>NW_027509215.1:7927500-8487500 GCF_051911475.1 Siphateles boraxobius
CGTGCGTGTGTGTGTGTGTGTGTGTGTTTGTTTGAATTCTGTTGCATACTGTGTCAGCAGCATGTAACGCGCTGACAGACTCGTTTATTTCAGTCCGTGGAAGAGCTGACGGCTGATAACGATGGTAAATTATGACAACTGTGTGAAAGCAAATGAATCGCAGATGTCCGTCAAAATCTTGCCGCTCTTTTATCCCAGACTAATGAAACGTCTGCAGTTCTCAGTTCTGGAGAATAAAGGATGGCCATTTCTTTGTTTGCCTGCTTATTTGTGTATAAATCTCTACCTTGGCAGATGACCGACAGATTTTCTCTCTGTCTCTGAGTAAAACATTTAGGAATGTTTCAAGACCGGATGGTTAAAGGAATAGATCAGACAACCATTTACTCACCCTCATGTTGTTTTAAACCTTACTTACTTTCTTTTGTGGAACACAAAAGCAAATATTCTGAAAAGTGTTTATTTGTTTATTTGTTTTTTGTCCATATAGTGAAAATCAAACATTCTTTAAAATAATAAAATACAGGAAGTCATACAATTTTGCAATGACAAGGGAGGATAAATATGACAATGTTCAGTTTGGGGTGAAATATCCCTTTAAAGGGTAACTAAACCCTAAAACAACTTTTTTTAGTTAATGATTTCTAAGACTGGGGCTTTATTAATGCTGTTCATTGATTCGAGAATTTTTTTTGACATTTGGGTATAAAGTGTTTTAAAGGTGCATTGTGCAATATTTCTGAGGATCTATTGACAGCAGTGTTGGGGGTAACTTATTACAAGTAACTTGAGTTAAGGTACGTAATCAGATTACTTTTTCAAGTAACTAGTAAAGTAACGCATTACTTTTTCAATTTACAACAAAATATCTGAGTTACTTTTTCAAATAAGTAACGCTAGTTATTTTTTCACATTTATTGACTGACAGCTCTCCTGTCCCCATGTTGAGAGAAATAAAGTGAGGTGTTGTGTGCATTTGCATTGAACATGCATTTACTCATCTCACAAAAACATTCAGTATACCTCAAAATGAATAAAAACAGTCAAATGCAATCTCAGAATTTTGTGCAAAAGTTTTATAGTTAACTATGTTAAATTACACAAATATAATTTATGTATTTAATCTCACTTTATTAACCAATGTCTTTGCTGCTGACCTACTATGATCTAATTCAACCATACTAATAAGCAAAAATGACTTTAGATTAGGTTTAGAAATAAGAGTGTTGAACTTCCTTCTCCTGTATCCTATTATTTAATCAAGAACAGCAGCAGCTGAAAGGTTTGTTTGAGCGGCGCCCTCTACTGTACAGTAGTAAATATTCATTTCCTTCAGCCTTAGGCTTATTCATTTAACTTTTGATGTGAAAGGGCCTTAACAATTGGCAAAAATAGATTGTTTTAGCTGTTATTAAAAAACAAACAAACAAGCCCATGCAGGTGAGGAAAAGTAACGCAAAAGTAATGTAACGCATTAAGTTCCATAAAAAGTAACTAAGTAACGTACTTAGTTACTTTTTTGGGGAGTAACGCAATATTGTAATGCATTACTTTTAAAAGTAACTTTCTCCAACACTGATTGACAGAAATGCAATATAAGATCCATAACTGTTCAGTGGTGTATAAAGACCTTGCATAATGAACCGTTATGTTTTTATTACCTTAGAATGAGACATTTATATCTCCATAACCGCGGGCGCCCCCTTCTGGAGGTCGACATATTGTGTGGTCATGTTTCTAGCGTAGCCGAGAGCGAACACACAGCACTACAGAGCGTGTTTCCTCACTACCTTGAAAAATAAGTTTTCAGTGCTGTTTAAAGACTTACTTAATGAACCGTTATATTTATATTACCTTAGAATGAGCAGTTTCTATCTACACACACCGCGGTTCCCTTACATTGAAATGCGCCGCATTTTTTCTACGGTGGCCCTAAACGGACAAAAGCGTTTCGTTACTATGTTGCACTTCGTGCAAGGAAGCAAGCTTAGTTCAGCGAATAAAACACTGACACAATGATGAACAAGTAACAATAATATTTGCAATAAGATAGTTTTACTGAATAATTAAAGAAACATAATTTCTTAATTTATCTTTGTAAAGAACCCTCATTGCTGAACTGGCTACTCTCTGCTGTCTCAGACGATGACATATATTTTCCTGTCGGCCACCGTAACTTTTGTTGGTTGCAATTCGTAACCTCAACACTAGATGCTGCTAAAAATCACACACTGCACCTTTAATTCTACAATATATGGTGTAAAAACATGCTGCCCTCTTCAGGTTGAACGGTGGCTAATTCAGTTGAATTCTCCTATTGGATGTTGTAGTACTGCGTGACGTAAGCAGGCACCAGCTCACCACGCCCTTGCCTACAGAGAGACGCCGGTCTCAGGTGCACGCTCCCCCGCCCCACCCCCCGCGGTATGCCAGTGGGTGGAGTCAGGCTCTGACGTCCCCATGAAATCAAAATGTACGTGTTTTTACTTTTAATATGAAAATGTTAGCTTTAAGGTTATCTATAAGGTAGTGTGCTCAAAAACAATGACACAATTCACATTTAAAAGAAATAAGCCGCAAATATGGATCAATGATTTTGATGACATCACTCTGCACTTCAGCTTCTCATTAGATTTTCTGTCCAATCAAATGCTCTTTAAAATCTGAAGCTCCGCCCCCTACATTTTAAATAGACGCTGAAGCTGCGGCTGAAATAGGTCACTTGTTAACACATTTACAATTTTCTAAATTGTGAATGGCAGTGCACTATATAGGGGATAGGGAGCGATTCAGACAGTGTAAATATACTTTTTATTCGGGCGAATGAAGTCTGGTGTCACGCGAACCGCCGCAGCTCCGGTCCAGAGACACGATACACAGAGCGGATCATGTGATCGAGTCGCCACAGACTTGAAAGCGTATCGAATTCATTTGAATTCTACACAAAATTCTGTGTTTTAAAGCGATATGATGGATATTAGGAGGAGAAACGGTTAGACAGACTCTGCACCGTTGTCAATAACCAACATAAATTACTTTTCAAACATCACATCCTCTGCATGATTGGGTTAACTGTTTTGCTTTAACAGTTTCATATTAAATCTAAAAGGGAAATATATTAGACTGTGGCTGTCATAAGCTGTCGAATGTGGCTTTACTGAGCTCAATGGCTCTGGCCGAGCTGTGATATAAACAAAACGCTATTGGCTACTTTTTAAAAAGGGGAGGAGCTGTTCTATATGTGGTTTCCTGTTTCAGTGGAAGTTATGACAACACATTGAATAATGCTGCATGTTTCAAGACACTTCAGTGGGCCTTTAAGTTTTTCTCAATTTTTAGATTGTCCACATTCAAATATGTTACGATGATATCAAACTTATAATATTGCATGTAAACGATTTAGAGCACCTAAATAGCAACACCCTAGCAACCAACCTCAACACCACAGTAGGCTATCACAGCAGAATGTTATGCCCCACTCACATTTTTCTTTATTTTTGTAATTTAAAGAAAATCTGTGGATGATGATTCCATTTCCTGTTTGAATGAGGTCACTTAAAGGTCGTCACACTGGATTCACATCAGACAGTTTACCCGACTGACGGGAGCATCTCAAATGCTGCACTGATTCCATTAGACCATTAGATTGGCAGCTGAACTCTCCACAAACACACACACTGTTGATAAGGTTATGGCACGATCATGCCGAGACTGTCAATCATACGCCTGGCAGAGGTTAAAGGGCAGCATTGTTAACTGCCCACACACACACAGAGAATGCGTTGCGTATTCTGATAGCTTGCATACTCATACTTGATGATCTCCAGACATGGTGGGCATCAGTGACAAGCCATTATTCATTTTGCATAATTACATCCTTAACTCCAATCATCGATGTCTCGCCATGCAAACGTGCCTCAGAGGAATATTCCAGTCTAGAATAGGCCTACACACAGACCCAAGGGAGAGATGCTCGCTGAAGAAGGAGAGCCACAGAGATGATCGATATCAACTTCTCATTTAGCTCAGTTCTAGGATCTATAAATGCATCTACAGATGCTGATATGAAGTGTGTGTGCATGTTTACCGGGCCAAAATGTACTTTTTTCTATCTGCTATTGGTGAAATTTACCTGCCATAAATAGTTTTACTGGACATGCATTACTTTTGTTCATGTCATTGCTCAGCGGCTTTCAAAAAAATAATTTGTGCTTTTGGTTTCTCTTTCATTTTCACATTGCACATTGTCATATAAGTTTACGTTTTCGGTAACACTTTAGTTTTGGGACCAATTCTCACTGTTGACTAGTTGCTTATTAGCTTGTATATTACTAGCATAGTGGCTGTTTATTATACTTAAAAAGCACATATTAATGCCTTATTCTGCACAATCGTATTCTACATACCCAATGCCTAAATTTAATCCTACCCAATGCCTAAATTTAACAACTACCTTACTAACTATTAATAAACAGTAAATTAGGAGTTTATTGAGGCAAAAGTCATAGTTAAATGAATAGTTCCCCCAAAAATGAAATTTATCCCATAATTTACTCACCCTCAAGCCAGCCTCGCGTACGGCCGTTGCCGGAAGCCAGTGATTATAGTTTATAAAGTCTTAAATATGGACATTTTTCTTACAACAACGCATCGCTTCACTTCAGAAGGCCTTTATTAACCCCTGGAGTCATATGGATTACTTTTATGATGGATGGATGCACTTTTTTGGGCTTCAAAATCAATTCACTCCCATTATAAAGCTGTGAAGAGCCAGGATATTCTTTAATATAACTCCTGCCTGTGTTTGGCTGAAAGATGAAAGTCATATACACTTAGGATGGTTTGAGGGTGAGTAAATTATGGGATTATTATTTTTCTTTGGGTGAACCCTTTAATAATAATAATACACCCTTTAAGTCACATTTTCAACTAAGCTTTAAACCTTAGATTTTAGATTAGTATTGTTGTTTACAGAGTATAATTAACAATTATAATTTATCAGGGCATTTATATAATGTCAGTAATATCTACAAATCCCTAAGGATATTTTATGTGTGGTTAGAATGCATTGTTTTTGCAATTTATAGTTGCAGGTAATTGGTCAGTTTTTTCTTTGTTTTGACCAAAGCCACTTTTTCATGCATTTGGTTTTTGGCAAGTTTCTGGCTCCTGTGGGAAGGGTATAAAGGAAGGCTGAATCCAGCTTAGGGTTGCCAAGGAAACCCAGTGTGAAACAACAGGCAACAGTGCAGTTTCCCTCATCCAGAACATCATATTTCTGATTATTTGTTTCACTTGGTTTCTTAAATTCACTAAAACTAAAACTAAAACCATTAAAAAATGTTTTACTTGGAATAAAATAAACGTTAACTGAAATATTATTATAATAGTAATTAAAATACTAAAAAAAATAAACTTCTTTTATTTCAGCTATAGTTGCCAAAGCAACATTTTTCATTTTCAGTTAGTTTTATTTGATACTGAAACTTATTTAAAATAAATAAAAACTATAGACATATGTATATTTTCTAAACTAACAAAAATGATTAAAACTTTAACTAAAATTAAAAGACAAAAGGAAAATATTTAAAACTATACTAGTGTCACAATAATACTGACATAACACCATGATGGGGACTTTCCATTGACTTGAATTTGTATTGATTTTTTACTGAGCAAATGATAATTTCTATCCCCTAACACAAAAACTAACCTTCACAAACCTTTGTGCATTTATAGATTTTCATTATTTATGAATGAATGAATGAAAGAATGAGGCATTTTATAGTGCTTTTCATATGTACTACTGTTCAACCAAAGCGCTTTACAATCATGTCGGGGTCTCCTCAACCGCCACCAGTGTGAGCATCCACTTGGATGATGTGACGGCAGCCACAGGACAACGTCGCCAGTGCGCTCACAACACACCAGATTTACAACACACCTGTGTGTGTGTGTGGTGATGGCGCAGTGGATAAGACGCATGCCTTCGGTGTGAGAGACCCGGGTTCGAATCCACTGTGAGACACCAATGTGTCCCTGAGCAAGACACTTAACCCCTAGTTGCCCCAGAGGCGTGCGACCTCTGACATATATAGCAATTGTAAGTCGCTTTGGATAAAAGCGTCAGCTAAATAAATAAATGTAAATGTAAGGAGGCCATGATTGGTAAGGGATTGGCCATTGGAGGGAATGTGTCCAGGACACCAGGGTTACACCCCTACTCTTTACGAGAAGTACCATGGGATTTTTAATGACCACAGAGAGTCAGGACCTTGGTTTAACGTCTCATCCGAAGGACGGTGCTCTTTGACAGTATAGTGTCCCCATCCCTATACTGGGGCGTTATGACCCACACAGACCCCAGGGTGAGTGCCTCCCTCACTAACAGCACTTCCAGCAGCAACCTGGTTTTCCCAGGAGTCTCCCATCCAGGCACTGACCAGGCTCAGCCCTGCTTAGCTTCAGTGGGCAACCAGTCTTGGGCTACAGGGTGATATGGCTGCTGGCACATTTTCTGCATTTCAGCCATTTTCCTCATGGGGACCATTGTTGCTTTTCACCATGTGGTTGAGTCCAGATTTTACTATCCTTATGGGGACATTTGGGCCCCACAATGTAGTCAAAACCTGACCCACAAATGTACAGGAGAAATCAGACTCCTCCATCTTCCCTGCTGTGCTGAATTCAGGGCACACACTTCATTTTGCTGTTGGAAAATGGGATAAATCATGTTTTAGCTGTGTGTGTGTGTGTGTGTGTGTGTGTGTGTGTGTGTGTGTGTGTGTGTGTGTGTGTGTGTGTGTGTGTGTGTGTGTGTGTGTGTGTGTGTGTGTGTGTGTGTGTTCCTCTGGATAATAGCATGCTGTCACACTGGAAAGTGAGAACTCTGTGCCGGTTACACACATGTGCTGGTTTATGGGTATACAGGAACACAAACAGATATTTTCTTACTGAACATTTTGGACATTGAAGCAAAAGGGTTTTGCATCTAATTATGACTCTGCGTTCTGAAATACTGGATTGGTCAATTGCAGCATTATAGTCACATATTTTTTACTGTCCTAGGCAAAGGATTTCCTACATAGTTGCACAGTTCCATGCATTTTGATTTGCTTTGTGGCTTTGTTCTAACATTTTAAAATAATTTATTTATTATTAACAAGATATTGTACAGTCTGTGATAGAAGACTCAAATGCATTTGTTTTACATTAATTACTGGCTGATTCATTATCCATTTCTTATAAAAATTAATAGTTTTGGCTGTAAAATCTGATTGGATAAATATTTGTCCAAGGCAACTGATTTCCTACATAGCTGCAATAATTCCATGTCTTTTTTTATTATTATTATTATTGTTTTTCAGTTCTGTTTTTTTCGCACATTGTCAAATAATTTAAGCTGAAATCTATGGAAGCTTGTTTCCGCCACTAAATAAATAAATAATAATAATAATTGCGACTTTTTATCTCACAATTCGGACTTTTTTTCTCACAATTGCGAGTTTACATCTCGCAATTCTCACTTTATTTCTCAGAATTGCGAGATATAAAGTCAGAATTGCGTAAAATAAAGTCGCAATTGCGTGTTATAAAGTCAGAATTGTGAAATATGAAGTCAGAATTGCGTGACATAAAGTCACAATTGCGTGTTATCAAGTCAGAATTGCGAGATATAAAGTCAGAATTGCGTGTTATCAAGTCAGAATTGCGAGATATAAAGTCAGAATTGCGTGTTATAAAGTCAGAATTGTGAGATATAAAGTCGCAATTGCGTGTTATAAAGTCAGAATTGTGAGATATAAAGTCGCAATTGCGTGTTATAAAGTCAGAATTGTGAGATATAAAGTCAGAATTGCGTGTTATAAAGTCAGAATTGTGAGATATAAAGTCGCAATTGCGTGTTATAAAGTCAGAATTGTGAGATATAAAGTCGCAATTGTGTGTTATAAAGTCAGAATTGTGAGATATAAAGTCAGAATTGCGTGATATAAAGTCGCAATTGCGTGTTATAAAGTCAGAATTGTGAAATATGAAGTCAGAATTGCGTGACATAAAGTCACAATTGCGTGTTATCAAGTCAGAATTGCGAGACATAAAGTCAGAATTGCGTGTTATCAAGTCAGAATTGTGAGATATAAAGTCAGAATTGCGTGTTATAAAGTCAGAATTGTGAGATATAAAGTCGCAACTGCGTGTTATAAAGTCAGAATTGTGAGATATAAAGTCGCAATTGCGTGTTATAAAGTCAGAATTGTGAGATATAAAGTCAGAATTGTGAGATATAAAGTCAGAATTGCGTGATATAAAGTCGCAATTGCGTGTTATAAAGTCAGAATTGTGAGATATAAAGTCAGAATTGCGTGTTATAAAGTCAGAATTGCGTGTTATAAAGTCAGAATTGTGAGATATAAAGTCGCAATTGCGTGTTATAAAGTCAGAATTGTGAGATATAAAGTCAGAATTGTGAGATATAAAGTCAGAATTGCGTGATATAAAGTCGCAATTGCGTGTTATAAAGTCAGAATTGCGTGATATAAAGTCGCAATTGTGTGTTATAAAGTCAGAATTGTGAGATATAAAGTCAGAATTGCGTGTTATAAAGTCAGAATTGCGTGTTATAAAGTCAGAATTGTGAGATATAAAGTCGCAATTGCGTGTTATAAAGTCAGAATTGTGAGATATAAAGTCAGAATTGTGAGATATAAAGTCAGAATTGCGTGATATAAAGTCGCAATTGCGTGTTATAAAGTCAGAATTGCGTGATATAAAGTCGCAATTGTGTGTTATAAAGTCAGAATTGTGAGATATAAAGTCAGAATTGTGAGATATAAAGTCCAATTCTATGGGGGGAAAAAGACGGACTTTTTTCCTCTCAAAATATTTTAAATCTCACACTTCTGACTTTATAACACGCAATTGCGACCTTATATCACGCAATTCTGACTTTATAACACGCAATTCTGACTTTATATCACGCAATTCTGACTTTATATCTCGCAATTCTGAGAAATAAAGTCAGAATTGTGAGATAAAAAGTCGCAATTACCTTTTTTATTTTTCATTCTGTGGCGGAAACAAGCTTCCATAGAATTCAATATTTCAAACCCATTTAGTTATTTATTTGGTGAGTAGCTAGCCACACGATTCTCTCTCTCTCTCTCTCTCTCTCTCTCTCTCTCTCTCTCTCTCTCTCTCTCTCTCTCTCTCTCTCTCTCTCTCTCTCTCTCTCTCTCTCTCTCTCTCTCTGTGTGTGTGTGTGTGTGTGTGTGTTTAGGGTGCCTGTGTGACATTCTTCTTGGTTTCTCTTATTTTCTTCCTCGTGTCTGTACTCAAACATTGATGCTGTTTGCTTTTACCCGTAGCCTAATTTGCCCGAATAAAAATGTATGATGACATTTTCTACATTCCATAAAGTATTCATAAATGTCATTACTAATATCTCTCATAGATCATTTAAATTGATCTGTGTGTCCGGTGTGGCACAGCGGGAGCCGCGTGGATGAAACCTCCTGTGTCTCTCTGTCTCTCTCACTCTGGGTTATTTCTGCTGTTTTTATGTATATATTCTGCATGCAAAAACACTGAGAGTTCATTGGCTGTTAGCTTTGGCAAAGAAGACTTTTCTTATATCAAAAAACACTTTGGGCCATATAAGGGTATCTTCCTGAGTTGCTATATTGTTCTTTATAGGTTAAAGAACACCTATTATGCTTTTTTACATGTTCAGCTTTCTTTAGCATGTAAAGCAATGCAAAGTTTGCTAGAGTTTTCTTTCCGGGAACGAACATGTCAAAATATTCCTAATTTAAATAATTCCCGCCTAAGTAGTACGCAGAATAAAGGGGCGGGGCCTGGTTGAGTTATTTAGTATTGTGTTGAAACTCACAGTTATGGTAAAGGGCGGGACATTTCCCAAACACACAAGCTTTAGACCAATCACAACACACTGCTCCAACCGACCAATCAGAGCACAGTGTGCTTTTCAGAAGGAGGGGCTTCATAGAGACAGGAACTAAACAGAGCGTTTCTGACAGACTGGGAAGACTCCGCCCCATTATACTACAAATATGTGAAAAATTATGTTTTTTTCACATTCAAGCATGAAAACCTATTCTAGTAAACCCCCAAAACAAAATCAAGACTCTCTAAAAGGGTACGATTGGGCCTTTTTAAAGATCACCTGATCATTGTTTTGATTTTTAAATTCTTTAAAGCACCAGTAGATGTTTTCCAAAATAATCTACGTTCTTAAATATAGGGTCCAAATGAGGTTTTTGTAGCGATGCCAAAGAAGAATAATTTTTGGTAAGAACCAAAGAACCTTTCAGTAAACAGTTCTTAAAAGAACCTTTTTCCACAATAAAGAATCTTTTGTGGACTTTGGGAAGGTTCCATGGATGTTAAAGATTCTTCATGGAACCATCAAGGCCAAAAAAACAACCTTTTATTTTTAAGATGGTAAAGAATGAAAAGTGGCTCCTTTGACGCCAGGCTTTAACACTTTTATGGTCCTTTATCAGACGAACAATAGATGATGCGAGTGGAACTCCTCTGAGGCCAGAAGTCGAACTTATTCCCGTATTTTTTCTGTCTCGGTCTCTCATTAGTGCCGTGGAGAGATATGACACAGGGACGAAGGCTGATGCAATTACAGTGAAACTGATTGAAGGAGAGGTCAAATTATCACAGCAATGATTGTCCTTTGTCTGAAAGGGGAGCGTGACATTCTGCAGTGATTAACGTGTCAAAGAGAAAAGAAGCGAGGGAGAAAGACATGTGAAGAGGGGTTTGCTCTGTTCTATAGCTCCTGATTATAATGTCACGCCTCATCCACTGTCACGCCTGCCATTTTATCCGAAGCTGCGACTTAGTTATCATGTGGAAAACAATCAGATCCAATCAGAACCAATCAGGCCACCGCCCTGTTATACTACAATAGACCAGTGTGTGTGTGTGTGTGTGTGTGTGTGTGTGTGTGTGTGTGTGTGTATGTGTGTGTGTGTGTGTGTGTGTGTGTGTGTTGGATCAATGACCACTAGGGTCTATTGTGTAGACTGATATATTGACCAAACTGATTAATTGATCAAAATGGCCATTTTGTGATTATTGTTTGCAGATTAACGGTAGTTTTAGTTCTACATTATGTTAAAATGCAGACTGTTTTTTTTTCCAGTTGATAATGCACAGTTTCTGTTTCTAGTTTTATAATATTTTTTAGTAAATATTATGCACACCATACATTTCGCTTATGTTACACCGTATGTGTAACGTCTCCTCAACTGTAGGTCGTTTTGGCAACACGCTTTTCATCAACAGTGTCCAACAGTGGACATAAATTCATAATAGGAGAACTGTTTTAATATCATGATCATTTTCACCATATCTCAAATGACTTGTAAAAATAGCATTTAATTAAATATTTGCATTTTTTTTCTTCTGAAACATCACAATAATTTTTACCATATATCAAATGGTATTCTATGTAATAGCATTCTGAAATGGAAATATTTTAAACTTTAGAATAACATGTCTGTAGTTATTAGCTTTAATTCATTTAGTAGCTAACAGTTTATGATTTCCACTACACAAACAAAAGTCATTTCCAGTCAAGCTATCATTTTGTTGAAAATTTTTTGGCAAATGACACAATTCTCCTCCAATACATATTTATCTACTCTTGGGCATTGTCAGGCAAATTAAATAATTGTTTTGTGATGATGACTGGTTGGCTGTACATAATCTTGCTGCTTATTCAGATACTTACCAAATAAATGAATGGAAATGAAATCTTGGTTTGAGTTGAAATTGCGAGATACATGAAACCATAGTAGCGCAGCTATGGGGGAAACAGTTGCCTGGAACAATTATAGTTTGTTTAATTGTGTATTGTGGTCTTTAAATAATATATTTGACCACGGAATGCCATGATTAATCAGTCAGAACCAACTATACATTTATGTCCAATGCTACCAGCATTTATTTACATTGGTAGAATAGCAAATAGACTTTGAATTTTGAATGGTTTCTCTTCATTCTGCTGACATCATCTCTGTAATAGAGCTTACTCAATGATTTTCAATTAGCAAAATTAACCTAAAGAGCATGCACACGTTCATATGTACTCAAGAACACGTGCTCGGACACGCACACGCACGCACGCACGCACGCACGCACGCATGCACGCACGCACACACACAGACACACACACACACACACACACACACACACACACACACACACACACACACACACACACACACACACACACACACACACACACACACACACACACACACACACACACACACACAGCACTCTTCAGGAGTTCTTCTGGCCTGGTAAATCAAGGCTGTAGTGGCGTCGCAGGGGAGCTGTCCAGCACATGTGGTGCTGAAACACTCCGCAGAGGCTTTGTGACTGTGCATTCAAATGGATCCTTCCACAAACACACTCACACACGTCTTTTAACCCTCTCCAGCGGTGAAATATTGATGAGAGGCTCATAATGGGGAGAGGAGAGGCTGTGTGAGAAACTCAGACATGAATTATAAACACAAGATCATGCCCTGTCTGTGTGCTCAAAGTGAAGACATCAATATTATATGGCAGAAATTAGACAGCCTTTCCAGTTTCACACACACACAACAGTGTTCACCTATGGATTGCATTCAGAAATGCACAAATCTGAGGGTGTGTTTAAAATTAATTACTAGCATACTACTTACTGCTCACTGTGCTGCATACCTCACCCTCATGTCGTTCAAAACCTGTAAGACTTTCGTTCATCTTCAGAACACAAATGAAGAATGAAATGAAATCGGAGAGATTTCTGTTGCTCCATTGACAGCTACGCAACTACCACTTTGATGCTTTAAAAAGTTCATTTAAGAGATCATATATCTAATCCATATGAATTAAGCGGCTTAGAGCAAATATTCTGAAGAGACTTGATCGCTTTATATGATGAACAGATTTAATTTAGGCTTTTATTCACATATAAACATTCAGCAACTCACACATCAGTTGTAGTAAACGGAAGCTCAAGCATGTTCACTTGATGTACGAGAACCAATGAGGTTCATTCCCATGTTACGCATCACGTTTGAGCTTGAGCAAGAACCAATGAGGTTCATTCCCATGTTACGCATCACATTTGAGCTTCAGCAAGAACCAATGAGGTTCATTCCCATGTTACGCATCACGTTTGTGCTTCAGCAAGAACCAATGAGGTTCATTCCCATGTTACGCATCACGTTTGTGCTTCAGCAAGAACCAATGAGGTTCATTCCCATGTTACGCATCACATTTGAGCTTCAGCAAGAACCAATGAGGTTCATTCCCATGTTACGCATCACGTTTGAGCTAAAGCAAGAACCAATGAGGTTCATTCCCATGTTACGCATCACGTTTGAGCTTCAGCAAGAACCAATGAGGTTCATTCCCATGATACGCATCACGTTTGAGCTTCAGCAAGAACCAATGAGGTTCATTCCCATGTTACGCATCACGTTTGTGCTTCAGCAAGAACCAATGAGGTTCATTCCCATGTTACGCATCACGTTTGAGCTTCAGCAAGAACCAATGAGGTTCATTCCCATGTTACGCATCACGTCTGAGCTTCAGCAAGAACGTCTCAGGTTACGACTGTAACCTATGTTCCCTGAGAACAGGGAACGAGACAATACGTCAACGACGCTATGGGGGAACGCCTCAGGCGTGAAAGGTGTCTGAAATCACTATCAAATCACGTCAATCATATTGACCGGCGACAGCCCGTGAATCATTAGCGTGAATGATTAACGTGCGACCTGGAAGTATAAAGGGGCGCCTTGCAAACATGACAAATCACCTTATCGTCTGAAGGGACTGTACGGTAGGCAAGCCCCGCGGCATGGCAGGGAGACGTATTGTCTCGTTCCCTGTTCTCAGGGAACATAGGTTACAGTCGTAACCTGAGACGTTCCCTTTCGAAGGGAACTCAACAATACGTCAACGACGCTATGGGGAACGATATACCAACGCCGCCATGCTAAGGGGAGTGCATGCCAAGTGGCAGTGACAACTGTCAGAACCAGCAACTTCAAATGAAACGCTAGAACCACTCACCCTCAGGTCACACTGGGCTGTCAGTGACAGCATTCCCTACGGTCATAGCCCAAGCTACAGCCTCACAGAAAAACCTTCATAAACATGGTTAAATGAAAGGTCTACCTGGGCCGGCTCCGGGCCTGGAACCTCAGCTTCCAATTAGAAGGGGTCCCTTCTAGGGAATGTGGCCAGGGAACCCAAGGGAACCCCAGCCAGTCACTATTCAGGGGAACGTACTCTGCCCCGAAATGCCACCAGGACGGCCTGACCTGGCGCCAGTACATAGACACTTAGTCTGGCCAAATCCTGTCTGTCTGAAGACAGAGCCTCTGGACAAATGCCTTAAGTAAGGCATCCAACCCGAGGGACTGCGAAGCTGGCAGTGAACCACTCGGCCCGGATCTCAGAGACGGGATATCCCGGAGAGTATGACTCAGCATAGTGCTTTCCGACCCTTGCCAGCGAGGGGAGTTTCTCTACTCGATCCACGGATCAACCCAGTGTCTGTGTTTCAAAACACTGAGGAGGCCTGTGAAGGCCTAAGGGCTGATCTAACTGGGAGGCCTCACGAGAGGCCTACGACCGTCTGACCAGACTCAGGCAGCCGCATGCTCAAAGAGACCCTCATGAGGGGAGCACAAGGTCTGCCTGATAGGCAAACCAGGCTGTAGGCAGAAAAGGTTCCGGGAGGGCACCTTTAGCAGAGAATGAACACTTTAGCGAGCCAGGGCGCAAGCTCGCCTTCAGCAGCTGCCTATTAAGGCTAGCTGAAACTGATAGCAAGAGACCACTAGCTTCATAAACCCAGCACCACTAGGGAGCGTTACAGGGAGGCCCGGAGAGGCCTACTACCTGATCCTTTAGGGAGGCCAAGAGAGGCCTGCTACCTTACAACCACAGTATGTGGGGAGCTCACCTTCAGGGAGGCCTGGTGAGGCCTACCACCTGGTCACCACTATCTGTGGGAACTCACTGGTAGCTTTGAGCCCTGAGTCCGGGTGAAAGTATAAGGTGGCCTGCTAAGGCCAGCCAGCTGGGGACTCGCCTATCAGGGAGGCCTGGTCGGGCCTACTAGCTAATAGCAAGTCATATTCTGCCATAAAGTACACTGTTGGAAACCATACTACACAGCATAATTCACTAATGGGCTTCCAGTAGCGCTATAAGGTATGTCCCACAATGTTGGGACTCACCTCCGAGGAGGCCTGTTTAAGGCCTACTACCCATCAGTGAGTCAACTGCCCGAACCACCAAGGCCAGCCACGTAAAGTGAGCTGGCCTACAGTGCCCTCTGGGGGGCTGTCCAATCAAGGAGGCCTGCTGAGGCCTACTACCTAATGGCCGCCTACAGCATCCTGGTGCCTAATCACATTGCCCATGGCAGTGTACTCCGCAAGAAAGCTAGCACCCTTAAAACAAGGGGAGTACAACATACGCCACTCTGCCTCAACGGAGGCCCCAGGGGCCTACCATCTATGCATGGGCGTCAGCTCAGGGCAATGCTCTGGCTTCAGGGGAGCGTACTTCGACCATTCTCTTATTTTAGAAGAAGTGAAGCTTACTTCATACTCGACCCGAGCCATAGTGGTGCGAGGTGGGATAAAACAGAACTGGGAGTGAAGTGCTCAGACCTACCCTGTATCACAGGGGAATACTCACACCTCACCCTGAGGTTATCAGGGTGCGGGCCTGCCAGTGGCTCTAGGGGTGACAGAAATGTATCTGTGCCCAACCTAGGGGAGTGGGGCTTGAATGAAAGCCAACCACCTACAACCTAGCGCTCGAGCAGTAGCTCAGCGAGGTGAGTGAAGCCTAAACTGGCGGCCTAAATCCATAGGCCAGTTCTGCATGGCAGGGTCGGGCAGGAAACCCAGTCTTCTTCGTGAAGCGAAAGACGGCCTAACCCTGCTCAATAAAGACATATATACCACGGAGGCCTGTTTGAGGCCTACCATGTCCTTACAAACCATCCTCAGCACCACGCTGCATTACTCTAGTCACCCCAGAATGCAGAGAAGGGGGCGGGCCTTGGCCTAACGACTCCCACGGGAGGAGGCTGTTTATACAGGGATGCTAGAAACCAACATTCACACAGTGAAGGGTCAGAGGAAGAAATGCTAAAACTTTTAGCAGAGCGCCTCTAATATCCCTGGCACAGCCTAGGCCAGCTACAGAGGCGGCCCTGGTGAGGGCCAGCCTGCATGCATAGATCAATCTGAGGGCTCGGAGGAGCCACAGCCTTACTAAAGAATATAGTCTGTATTATTCCATACAAAGGGCTGCAGAATCGCTCAGCCTAATGAAACCCAAACAGAGCTCAAGGGGCGAAATACTCAGGAAGAAGTCAACGGACCCGTGGGCCGGACATAAGATCTATCTGAAGCTCTAGCGTCAGTCAACACTCTAAGTAAAAAATTCTAAGAGAGAGACCAACTACTCTACCCTGAGGTGGCTAACAGCCCGAAGGCTAACATAGTTATCGTTCTGGCCACCTAACGGGGAACTTCAGGGCCCTAATGATCCAGGAAACTTCTCTTACCTTATTACCTTGACATGACCCCATAGCTCTATACAGGGAACGAGGTCTGTAGAGAGATACATCTCGGAATTTTAATTCACAAAAAATTACTCTTAAAAGACCAGTCAGCTCACCTGCGGCGTGCGGAGTGAAGACTCGCCAGATAGTTCTTTATGACCCTGGGGTCCACCACTTTACATGCCTGAAAGAGGCGTTTCTACTAGCCAAGCCTAGGCGGGCCATTGGAACATCGTTCTTATCATAGGCCCAGCCCCAGGCCTGATGTAATGAACGTCTGGGGAGTCAGAAGAGAGGAGAGGGCTGGATTTCTTTTTAATGAAGCCCCCCGGGGAGATTATCCATCAGCGACACTGTGTGCGCTTGTGCTGGATAACCTCCCTCAGATCCCTCTTCTTGCGGGAGTCACGCCTCTTCTGCGCCCTGTTCCTCCACGGAGGGGCGCACGAGAGGCGACACTGGCTCTCTGGCCCTGTCTACGGTCCTCGGACCGTGAAGGGCCAGGCCCTCCCGCCTGCCTGGGTGTGGAACCGGATCTCAGCGGTATGCAGGATCCTGCAGCAGGTCGGCCTGATATGCCTGCAGCACCGCCATAGTGTGCAGGGAAGCACCAGCCTGAACCGCTGTCGTGTATGCTCTGCCATTCAAACGTGCTGTTGACTTTAGCGGTTTGGATGGCAGGGTTGGAGCTCTCAGTGTCAACGCCTGCCCAGACACGAGATAGTTCGCAAACGACTCGTCAAATGGGCGGCATCGACACATACCCATGCTCTGCGACCCCCTCAACATCAGCGAAATTAACCCGCTGATGTCGGTGAATACTGGCAGAGTATGGGCTCTTCCATGCCCTCTCGATCTCCGTGTGAAGATCAGGAAGGAATGGAAGGCTCACCTGAGCTGGTGTGTATGGCAGGGGAGAAACCGATCGCCAAGCCTACCGCGAGCGGTCTCTCCTCTAGCGCGTCGCCATGGCAGCTACAGCCTGTTGGCGGCGCGCTCCACAACATCCACCAGGTCTGCATACACGGGGCAGGGTGGCTGAGAGGGTTCAGGATCTACCTGATTATAAACCTCCTCAGCCATCTCCTGCTCGTCCTGAAGAGCAGCAACTGCAGGAAACCATTGGTGCCTGCAGTTCGCCCTCGTCAGCCGTCGAATCATTTGAGAGGTTTACAGGACTCTCAAGATGATCGATGAGCTCTATCTGGAAGCCCATGATGCAAGTCGCCGCTCTGCCTCGGCACGAGCGGGACCACGCGGACCAGACGTTGAACCCCCTTCACTCGAGAAGAGGGCCAGACGAGAGCGGAGCGTTTTAAGAGAAAAACGCTCACAGTTCACACAGAGGATTCCCTCGAGAACCCCTCGTGCGCGCTCTTCTCCCAGGCAGGAAAAAACACACTCGTGTGCTGTACATTTCATTTTCTTACCGTTTCATTGAGTAGCGTTTTCAAACAGACAGTCCCTGAAGACGATGAGATGATTTGTCATGTTTGCAAGGCGCCCCTTTATACTTCCAGGTCGCACGTTAATCATTCACGCTAATGATTCACGGGCTGTCGCCGGTCAATATGATTGACGTGATTTGATAGTGATTTCAGACACCTGTCACGCCTGAGGCGTTCCCCCATAGCGTCGTTGACGTATTGTTGAGTTCCCTTCGAAAGGGAACCAATGAGGTTCATTACCATGTTACGCATCACGTTTGAGCTTCAGCAAGAGATTTGTTCTCGTTCGTTGAGCTTATTTTTATGTTCGCTGATCAATGTTTATATGTGAAAATACTAAATAAAAAATAGCATACATTTTGTATGATCCCTCTTATCAGATTCTGCAAGATGTATGTAAACCTTTCACCACGACTGTATATTTCCCCATTGTATATAATATATTCCACAAATCATAAGAAATGTTTCTTGGGCAGCAAATCAGCATATTAAAATGATTTTTGAAGGATCATGTGACACTGAAATTCAGCTTTTCATCACTAATAAATAAATGATATTTAAAAATATATTCAAATAGAAAGCAAGTTATTTTAAACTGTAATAACATTTCGCAATATGACTGTTTTTACTGTATTGTTCACATACTGTGTGCAGTCTACATACAATACTGCAAATGGTTAAAATGGTACAGCAGTAGTATTGTAGTAAGGTCATTCTATACACCCAGAATCATTCCTACAGAACACAGAATCCTGATTACATTCGACTCACATGCTCGACTGTACACTGAAGTGAAAGCTGAGTTCTGCTGGAGGACAGCCAACATGCATTACCCATGATTCCTCATGCAGACGGCACGCTCACCATACAGCCCATGTTTATACAGCACCATATAGCATATGCAATCCTGGTAACACTTAAATCCTTTTTACAGCTATAATGCATTATAAAATGATGTTTAATGCATTAGTCATGCTTGTTATGCGTCGTATTGTCTCATGAATAATTGTAGTTATTATAAATTATTATACGTATCTATTCATTGTTACACCTTTAGAAAGGATAATGCATTAAAACACATGACAAACAACCAAATTCAGATGTAACAAGGAATCTGCAAATAATATAAAGCATTTTAACTTTCGTGACAATTTATGAAAATATATAATGCATTATAATGTTCATTATGAATACCTTTATAATGCATTATACATAAAGGTTTTAAGTAAAATGTTAACGAAATCCTTGTTGAATTTCATAAAATGTCTGAGAACACAACTATGTAATTTGTGTGTGTGTGTGTGTGTGCGCGCGTGTGAGTGTGTGTGTGTGTGTGTGTGTGTGTGTGTGTGTGTGTGTGTGTGTGTGTGTGTGTGTGTGTGTGTGTGTGTGTGTGTGTGTGTGTGTGTGTGTGTGTGTGTGTGTGTGTGTGCGCGTGTGAGTGTGCGTGTGTTTTAGTTCACTGATTAAATTATATTTCATTTTTATTTATTAGAAGCTTAAGCAAACACAGTCTAGATGTGCCATTTAAGCAAAGTGATGATGTAAAACAGGATGAGGAACAGATGTGTGTAATATTTTCCAGTAATCATGTTTAATCTCGTGCTTTAATTTTATAGTCTACATGAATATTTATGTTAAGATAATATTCCTATTAATGTATAGGGCACAGACTTCTAAGACAGCATTTGAACTGAAATGTAACCTCGTAAGTGAGTGATCTGGAGCGCTCTACATAGGCAGAAACTCCACGTGGTGCAATAATAGTGCATCTCACCAAGTTTTATGTTGCCAAGTTAACCATAGGATACTTGGTAGCATATTGAACATAAATATGCGAAGCATATTGGCTAAAATTGCCCATCTGTAATCAGACTGATCTATTTGTACTTTCTTTTTAGTATTGGATGAATTAAATATTTATAATCAACCTTTTTTGATGTATTTTTATTCTCTAAGATCAGCGCAATGCATTCTGGGATTGAATTTTCTGCAAAGGAAGTATGTGATGCTTTCTTGCTTAAGTTTTTGGCCTTAAAATGCTGTCTAGGTGGGCAGCTCACTAGGTTTTTGGAGCAGCACTTTAATGATTGTAGTGTATGTGTATGTGTATTAATAACTGGCATTAAGCATGTGGTCTATAGAGAGCTGCTATTGTTAAGATGAACTACTGTGAGGTCCAGCACAATGATGTCGCATTTCTACAAGTGTCTCATTAAACACACACACACACACACACACACACACACACACACAATATGTGGTTACTCACTTAGTGCCTTGTTTATTACCCACGACAATTCCCAGAGGGTCACTTCACTGACCCGCACATACGCGCGCACACACTACCTCATCCATTTTAATGCTCAGTTCGAAGGCAAATACGAGAGTCTGAATATTTTCTATCTTTTCTGATTTATAGCGAAAATAGTGAAAACTCCCTCAGGTTTCATCTTTCAGTTATAGTAATAATAATATATATATATATATATATATATATATATATATATATATATATATATATATATATATATATATATATATATATATATATATATATATATATATGTATATACATACATATACATACATTCAGTAGTACAGCATCTATTATATATATATATATATATATATATATATATATATATATATATATATATATATATATAAATATATATACCCATTTTATTAGATAAATAAATTTAATTTTATATATATTTCAAGTTAAAATTATTGGCTGTTTATATTAAATCCAGATTTCCAAATAAAGATTTAAGGATCGTTCACATCAAAGCCACTAGAAGTGATTAATTTTCGATGGCTGTAGAACTTCAAATTCACAGTTATGTGATGCTACGGCTACCAATGGGAGTGTCGATAGTGGAGAAATTACCAACGTCCTTTAGTTGTAGTATGTATAACGCACTATTGTACGTGCCAGCATGCTTTTCATACTAGTCTAAAATGGTCTTTTGAGCTCCATGGAATGGCGATGGAGCAATAACCCAGTTCCCTGTAGCTTATCAAATTTGCTGTAGGCTCTTAAAGGAGCAAATAACCATTCAAGGTTGCATAAAGAGAGTGTTTCGGTCACTTTCCTTGGGGGGAATAGAGTCTGACGTATCTAGATCAAACTGTGACAGATGTGGAACCTGGGCAGAGTTATCGGGCCAAGGTAGAAGCCCAGCAGTGCAAGCGCATTGATTCACACAACTAAAGCTGCCACGTATTGATCCTGGAAGAGAGCAAAAACAGATTAGAGATAAAAAAGTTCTCAAAACATGCTTTATTAAAGCTGCCCTGGAATTATTAACACAAAATAGGCGAATGACCAATCAGCTCATGCTAGAAATGACCACACAGACGGACAGGGTCACTTCTGTCTCTTGTAGAAGTCGAAGATTTGAAGTCTCATTTTGAGTATCAAATAGCCACATTTCTGGACACATTCTCATAGTTGAGCTGACTCGTATGCCTTTAAATGAGAATACAAGTTCGAGTCTTTATTGAGGTTTTGAATGCTGCCGGTGGGGTTATTGACCTTGCGTTTGGATCAAACATTGATAGTTTAGGGTCGTGTCATATATTTTTAGAGATCATGAAAGGTCAGCTGACACTGATAGAGTGGCTGTGTTTGCCCAGGGTTACTGTGTTATTGTCTCACTATTTCACCTTGAGGTATTTGAGCATTGTCCACCATTCTTCTGTCTTTTACGATTGATTGACCTGTTAGAATGTGTCCCAGTTCACATACTGTCCCTCCTTTATAATATGCCAGATTAGTGCATCCCAAGCCAAGATATTATACACACACACACACATTATTTGCAATGTTTTCTAATTATAGTATTTTATATTTTATATTAATACAATAGATAATACAATCAGAAAACATTGAAAATAATAAAGATACACAGGAAACAAGATAATGTTTGTTTGTTTGTTTATTTATTTATTAAAAGGAAAAGGACAAAAAAAGTATAAAAAATGGTAGTACATTGTTGTTAACATGGACATTTGTCTGCAAGGAAGAAAGAAAAATTCCCTGAATGCATATTATTTTTAGACAATATTTAAAATATGCAAGATTACATGTTTTTGGGCTAATGTCTTATAGTGTTTTTTTTATTGCATTGCACGTTTTGTTACCCACAATGCATTGCACTACAGAAGAGGAGGTGTCTCTGGTGGTGGTCCTTGCTACTTTAATTTAATTATAGAAAATTGTACATTTAAATAAATGCATTTATGTTTTATTCATTTTGTTGCACTAAAAAGCTTCCTGGTTTTTTTTTTTTGAAATAAATAAATATTAAATTTAATATATAAAAAAAATCCAAAGTAATTTGAACTCATACTAAAACATGTTCTTTCTCATCACTGGCAAAATACACATTTTTCGAGAGTAGACAGCGTATCTGATTGGGATGCAACCATTGAAATAAGCTTCCATTATAAAATGTATGTGTGAAAGAGATCCGTCCAGAAACACTTGCAAATAGGATCCAATCAGCAGTGGAAGCTTCCAACAAAACTTGCAAAACTAAATTTGCAAACTGAATTAAAAGTTAACCAGGTTGCTGCTGTACATGTAAATAGATGAGCCCCTGAATGCTGCTTTACACGAGTACATACTCAGACGTGTCCCTACAGATGGCGAGACGCGTCCCGAGCAACGGATTTCTAGAATCTCAATATATTGAATTAACATGCTTCTACGCCAGATCTTCCTTTCCTGTAGTTCCGCGTAATTTGACGTCTAGACGGATGGTGGGTTCACACACACCTACCTTTTCAGTGGATTATATATTATATAAGGATGCAACTCTATTAGGAGTTGTAGGATAGCTGCTTTAACATGGTTTCAGCATCCTTTCCACTCGTACCTTCTGATGAATATGCACTCGAGTCGTTCTATGAAACAAACACTATCTCTATTGGAAAGGTTTTTGTTTGTTTGTTTTCAGTAGTACATTTCTGTATTCGTGGAGTTACTTTATGTGTGTGTGTGTGTGTGTGTGTGTGTGTGTGTGTGTGTGTGTGTGTGTGTGTGTGTGTGTGTGTGTGTGTGTGTGTGTGTGTGTGTGTGTGTGTGTGTGTGTGTGTGTGTGTGTGTGTGTGTGTGTGTGTGTGTGTGTGTGTGTGACCTCTGAATGATGGTGCATTTAGACCATAAACTTGGGATGATCAAATATTAAAGTATTCAACCATGCTGATGGTTTACTATTTTCATCATTAAGTTTTCTTGTATTTATTATTTATTCTTCAACCTTGTTTTATTATTTAGTCAAGTTAGTCATTGAGTTACTGAGACGATGATGTTGAGACCAGAATCAGTTCATTCAGTGTTCATGTTCTGACAGACTCTCTCCACTTCTTTCTTTCTTTATATATAAATATATATATATATATATATATACACTGCTGTTCAAAAGTTTGGGGTTGGTAAGATTTTTAAGTCTTTTCTGCTCACCAAGGCTGCATTTATTTGATTAAAAATACGAAACAAAACCAGTAATATTGTGAAATATTATTTCAATGTAAAACAGCTGTTTTCTATGTGAATATATGTTAAAATGTAATTTATTCCTGTGATCAAAGCTGAGTTTTCAGCATCATTACTCCAGTCTTCAGTGTCACATGATCCTTCAGAAATCATTCTAATATGATTATTTGATGCTCAAAAAAACCCATTTATGATTATTATCACAGTTGAAAACAGCTGTGCTGCTTCATATTTTTGTGCAAACCGTGATTCATTTTTTTCAGGATTCTTTGAAAGTCAAGAGAAAAGCATTTAATTAAAAAAATTAATATTTTGCATTATTATAAATGTCCGACACTTTTGAAGAAAAGTATTGATTTCTTACAACAACAAAAAAATCGTATTGACCCCAAACATTTGAACGGTAGTGTATATATCATAACAACTCTTGAATAGTTTTAGCGTGTTGTTGAATATGGAAATTTAAATGGCAAAGTTATGCTGCTGCTGCATAAATATACATCCATAAATCCCATTGCACATCTAGGCAGGTGGAGCTGGGGGAGGTGGAGGGTTTCAGAGGAGCTAGGAAAATCACTCAATATTGCTATATTGAGATTATTATAGAATTAATTTGAGTCAAAAGTTTAAAACAAAATCAAATAAAAAAAACTTAAATAATGATAAAAAAATTATGCCTTAAATAAATAATGCTGATTAAAAATTGTGAATAATTTTGATATTAAAACTATTATAGTTTTA
Organism: Siphateles boraxobius; assembly: GCF_051911475.1. Taxonomy (NCBI): domain Eukaryota; kingdom Metazoa; phylum Chordata; class Actinopteri; order Cypriniformes; family Leuciscidae; genus Siphateles; species Siphateles boraxobius. The sequence continues at coordinate 7,951,823 of NW_027509215.1, forward strand.
TGTAAGATATATATTATATGTAAGATATTCAGTTAATGAAATAAATTGTTAAAAAAAAAGGAAAATAGGACAAAAAGGTTGAACATTGTTGTTCTAAACATTTATTTATTTAAAAATTAGAAAAAGGACAATAATTATAAAAAGATAGAACATTGTTGTTGTAAAAACAAATATTTATTGAAATAAGTTGTGAATAAATTAAATGAATTTATTTATTTATATTTATTTGTTTTTATTTATTTATTCCTGGCAGGAATATTGGAGTGGGGTTTGACAAGGATAAAAGATAATACATTCTTATTTATGTATTTATATTCTTGGCAGGAATGTTGGAGTTGGGTATAGAAAGGATAAAACAGATAGAACGTTGTTGTAAACATTGCCATTTGTCTGCATGTTCAAAAAATGTGAAAGAAAGAAAGAAAGAAAGAAAGAAAGAAAGAAAGAAAGAAAAAGAGAGAAAGAAAGTGTGTTTTGTAAACTCCTTACTGGGACAAATCAGCAGTGCATCGATTGTTCTAGTTCCCTCCCAAACGCACACGCTGGCGGAGCGCTAACAGGCTAGCGCGCGGACACACTGTTGTCTGTAGGTCTGTAATGAGATGAGTGGCTGTGTTGTGTTCAGACGTCCTTCTCCTGAGGGACACGGCAGGAAAACGCTGCTCGTTAATTTCTTTTCTGAAGCCCAGAGTTCTCAAGGATTAATCAATGTTAACCTGCTTTATCAAAGACACTTATTTTACAGATACAGGAACGTCCTGACAGCAGGGTCAATATCAGGAAATATCTCACAGTGCCTGTATACGACCGCTTCGGCTCGTTCTGCTTCACGCTGGTGGACAATCAACCTCCACCAAACCTCTAGCTCAACACAACTGATGCTAGACAAGCGAGAGCCTGTGTTTTTATATGATGGGAATGACGACCAAGCGGATTTTCACAGCCAGTCTCGTAATGTTTGTTGACTTGATGTGGACAAATCCTTCAAAGTTCCCTCACTTTCATTCTCTTCATATAAAACCATCCTTTATGTTTCATGTCAACTATAGCAACAACAAAAAGAAGAAGAAAATCCATTTATTAATGTTTGTAACTGTTCTGATTGCACATGTACATTACCAAAAAGTGATTGTTTCCCTGTGAATATAGGTTAGTTAGTTAGTTAGTTTGTTAGTTAGTTAGTTAGTTAGTTAGTTAGTTAGTTAGTTAGTTGGTTTATATTTTAAGAAATTGAAAGATTTTAAATTGCTTAAACATTCACAGTTGTCACAGCCAGGAATGTTTCCATTCTTGTTTAGAGTGATATTCAGATGTTTATAAGATGTTTATGTGTAAATCCGCTTTATTTGAACATTTATCAGGTCTTTGTACACAAATATGACCCTTTAAATAGAACTTAATTCTTTTCAGATGATTCATAGAGATCTCTGTAACACACATGGTGAATGTTATGCAAAATTCAGTGGTGACTTGAATAAATAAAATATTGCGAGTTTATATCAAGCAAATCTGACCTAATATCTCACAATTCTGAGAAATAAAGTCTGAATTACGAGATGTAAACTCGCAATTGTGAGATAAAAAGTCTCAATTATCTTTTAAATTGTTGTATTCTGTGGCGGAAACAAGCTTCAATACAAATGCGTCTCAATCTAGATGAGAAAAATAAGGAAGGTTTGTACCGCCACGAGCCACTAGATGATCAACGATTATCTGTCAGTTTCAGTGATCCGGGTTATGAGTGCTGTCAGTTAGTCCGGATTCTCAATCTATAGATACGCCATCCATCAAAAGCTCCCGTCATTGGCCACCTCAGGCTAAGTGCTGATGAACGGCGCAGGAGTTTGACGTTCTGATTGGCTAAAGCGCCCGAGGGGAGGAGACTACTCTTCTGAACGATGCTGTCGTTCTCAAACTGCATTTAACACCTGCTTTGATCCCACCTTCATCTGAGCGATGGAGGAGAGATGAACAGGACGAGGAGGAGTGATGTTTACCTCTCTCTGTCTGTCCATCTTGAAGGTGTCAGATGTGAAATGTGGTTATCAGACATGGCAGCTCTGTGTGTAGGCCTGTGTGTGTGTGTGTGTGTGTGGTCAGACAGATTGAAGTATTTCCTCAGGCCTGATCATCACAGAGCTGTCGCTCTTCCGCCTGTCTCTCTTCATCTGTCTCTCACTCTCTGTATGTGTCCTCCTCTCCTATAGTTCATATACATCAAACATCTGTGACCTCTATCAATTTTTCTTTTTGTAGATTTATACAAGTAAAAAAAAAAAAAAACCGCATGAAACGAAAGTTGTGCTTGCGCTAGTCTTTTCTTCCCTGTTGTGACCTATATCCGAGTGAACTGGTTCCTGAACCAGGAAAAATGTAGGGCGGGACTGTTGTTCGTCATGCAATTGTTAGGATGATTGGAAGGTTGTGGCTTGCTATTGGTCGATCTCATGTGAGCAGTGGCGGCTGCCGGTCTTTGAAAGAGGGGAAGCTGTATTAATGAATGAATGAATGAACAAACGATCTAAAAAAAAAGATGAAAATTGGCTAGCAATTTCGCCAAGCAAATACCAAGAAACAGGTTGCAGTAGTTTGTCTTTCGACTACACTTGCAAAATCCGTGATGGGACAGAGCTCGAATAGCTTCACCAACAGCGACTTTTTATAGTACAAAATCGCTGTCAATCAAAAGGAGATGCAGTCTTTCTACAGACCCTCCAATCATCACGCAGAAGCCCGGAGTCCAGCCCCGCCCACTCCTCCATTCTCCCCAGAGAAGCTGAGTGTCATAATCGCAGATTTATCCAATGATCTAGTTTCGAAGCACTGAGAAAGACTGTTCAAAGCAGCCCCATTGAAGTCAATGGACGCTCGGCTTCAACTGGGAAATGCACTGTGACGCTCCGGGGAATGTATGAGAAGGAAATCAAGTCAGCCGACCTGCTATAGCTGATTCTGAACAAACTCGTCTTCAAAACGAACATGTTCTAACGCATTTTTAGTCAATAAAATGTTAACACAATAGTACATATTTGACCATTCATTTTTTAACATTTGGGTTACATATGGGAAGCCGAGCTTCCCTTGCAGTCTTAAAGAAATCCCCACTACATGTGAGTGACAGGTTCATTTGGACGGATGGCAGCGTTCACACTTATTCAAATGAATCGCAGTAACGGAGCAAACGCACACAAGTTTGTTTTAATCAAACCAAACGTGCCAAGTGTGAACCCTAAGTCTCGCTTACTTGTAATGGTTATATCTATACTCTTATAGGCTCGTGTGGATAAATCATGAGCACCATAAAATTACAGCTGGACTTCACTGACAAGTGCCAATGAAAGGAATCAAGCATTGAACAAATAAATGCAGCCTTTGTGAGCATAAGCAAACAAATCGTACCAATCTCAATTATAGTTTGGTTTTGCTTGGTTCGTTTGGTCCGGACCAAAAAACACAAAACTTTATTTAGTCCTGGTCCCCTTAGGGTTCACATGTGCATTTTTCACACTGAAACTAAAGATACTAATAAATAAACAATCTGATTGGTCGGCTATTCTTATGTATATTTCGCAACAGAACTTACCAAACATCTAAAACAATGCTGTGTTCTGGACTAAATGCGCTTGTTGTGTGTGTGTAGCTGCATATGATGGTTTTCTGACCAGCTGAGAACTCGTAAATGTGTAAAGGAGTCAAAACAGCGTCAGGAATCCCTCGGTCACACAAACCAAGATCTGCTGTGAGGAGACGCGCTTCTGATGCCTGAACTGAACTGTGATGAGCAACATCACGACTATGACAAGAAAAAAACAGGCATGCTTGAGCATTCTGTCATTTTTAGGGTCGCATCTTGTGTAATGTCCTGTTTTTGGTTAGTTTACAGGTCTTTGGTCCGTGTTGCATTCATATATCATTCGAACCGCACCAGAGTTAGTTTAGAAGCGGACTGAGACTCTCTTCAGCTTGTTTGAAGTCATCAGGGTTCAGATGATGTTCACACTTATTGAAATGAACCGCACTAACAGAGCAATCGCACCAGGGTTCGTTTTAATCCAACCAAACATGCCAAGTGTGAACACACCCTTAGAAGATAGCTGCCTATGTAGATAGTAGACAGATCCCTAGGATTGAAGTACAAGTCTTCCTCCTGACGGCTCACGTCTCTCTTTGTCTCTCTGCCTTACACACTGTCAGGTCTGTAGTTTTCTCTGAGCGGCAGAGGGTCCATTAAAGCTCCTGGTTCAGGTGATTACAGCGTTTGTAAAGGGTTTAAACGCACACGGGCGGCGTTGGGTTTCTGCCCTCGGGACGGGAGATAAGCAGAACCCTCCGGAGATCCACCCTCCCTCTCCTCATTAACGTCACACTTCTAGATGCTTCCCCTGCTTTTCTGCTGTATCAATAGGCGGCCGGCGCTTTCTCCTGAACATAATTACACAGCTCATGGAGTCAGCAGGGCAGGATATAGTCCTGGGAGTTTATTTACCCTCAATTTTAGGGAATCACAAAGAAAATAAGCTCCTTATTAAAAAGCCGGCTATTGTTTGGCTGAAACGGTGTAATTATAGATGTGAGAGGTTTGACGCGCTGCCATATCGAGGTGAAAGCAACACTAATGATGCTGATGAAGATCATGATGATGAGCTTTAGTTACAGACCAATGACACCAATCTTCATTGCATTATAATAATCACGATAAAGTATTCTTTTATCTAATAGAATAGTTCGTTAGCCTAAAGGCCCATTCACATCATACTGACTGACAGACCGGTTGATTCCCTGAAGTGTGCTGTGATAGAGTGTTTTTTGACCTGACGGTCCACCGGGGAAGATTATATGTCACTGTCCTTTAGGGGTCAGTTGTTTCTTTCCATGCCTCTTCCTTCTTGACTTGACTTGACTTGACTTGACTTGATCACCTGCTCATGTATTTTCCATGAGATTTCAATACAGTTTTTACACACAGATGTGATTTTTGCGCAAAGCTCCACCCATTTATGTCACTGTGTTGATTTTAAGACATGTGATCATTATCATTTGACCTCCCACATTTACACATCTTATTCTTTATTCAACAACCTGACCTGTCCTGATGAACGAGAGCATGAACTACGCCATAACAGAGGTCGTTTACCAATGGACTTTTTAAAGCTATGGTGGTAAACATGTTAAAATCTACTTGATTGCATGTATATTTTTTATATTCACTATTCTTTCTTTTTAATTCCATTTTAAATTAACATATAAAAGTCAGGTTAATTTAAAGATGTTATTTTATGATTTATAGATTTTGATTTTTTTGTTTATTTTTGTTTAACAGGTTTTAATTCTGATTGAATAGTAATTTGACTATTATTTTTTTGTTTATATATATATATTTTCATATTCATTCTTTTTTATCCATTTTTGTTTAACATATTAATCTGACTTTTAATATGATTTTTAACATTTTTTATGATTTATATGATTTAGATTTTTTTATGTTTGACTATTTTTTTCCTTAGTATGTCCATTATGTCAATTTACATATTAAAATATTATAAAAATACTTACTACATTACATATTAATAAATGCTTCAATTGGAATTCTACTATTATTTACTCTTATTATATGTAAAAAAAAATCCATATTGTTTATTTATTGTTTTTATTATATTTAAAGTATTAACCTGACTTTGTATGTATTTTAATGATTTGTATATATAATTTAGTTACAGTAGGCAAAATAGCCTCTACATTTTTTTTATCTTGTTCTTCATTTATATAGGCCTATATAATTTCTTTTTTTCATATTCATTCATTATTTATTATTTTTTAATCCATTTTACAATTAACTCTTAAATTATTTTAAATATATTTAAATTTTTTATTGGATCCTTTATTATTTATATGATTTATATTTATGTCTTTATATTTGTTTTGTTCTTTATTATGTCAATGTAAAGCACTTTCTATTAAAATTACATGTGCTAAATAACATTGGCTTGCCATCTAGTATCATAGAGGGTTAAAAGTGGTCATGTAAATCTATATCACGAGTGTTTTTGGCACAAGAAAACTTGACTAACGTTATAAATGGACTTCAGGGAAACACAGAATATGGCGTCTTAATGTTTACCTGCTTTATTTTACTGCTCACTAATGCTTGAAGTCATTATTGCCTGCAATAGACTTCGTTCCAGCCACATGACACCATATGCATATTTTACATACTCAGGTCTGTGTCATAATTCTCAGTAAGAGAATCCATCTCTCTCTTTCAACACATTTTCCCTGCAGTGGAGAGCGGTCCAGTAATGGTGTGGACTTGAAGATCATAGCGCATTCATTATTTACCGATCTTAAATCTGCAGCATTAAGAGCCCAGCGCATTTTAAAGGATCCGTGGATGTGTTTACTGGATTCTGGGCCTGAATAAATAGACACAGATCTACAGTACACTGCTGCATCTTAACAGCCTGATTAAACACACTTCTGATGTGTCCAGGGAATATCAAGCAATCTTTCCCTGTTATACAGATAGTTCACATCCCTCATGAGTTCATCTGAGAAGTTTTCTTCACCCATTTGCTTGTTTCTTTGTTATTAAAGTGGGTGTCATTGAGTGTTTGTTTTGCTGTCCTCTCAACTTGTCTATCTAGGTATCAAGGTTTTTAATCATTTAATGCATTTTCAAAGCATTTATTAATATGTAATGTAGTAAGTACTTTTATAATATTTTCATATGTAAATTGACATAATGGACATACTAAGGATAAATAAAAAAGTCAAACATAAAAAAAATTCTAAATCATATAAATCATAAAAAATGTAGAAAATCATATTAAAAGTCATATTAATATGTTAACCAAAATGGATTAAAAAGAATGAATATGAAAAGAAAAAAATATATATATAAAAACAAAAAATAATAGTCAAATTACTATTCAATCAGAATTAAAACCTGTCACAAACATAATAAACATAAAAATCTAAATCTATAAATCATAAAATAACATCTTTAAATTAACCTGACTTTTATATGTTAATTTAAAATGGAATGGAAAGGGGGTTTCCAGAAGTGGGCTGTGCCTTTACAGCTCATGCCTCGGATACTCCAGCAACAACAAAACAGGAGAAACGGGATGGGGCCGTTTCCACAACATGCATTTTTGCATTCCGGTGCGCTGCTTTCCCATTATTCTCTATGTAAACTCGCACTAGATGAACCTTTTCTTGCTTGGTTTCAAGAAGTTCAACTTTTAAAAGCTCATGAACCCTGGTTTTAATCTAATCCGCTGCATCTAGTGCCCTTAGTAGGCATCTGTCTTTGTAGACTATGTAGCAAGACAGCTCATTAGGGCTTGGGGCTTTTGTTTGTTGAAGTGTGTGTGTGTGTGTGTGTGTGTGTGTGTGTGTGTGTGTGTGTGTGTGTGTGTGTGTGTGTGTGTGTGTGTGTGTGTGTGTGTGTGTGTGTGTGTGTGTGTGTGTGTATTCTAGCCAAAATGAGTAAGTGGGTGTTGAAAAGTGCGTGTGTGTGTGTGTGCGTGCGTGTGTGTGTGTGTGTGTGTGTGTGTGTGTGTGTGTGTGTGTGTGTGTGTGTGTGTGTGTGTGTGGAGGTAGAGCTAGCATCATTTACATATAAATGAGAGTTTGCTGATCACATGTGCTATGACCCCATTCGTTCTGCTGGTCAGACACTCTGAGTGCGGCAGGTGCCAGTGGCGCTGGAATTATACCCATGCACTCGGCCTCCAGCACCCAGCACTCATTTGTGATGCGTTTCCTGCCTGACAGGAAGTCAGGGGTGCAAAGAGCAGGTCAGTGGCATTTGGCGTCTGCCGCATTATAGCTTGGCACCAATCAGTGTAACATTTAAGTGGGAAGTGTGTGTGTGTTTTCATAGTTTGCGTGTGTAATGTGTGACTGTGTTTTGGTCAGAAGCACTGGTGCGTGAGAAGTTTGTCACTAGAGGAAGCTCTGATGTGAGAACCTGGGGCCAATACCAGTTTTTCAGATATTTGAGTGATAACCAGAAATATCTCAAATCCCCTCTGTAAAAATCTTTACCTCTATGGCAAAATGAAACAAGAATTTTGCACCTGGCTTTTTTGCATCAGGTTTATCTAAATAATGCATATTTCAAAGGAATAGTTCTCTTCAAAATTTAAATTCTGTCATCATTTACTCTCAAGTTGTTTCAATCCTGATGAGTTTCTTTCTTCTGCTGAACACAAAGGAAGATATTTTGAAGAATGTAGGCTATCAGACAGTTGATGAACTCCATTGACTTCCATAGTAGGACAACAAAATACTATGATATTTTATTATATATATATATATATATATATATATATATATATATATATATATATATATATATATACATCTATATCTATCTTTCATCAACTGTTTGGTTACCGTAATAAATCTTCAGAATATCTGCTTTGTGTTCAGCAGAAGAAAGAAAGTCAAACAGGTTTGAAACAACTTGAGGGTGAGTAAATTATGACAGAATTTTCATTTTTAAGTGAACTATTCCTTTTGACAATTGGTTTGCATATTTGACATTTCAGAAAACTTGCAATACAATACAATTGCATTAATGTACTGTGATTAATCAACTTGGGAAGTATGGTGATTGCTAATAGTTCAAACCTATTCCCCTCTAGTGTCTTGCTTTAAATGTAACATTTTGAAAATGCCTCATTCTTCTCATTCACACATAGAACGTGCACATAAAGTGATGGCATTATTGTAATATTTGCATACGGATATTGAAGTTGTTCTTTTTCACATTTGTTTGCATACAGATCAGTGATTGGTCTTGTACATCTTTCAGGAAATGCAGGTCTGGTTATTAATAAACAATCAGTTTTTATTATCAGCAGATAGATGTCAGGGAAGGCGTTCTGCTCTAGTTCTCGTCACGGGTGTAAACAGGAGTGAGTGTGAACGAGTGTAATCTTGTCTTTCCCCGCCTCTCTCTCTCTCTCTCTCTCTCTCTCTCTCTCTCTCTCTCTCTCTCTCTCTCTCTCTCTCTCTCTCTCTCTCTCTCTCTCTCTCTCTCTCTCCCTCTCTCTCTCTCTTTTGATTCGACTCGTCCTCTCACATCACAGCTGTCATATCTCGGAGAGGGGATGTAATTTTCAGTGACAGCTGTGCTGTTTAAATGCAAACACATATGCATAAGCCTGAAGCCAAAGCATGCGCTCTGTCACTGAAGCCCAAGGTAACTGCGTCCATTCACCCGTCATTCCATCCGTTATTCTATCTATCTATCTATCTATCTATCTATCTATCTATCTATCTATCTATCTATCTATCTATCTATCTATCTATCTATCTATCTATCTATCTTTCTTCCATCCATCCTTCTGTCTGTCTGTTTGTCTGTCTGTCCATCCATCTATCCATTCATCTGTCATTCTTTCCATCCATCCATCTATTCATCCATCCATCTATCTTTCAATCCATTCATCTATCTATCCATCTGTCTGTCATTCTTTCCATCCATCCATCCATCCATCTATCTGTCAGTCCATCCATCTATCTATCATCATCTGTCATTCTTTCCATCCATCCATCTATTCATCCATCTATCCATCTGTCATTCTTTCCATTAATCCATCCATCCATCCATCCATCCATCTATCTGTCAGTCCATCCATCTATCTATTCATCCGTCTATCTTTCAATCCATTCATCCATCCATCTATCCATCTGTCATTCTTTCCATTAATCCATACATACATCTATCTATCTATCTGTCAGTCCATCCATCTATCTATCCATCCATCTATCTTTCAATCCATTCATCCATCTATCTATCCATCTGTCATTCTTTCCATTGATCCATCCATCTATCTATCTATCTATCTATCTATCTATCTATCTATCTATCTATCTATCTATCTATCTATCTATCTATCTATCTATCTATCTATCTATCTATCTATCTATCTATCTATCTATCTGTCAGTCCATCCATCTATCTATCCATCCATCTGTCATTCTTTCCATCCATCCATCCATCCATCCATCTATCTATATGTCAGTCCATCCATCTATCTATCCATCCATCCATCTGTCATTCTTTCCATTAATCCATCCATCCATCTATCTGTCAGTCCATCCATCTATCTATCCATCCGTCTGTCATTCTTTCCATCCATCCATCTATCCATCCATCCATCCATCCACATGTGGTTGGACCAGCATGAGGGTGCGTAAGTGAACACAGAATAGTAATTTTTGGGTGAACTCTCCCTCCAGTGTTGTCTTCTCATCTCTATCTTCCACAGTTTACGTAAACACAAACTCATAAAGTCTCATGCATTCACGGCCCTGTTATACTTGCACACGAGCCGAGGAGGAAGCTGTGCGCAGAGCAAAGGCGAATTAACACGGTGAGAGTACAAACAAGCAGATCTGCAGCGCAGCAGAAGCTCTTCCCCGGGCTATTCTCCATTCTGCTATGTAGACATTTCTCTGTGCTGAGTCTTACAGAAGTGTGAATATCAAATCTGGTGTAAAACACTTTTCATTGTGTAGGAGCTGGCGTCCGTTCGCTATTCGCCTCAAACTACTATCTAGTCTCTCGTCCCTTCTCATTTCCTCTTCCCTCCTTCAATCCCGCCAGTTTTCCTTTATTTCGCTCTACCTCAGCCTTGTCATGTGTGTCTTTCTCTCTTTCTGTCTCTCTTGCACACTTGCAGAAGAGAATGGTATTGCTTAGATGTTGCTCTTTCATAGCTTCCATTATTTTTCTTTTAAAGTATAATCTTTACCTCAGATTATAATTCCTTTAAGGAACTAAAATGAGACAATTTGTTGAGTTCATATTGAGATCTTTGATTGCAGAATGTAGTATCTCTGCAAATCTGAGCCACTTCTGAAACTCCACATTTGGGTGAATCATGGGATGTTTTTTCTGAGGAGCAACATCTACGAAAAAAGTTTATTATTATCATTTTCTTGGAGATACAATAGAGATATGAGAGAAAATAAATAATATAATATGAAAACTACTTTTATGTGCATTTCTCCTATGGGCTGTCTTTCTCTTCATTAACTCTCTCCTTCGGAGTGTGTGACCTGGATTAGAGGAGTATGTTGTTGTTGCCTGCAGTCACATACAGTCATCTTCTGTGTGTCTGTATACAGCCGTGTGTGTGTGTGCACTTCTGTTGTATTGATTTTATTTTGGAGCAGAGCAGGATGTGTTTTAGCTGAGCCTTGAGGGAGAAACACAGAGACAGAGAATGAGAGAAGAAGAAATCTAGAGAGCGACTCACTCGCCTACAGCTAGTGTTGGTGTTGATGTCAGCAGATCACATGAACATGAAAATACACACACCTGTCTATTACTGCTAGTCCAGTGCTGTCACTAAATCCCATAATGAGCTCCTGAAACCAAAGTGCTTATATATGTATAATGACATTTAAAAGGTTAGGGTCTGTAAGATTTTTTTATTCTTTTATTCAGCAAGGATCCATTAAATTGACTGAAAGTGTCAGTAAAGACAATTTCAAATAAATGCTGTTCTTTTTAACTTTCTATTTATCATGGCATCCTGAAAACAAATGCATTACGGTTTCCACAAAAATATTATTCGGCACAACTGCTTTCAACATTGATAATAATCAGAAATGTTTCTGGAGCAGAAAAGCAGCATAGAATGATTTCTGAAGGATCATGTGACACTGAAGACTGGAGTACAATTTCAATTGTTTAGTAAAATTCCATCAAATTGAATAATCCTTACATTTTATTCATATGATGGATACATTTTTTTAAAAGAAGCATTTTTCCCATGAAGCATTACGAACAGAATTATTTTTTTGAGTTAAAAAAACTAGAGCTTAATAAAACATTTTGTATAAATCTTAATGGAACAAGGGAATGGACCAATTCAGCTTATGTGTTTCATATTATTCATAATATACTGGTGGTACAGTAACATCATGCAATGCTGCTGTCAGATAAAAATACCATCTTACTGAATGATCACCATATTCAAATACCATGGTATTTAAATGGTAGTTTACATTATGGCATCGCCAGCATGGTGCTTTATCTGGATTATCTATGTAGTCAAAACAAAATCAAAATGTGATAATTACATTTTGTTGATCTATATTGCAAATAAAGGCAAACCTTTACACAAATGAGCACACTTAACCAATAAAACTCTTTCTGAATATGATATATTGTACAATTAAACATTTTCCGTGTGTTCAGTTAATTTACAGTTAGCATGCTGGATGTGGTTTTAGAGCGACAGGGTAATCAGGACGCTGACGCAAAGCGGCTATTCGCCTGATAAAATAAAGGAATGGAGATGGAATATTGATGTGAGTGTAAATGATTTATTATGTGTGAAGAACGAGAGTGTGAAGTGATACGAGAGACTTGAAACTAGCATGATAGCTATGAAGGAAGTCAGTTGCCTAGGACAATGGTCATCTATACAGTTTAATAGAGTGCATTAGTGCCCTCCTCCTTTTTTCAGCGCCGCTAGTTCCGCAAGTATTTTTTCTATTCATTTTTCTATAGGGATTTTTTAAAAAGTCTTTGTTAAAGAGTTATAAGCCATGAACCAAGCCAATCAGCTACAAGGTGAATCACAACACTACAAACTTTGATTTGGAGCAAAACATTTTTTGAAAATTGGACAAAAAGACAAGACTGTGTACTTAACGGCTTTAGTGAGGGAAAGAACCACAATCCCATGAAGCATTACTAACAGAATAATTGAATTATTGAAAGAGAGAGAGAGAGAGAGAGAGAGAGAGAGAGAGAGAGAGAGAGAGAGAGAGAGAGAGAGAGAGAGAGAGAGAGAGAGAGAGAGAGCTAAAGAGCTATTTTGGCACGTGTTGCTTTTTTCGACTCTGATTGGTGGAATTTTCTGTACAGCATCATGGGTAATGTAGTTTTCCACCAGGAATTCCACTGTTAAACTTGATTGTTTAAAAAAAAACTAAGCTGAAATAATGCAGCAAATACCATTGATTAAAGGATTAGTTCACCCAAAAATGAAAATTATGTCATTAATGACTCACCCTCATGTCGTTCCAAGCCCGTAAGACCTCCGTTCATCTTCGGAACACAGTTTAAGATATTTTAGATTCAGTCCGAGAGCTTTTTGTCCCTCCATTGAAAATCTATGTATGGTATACTGTCCTTGTCCAGAAAGGCAATAAAGACATCATCAAAGTAGTCCATGTGACCTCGGTGGGTTAGTTAGAATTTTTTGAAGCATGGAAAATACATTTTGTTCCAAAAATAACAAAAACGACGACTTTATTCCGCATTGTATTATTTTCCGGTTCTGTTGTCAATCCGCTTTCATGAGTCCGTTGACGTAAGACGAGCTGACGTGTGTCTGGTGCGCCCGAGCTTCGTTTACAGTCTGAGGGAGACGCACGCTGGAAACAAAACAATCTTTGCAAACATGTCTAAGGATTTCGACACAGGGGAAGACTTGCATTTTTTTTAACCAGACATATTTATTTGAACCCGAATACACGGACGCACCAGATAACACGTCAGCAGCCTCTTACGTCTGAATCTAAAATATCTTAAACTGTGTTCCGAAGATGAACGGAGGTCTTACGGGCTTGGAACGACATGAGGGTGAGTCATTAATGACATAATTTTCATTTTTGGGTGAACTAACCCTTTAACAACCTTGTAGCTCACAGTATGTCTGCCTTTAAAGATTTACAAGTTATCGTTTAAAATCAATTTCCCTATGAAGAAATTGAATGAGTTTTTCTATGGTCATTAATCAAAAATAATCGACCAATCCAAGTATTCCAAGTTATATTATTCTACATTAACACCACTGAAATACTGTTAAGGCTTTTTGATGATGCATTACAAACAGCTTATTCGAGGGAGATCTTTGACAACACCTTCAACTTGCTTCTAATTATTAATAATGAAAAAAAAAAGTCCCTGATAAAATGTGATCGAGAGCAGTTTGAAAGTAAGTGCTCCATTCTGTAAAACCCTCGTGATTTCAGATTAGCTCTTTTTTTTTTTTTCGTCAATCTTCAATCCTTCGCTAACCCACACAACAGCCTCACCTTTGCTTCCAACCATCGGCTTTAATCAATGGTGCTGCGGTGTTATCTAAATGAAGTCTTTTCACTGAGTGAGTTTGAGGTCTTGGACGTCTTTCAGTGGCCGCCGGCTCACCAAGAGCTTCTCTCACCCTGTTCAATCTGAGTTGTGTGGAGCGCAATCAATACGTCCATTAATTCTACTTAGCGGCGCAGTGCGCTACAACCAGGGGCTGGAGGCCACACAATAGCAGGTGCGATTGAATGGCTGACCTTTTGAAGCCAAGACCCTCGCATTGATCCGCTGTTTTCATGACAGATGAGTGAGGGGGACGCAGCACTTTGCAATGGATGGCTTAAAGCGATAGTTCGTCCTCATGTATTTTTCCAAAAAGTCATTTTGACTTGTACTTCAATTGATAAAATGAATGGAAAACTTTACATGATCATGTTATCCATGCAGAAGAATGATTTAAATTCGTCATGAAACACAAGTTGCGATTGTCTTTTCTTCCCTTTTGTGACATACTGTATATCCAAGTGAAACGGATGGAACTTGATTTTTCAATCAGGAATTAATTGAATGGTTGTTGTTTGCTATTGGTGGATCTGGTGTGAGTGACAGGTTATAGCCCCGCCCTCGTCATCAGAGAAGAGAAGAGATGCAAGAGGGAGGGGAAGATATTTGGATTAAATATTACGAGGCACATGAATTTAAAACAATAATAATAAAAATGTGCATGGAGAAATCATTACAGCAATATTCCATAAAGAAACAAGAATTGACCATTTTGATTTCATGGTGGTTTTACAGCTCAAATAACAAACAGTTTTTACTGAATAATCAATTAACATAAATACAAGCTTCATATTTCTGCTTCGTCTTGTCTGCTTGATTTCCACTGTAAATGCATTTCTCTTTATTGTCTGTGGTCAACCGTAGGCCACAGATGCTGTCTGTCATCCTCATAATGAAAGAGTTGAAGAAACAATTCTATATTAGTGCATTTTTAAGTCGTGTGTGTGTGTGTGTGCGTGCGTGCGTGCGCGTGCGTGTGTGTAAATATTCAGGTTACGTGTGCTTGTGACAGATGGCGAGTTGTTTATTCCTCATAGCGTTCTTCATGTTCACTCTCTAAATAACAAAATAATGCATTGCATGCTGCATACATTTCGGGGGGAAGACCATTTTTAGTTACACGGCCACTTGCAACTAAATTAACAATAAAAAAAAGGTTAAATTAACCATATTCTATCAATTTGATCACCTTTTTAAGAGATTAATTGCAAGGACATCCATTATTTGATTATATTCAGCTTATAAGGGTTTACTTAAGTCATATACTGTATTAGTATACCGCGATATTACCGTTACTGTACCGCAAGTACTGCCACATTACATTTTAGCATCCTGCTGGATAACACAGCCCTGTGTGAGTGTGTGTGTGTGTGTGTTGTTCTGAAAGTGTAAGCAGCAGTGAAATGCTAATAGGTTATCATCCTGCCCTAGAGACATTAAAATGAGTGGTTTCCTAGCAGGCGTTAGGGGTCACCGCTCACAGGACGTCCCTCGATGATGAGCGGCCCACGCCGTGACCCGCAACTCACTCTCACCTGTGCATCCTCACGCCAGAGTGTGTACATGCGCATCCAAGTGTGTGTGCGCGTCTATGTGCTACACTTCATTATGTAACCGAAGGCGGGGGGTTTAGTGATGATTGCGTCATTGTCATCAATAATTTGATCTATTCAGCTCATCGACTGTTCATTTAATGTCATGAATTTCTGCCCAAATGTGTGTTAAACTAAATTAAACTAAAAGTAATGATACTAAACGCATGGCAATATATGAAATCCTTGTCTTTGTAGGGAAATTTTTTTGGTCCCCATGAGGAAAACAGCTTATAAATCATTATAAGTGATGTTTTTTAAAAATGTAAAAAATGCAGAAAGTATTCTGTGATGTAGGTGTGTGTGTGTGTGTGTGTGTGTGTGTGTGTGTGTGTGTGTGTGTGTGTGTGTGTGTGTGTGTGTGTGTGTGTGTGTGTGTGTGTGTGTGTGTGTGTGTGTGTGTGTGTGTGTGTGTGCCTTTGTTTATATTACATTGCGGGGACCAAATGTCCCCACAAGTATAGTAAAACCTGAGATCACCTACATGTGGACCAGCCAGCAGTCCCCACGAGGGAAATGGTTTAATAAATATACTAAACTTTGAATTTTGAAAATGTAAAAATGTATAAAGTTTTCTGTGATGGGTAGGTTTAGGGATACGATTAGTGTAAGGGGACAGAATATACAGTTGTATAATATACAGTATAAACACCATCATGCCTATGGAGAGTCCCCACAAACATAGCGAACCAGACGTGTGTGTGTGTGTGTGTGTGTGTGTGTGTGTGTGTGTGTGTGTGTGTGTGTGTGTGTGTGTGTGTGTGTGTGTGTGTGTGTGTGTGTGTGTGTTTGTGTGTGTGTGTGTGTGTGTGTGTGTGTGTGTGTCTGTGTCTGTGTCTGTGTCTGTGTGTGTGTGTGTGTGTGTGTGTGTGTGTGTGTGTGTGTGTGTGTGTGTGTGTGTGTGTGTGTGTGTGTGTGTGTCTCATCCCTCGCTCACAGGAAAGGCATTTGTAAACAGGGATTCCGTAAAGTGGAAGTCCTGTATAAATTATGTGGTGTCAGTGTTTTTGCCCATAAATGTGCTGCAGTCATCAGTTCTACAGGGCAGCCGTAAGTACAGTAGAGCATGAGAATAAACACTATATGCATCCAGATTTATGTATTTACTATAGCATGTGTGTGTGTGCAGACAGGTGGATCGTTTGTCTTTATGACAGCACTTTTATGACATTTATTATTATAAAATGAGCACCATAAAGCATAATTGAGCGCTGACATGTCTGTGAAAATGTCGAGCAGCTTCACGTGGGAGCAGTTTGGTGGTAACAGGCTGTACATTTTAGATAATGTTACTGTAATATATATTATGAAACGATATGAATCGTAGACAAGATGTCTGGCAGTGTTGGGTTAAAATCGGTCCCCTGTGTGATTCTGTGCTGTGATATTGTTGTCTGTGGTTGAGAAATTGCAGTCTTCAGTGCTGTTTCTTTTTGGACAGTTTGTGGTTTATTGAGCAGTTCTCTGAAATGTTGTTCTGTTTACAACAATCAAACCCTCTTCTTACTAAAAATACCATAGTATTGCCATGTTTATGGACATAATAGGAACATGTTTCCAGGTGAAAGAGACACTATTAAAGGTATTAAAAACATGTATCATCTATGAGTATGTTTTTAGTACAATACAAATATACTATAATGCATGTTTAATACATTGAACATTACGTCTTTTTCACCTGGGTTTGTTTGATCGTGGTACCATGGTATATATTATAGTTTATTATAGTTTATTGTTAAACAGAACAAAAAGACTACTATCCATACCACATTAAATTTGAATCAGTAAATCATGATAGCATAAAAGTTCCCCTATTATGTTTTTTCGAATATTACCATTCTTTTGCAGTGTGTATTATAGCTGTTCGTGAATGTAAAAGACAAGTCATCAGTAATTCCATCATGAATCTACATAGGTTTGTATTGTAACAAGTTTGCAGCGTATCGTCTTCATTGGCTGGCCGTGAACAACATCTCCTCAAACACTGTAGTTGTAGCTGAGACTGGAAGAGTTTGGTTAATGTTGTCGACATGTGGAGAAGATGCTGTTTTCCGCATTGCCAAAGCAAATCCACTTTTATGCACTTCTAAAGCATGAGGACTGACATTGAGAATTGATACGGTAAAACCAATACCATCGTCGTTACTGTTCGTATCAGAGTGCTGAGGAAGATCTGGAGCTCAAATTCAGATTTAGTTATGGCTGTTTGGTTTCTAGTACGCGCTGTAAGCAGTCGACCAATCACAACAGACTGGGCCGTCTGACCAATCAGAGCTGAGCTGGCTCTCGAAAAGGAGGGGTTTAGAGAGACTGAATCCTTTATCAAACTGGTTTCAAAATGTAGGTATTTAGGTATTTGCAAGGATTTTTTTCAGAAGCTTAGCATTTTAACCATTTGCCATTTTAACCAGTGCAATAGCGAATCAAATGCAATTCAGGCTACTTTAATTAGTAAGCATTTACATGCACAATCTTAAACTGATTATACTTAACTTTTTCCCTGCCAACCTTTGAAAAAAAAAAAACAGCCTCTGCCAGCGTTTTTTATAATTTTCACAAAACTTTCAACTTTCACAGAAAGCCGGAAAATGGCGACAACATGTGTGGTCATGTAAATGGCACGGGCTAAACCGTTTTCACATAACAAATGCAATCATAGTCGGATACATGAATGATTAACTTCTGACGAATAAGTAAAAATTTTTTCTAATGTAGTAAAAAAATTTTCGTTGCATTGTTGGTTATTGGTTTACAAATAAAGCGGGTTATATCAATAAGTTGATTTTTGTTAAGCATATATAGTTTTAAGCATATATGTGTCCATGTAAAGCTTTAATACCTAAACAAGCACCGCAGGTAAATAAATTTCACTTTTACACAACAACGGCGTTTTGGGGGTCTGAAAACGCAAGCGTTTGAAAACTGGTTTCAAAGTGCAAGTTTTTGAAATCGATACCGTTATCGTCTCCGCATAAACTACAAAAACGTGAATTTGTGAAAATGGTGACGTCATGCACGTACATATTACGTGTTCAGTCTACAGTCTTCAGTCAGTCTTTCTTGTGACATCACTATCTACTGGCCTGGTAGCATAATACAGCGTTTTTAGTCGCTTTCATGGATCCGTGTTACAAAAAAAAAACAAAGTTTCTGTTTTGGTTACATCGCTGTCGTGTAAACACCCTCAGAAGTATTTTGTATTCACTTGACTGCATGCATTGTAGCTGTGTAACATGCACAAAGTTGAATGTGAAATGCTCCTAACTACGGCTTCAGAAGTGGGAAGTAAGACCTTGCACATGCAGCCTGCATAATATATGATGCTGCCATTGACACCACAACCTGTGCTGTGTGCTGCAAATGGAAAGAAAAAGGGGCTCAATTTTCTCAATTCACCTCCCATTGGCAAGTGTGGCACAAAATCTGTTTTGGAGCCTAAGTGAAACGAAAGCAATCCTGTTTTTGGGATGTAGAATTTTTCTTTCTTTTTTTTTGTGAGAATCAAACCCTTTTTGAGATCTGCGTAGGCATGTAGGGTTTTATTGTGCATCGCTCGTGGCTCGTCTCCTAAGTGAGCGATAGGTCCCCATTAGCGCCGATGTTGACTTCCTGACGTGACTGTGGCCCGTCCCACCCGCTGCTTCCTGTTGCCACGTACCCCCCTGTGTGCCGTCGCCGTGACAACTCCATACAGGAGAGTCTTTCATCACCACTGCCACAGCGATGTCGCCACGGGCAACCGCACAACTCACCTGCTGTACCCGTCTCTCTGTACATCTTCATTTTTCTCACTGTACAGCTTTAGCTCGCTCCTCCTCTCCTCGCCCTCTCCTTTTTTCCTTGCCAATAATTGTTATTGCTTTTACATTCAACTAATGTTTTATAATAATTTTTTTATTTGCAAGTTAGGCTGAATGTTCATTGTTTTTGTTCGTAATTGTTTATTTTTGTTCTTCTGTTGTTGTAATTTGGTTTTGTTCAGTTTTAATTAAGTAATTGTAAATTAAAAATGCATGTTTATATTTACTGAGGAAAATGTGGTGTTTCCCACAGTGCTAGGTGGTTTGCAGGGTGTTGCTATGCATTCGTTCATGTGGTTCCCAGGGTGTTGCTATGCATTTGTTTATGTGGTTCCCAGGGTGTTGCTATGGATTCGTTCATGTGGTTACTAGGGTGCTGCTATTTGTGCATGTGTTTGAGGTGGTTCCCAAGGTGTTGCAATGCATTTGTTTATGTACTTGAGGTGGTTCCCAGGGTGTTGCTATGCATTTGTTTGAGGTGGCTCCGAGGGTGTTGCTATGCATTCGTTCAAGTTGTTTCCAGGGTGTTGCTATGCATTCGTTTGATGTGGTTCCCTGTGTGTTGCTATGCATTTGTTCATGTGTTTGAGGTGGTTTCCAGAGTGTTGCTATACATTTGTGCATTTGTTTGAGGTGGTTCCCAGAGTGTTGCTAATTGCTATACATTTGTTCATGTATCTGAGGGGGTTCCCAGGGTGTTGTTATATATTTTTGTAAATGTTGCAATAAAAAAGGTGACCGCGAGAGATGGAAACACCTCTAACCTAATGTCGCATCTCCGAAACAACCACCCACTCACTGCTGCGAGGATGCATTTTGCCCCGAGTTCATTAAATAAGCGCATTAGTTTATATTTGTTAAAATATTATAATGTTATTTTTTTTACCTTGATAATGAAAACTGAACAGCACGAGTAAGATGGGATGCATCGGGAGTCAGACATTGACCACTTAATTTTGTAAAAGGCCTTTCTTTAAAGTGAATTTCGTTTTGTATAAATTGTATCTTAATTTTAATAATTTTTTTATCAACCAATTGCCTGGATTTAATAAATAAGAATCAAATATAGCAGACAACATAATCATGACATGATCGTGCGCTGGCGCGCCGCGGTCACTGCATTGAAATCTCATCATAAATTAACCGAAACTCAGTGTATGTCTCACAGACATGACAGATATCTAAATAAAGCTTGAAATTTAATTAAACGAAACAATTCAAAATGAAAAGAAATAGGCCACTCGCTGATTATTTAATCCATGATGTGCATTTCTCTCTATGCGCTTTCATACGGAAATGGCGATCATCAAATTCATTAAACGAAACTATTCCAAAGGAAAAGAAATATAGGCAGCATACTCTCTGATTAATCCATCATGTACATTTCTCTCTATAGGCGCGTTCACTACAGAGATATCAATCGTCAATTTCTTTAAACGAAACAATTCAAAACGAAAAGAAAAAGGCTATCTTATACCTTCTGATTATGTAATCCATGATTTGCATTTCTCTCTATATATGCACGTTCACTAGGAGATGGCGATCGTCAACTTAATCTTTGCAGCACTGACAGAAAAGTTGTATTAATAAAAATCAATGGACACGTGTCACCGGATTTACAAATGCACTTGTTGCTTGTTGCTTGTTAATTTAACTTAAATTAATTAATAAAATGAATACTTTAATTGTCATAATTAAAATAATTAAATATTATTAAGTGTCCCATTTTTGCTCATTTATAAATAGTATTTATATCTACCACCCCCTCAGCACCTGGGTTAAAAAATTATTTGGCGCCACCATATTATAACGGCCCACGTATTAAAAATAGTCGAGTCTAAATAGGGCTCCGGCTAATATTACATTTAATGCCGTCAGCCGGGATCAGACACAACGTGCACGGGTTGGCCTTGATTTTTTTTTTTTTTTAAATATTTTTTGTATTCAGTTTCTGAACGGTGTAGGCACAAGCCAACAGTTTGGTGACGCTGTCTGAGCCTTATGTCATAATTTTTAATTAGTCACGGTAATACCGTATACCATGGTAAAATAGGGAGGAGGTTTGACGGTATCAAAATTTGGATACCGCCCAATCCTAGTTCCCAGGATGGTCTAGTTAACTCCATATTGCTATATGGTTTCTAGTTTTTCTGGATGGTTGCTAGATCTTTGCTAAGGTGTTTGGGATGGTTGATATCTAGTCGCTGGGATGTTCTGTGGTGTTGCTAGTGCATCACTTTGTGGTTGCTAGGGGTATTTTGGTGGTTCTCATGTGGTTGCAATGGTTTTTTTAGTATTTTATAGTACATTACAATGTGGTTTGCTGTTGGTGTTGTACGTGATTACTAGGGTGTTCTTAAGGTTGCTTGATTATATTTTATTGCTGTAATATTCTGGTTTCTAGATATACACATCCCAGACCCCTCTTTCATTGTAAGTTTGTGTGCTTTTTTTTAAATAATACTTTTTTATGAATTTATTGTATGCAAAACTAAATGTTTGTATACTGAGTAAAATGCAGTGTTTGTGAAAGTGCTTGGTGATTTCCAGGGTGTTTCTATGCAGTTGTTCGGGTGTTCTGACTGTGGTCTAAGTGGTTCATAGCACATTGCTCTGTGGTTGCTAGTGTGTTCTGAGTGGTTGCTAGGGCATCACTAGGGCGTTTTGGCTTGTTGCAATTGGTTTGGCTGAAGTGTTTTATAGTGCATTGCTATGTGGTTTTCTAGAGATTCTGTATGGTTGCTAGGGAGTTGCTGTGTGTTTGTTCATGTGTTCTGACAGGTTGCCATGGCATCACTAGGGTGTTTTGTGTGGTTGCTAGAGTGTTCTGACTGGTTGCTGGGGCATAAATCCCATCACTTAGTAAATTCACAGCACACCTCGCCTCAACCAGCTATATGATTTTGAGAAGTCATTCATGCCTGGAGCACAAATAGTGCTGGATGAGTTTTGCACTGAAGTTTAATACTTCTATTTCTCTCTTTCTGTCATTCAGTCTCTCTGCTTGTTGCTGTGATTTCCTGTTGTCGAGGGGAGAGTCATATACAGGATGCATAATGCTGTCGTGATCTGATCAGTTTTCATTCTCACCCTTATCAGATTACAGATTTTAAAGCTGCTCCGCACAAAACATCTCAGTGTCGAATTATTTGATGTGTAAGACTGTCTTTCTCTCTTGTCGTCTTCACACGCTCGTCTTCCTCCTCACATCTGACACTAAACAAATGCAAATGTGCGTGTTTGGGCCTTTCTGTGCATCACAGCACACGCTTCGTATTCATGAAAGACACAATGAATTTGTGCCTTTGTGCTCGGGGAAAAAGGCATCTAACGAATTCAAAACATCCATCTTTAAGCGAGAACCGTAATGAAGAGAAAATGCTATGAAGAGAGAAAAGTTTTGATGGAAATTAAGTAGCGAATAGTGCACGCAGAGATGGAGTGATGGAACAAAGCAGGGTTAAACCTGATGGTATAGACCTCATCTGAAATCTGATTGCTTCTGTTTAAATCGCAATTAGCTTTCTTTAAAGTGTTAACTTTGTTTCTCTTAAAATTCCTTTGGACAAATGGACAGAAAATGGACAAACCAGTATGGCTGCCTAATTAAACCTGATTAAAATCAACTGAAATCATGATTTACCTTTGTGGGATTGTTGTATGGCAAAGGCTGCCATAGATAGTTAGACAATTAAGACATAGCTAACCTAAAAATTAAAATTCTGTTACTCAAATGAATTACGCATCCTTATGTCGTTCCAAATTCATAAGACTTTCGTTTATATATGGAACACAAATGAAGATCTTTTTGATGAAATCTGAGAGATTTCTGTTCCTCCATTGACGCAACTACCACTTTGATGCTTTGAATAGTTCAAGAGTATGTGTATTTTATTAATATTAACTTATAATTATTGCATTCCAGTGGCAAGGTATTTAGTAACTTTAGGATCTGATTTCATTTTATATACAGAAAAATAAACATACAAGTATACAAATAAATGCATTCAATACAACAACTATTCAAAATTTAGTTTACAGCCATTTGTTCACTTTGAGCTATTATTTGTGGTTTAAATCAAGAAGTTACTTGGTTGCACCACCTAATGAATATCATTATATATATCATGTGCCGCCTGACAACATTAATAATGACAGGGAATTTGCTGAATACTTTTTTTCCCATTTCAATTGCATATAAAACTAATTTAAAAATACAAGTGTTTTTGTCAACAGACTGCTGGCAGAGGCTGTTTTTTTTTTGTTTTTTTTAAATGCTGGCGGGGGAAAAGTTAAGTATAATCAGTTTAAGATTGTGCATGTAAACTCTTACTAATTAAAGTAATCTGAATTGCATTTGCTTCGCTATTGCACTGGTTAAAATGGCAATTACACTTTTTTGTCATGATATCACATTCAGAACGTTGGACCTGGGATAAGCTATAGTGCAATAGATTGGTTGCTTAAAATGTTTAAAACGTTAAATGCATAGCAACTGGAATATGGAATACAATATGGAAACTGCATTTAAATGTGGGAGTGAGTCCCCTAAACGATCGTTCCAAGGGTGTACTCGCTCCTGAAACTGTGATTATTGACAGCGTGGAAAACATAGCAAAGATCTGGCGATTAGCAACTCAGGTGGTTTAATGAGAAATGTTTGAGTTCATATTGAGATCTCTGACTTCTGAAACTCAGGAGAAACATCTCAGAAGCAGGAGACTTATGCAAAGTTCTCAAATCTCTTGTCTTCTGATTTCTGATCTCACATGCACCAGCATCTCAGTGTAACTCAAAGCACAGATGCACTGAAGTGATGATACGAGCCTGACGCTGAAATGACTCATGTGAGTGGCTGCAGTCTCTCGCGCCCCATGGGCTTCTGGGAGTTGACGTCTCTGAGCTTCAGTGTCTCTGACAGCTGTGAATCCATGAGCGAGACGGCGCGCTCCTCTGGCTGTCTCTGTCCTACACCTCCACATTAACCTTTCTTTCTTTCTCTCTCTCTCTCTTTCTCTCCCGCAGATGACACGGCCTATTCAGGTGAAGCCAGCTGACAGCGAGAGTCGAGGAGGTAAAGAGATTTCATTTCTACCTCACTTTATTGCTCCACACTCATTTATTTTCTCTTTCTCTCGCACTCGCTTTCTCTTTCGGTCGTTGTGTGCCGGTGATATTAGCTTTGACTGGAAGTGTTCTCAGTCTGTTGTCTGTGCTTTATTAGATTTATTTCTTTGTTGGTTTTTTTGGCACTTTTAATTGACAGGCGCAGGACAGGATTTAGGAAACATGGGTTGAATTTGAATTTGAACACAAAAGCATGTGAACTATGCAGCGGTTTAAAGTTTTTATTGTAAGTAAATGTACAAATGTAAGGTTTTTCATTGTTGCACTGTTGTTGTTTTTTTTAGGTTCTTACACCATGCAAGATACTATATCAAGTTGCAAATAAATTGATTTGCTGTACTTTGTAACAACAATTTCACAATTATAGAACAATCATAGGAAGCAGGTTTTGCATTTTGAGCATATTAATGTTTATGGAAGCCCCAGTAATATGTTTTACTGTTGTTTCCAGCTAGTCTGACGATACAATCCTTGTTTCTCAAGATCACTCCATTCTGGATCTTCGTGATCTATCTGTCTTTAAACAAATAAAATTAGCTTGAGAAGCAAAATGGCATGAGATTATACTTGTTTTCATAAAAATAAATGAATTGAATCATATAATAAAAATGGACAAATTTCAATAAAACATTACCATTCATATTTACATGGATCGTGGAAGCCCCGGGCCCAGGTTACTTTTGAGGTCTGGTACAAATATGACACATAATAATACATTAGTTATAGGCCCATATGCATGCACGATTAATCATTAAGAGTGGATGTGTTCACACTTGGCATATTTGGTTGATTCACACCAAACCACTATTCTCGATTCAAACACACATGCGATCTTACTATGTCTATTAAACCTTTGAAATTACGAGCACACCTGAACATTTAATCTTGCTTTCGCACTGCCGCTGATCCAGAGAGCAGCACTCCTGTAAGATATATGTTTGAAACTGCTTCACAAACTGTGTTTTCAACTATACAGCATTGCTATTTGTTGCTAGCATAAGATAATAATGAAAGTACTGGGATATTAACCCTCTTGTAGTTTGTTTTGATTGTTATGCCAGTAGGTGGTGACCAGCAGTGACTGTTACAGTAAAATGGAAATGATGTATCATTGCATCATTCATTCAAGAGATTCTAACATTTTAGACATTTATAAATAGACTCGTGTGTGTGTGCGTGTGTGTGTGTGCGTGCGTGCGTGCGTGCGTGTGTGCACAAGGATGGCAATACCAAAAATCTTTGTCCTTTTTTTGGACATTATTTTGTCCCCATGAGGAAAATGTAAAAATGTAGAAAGTCAAGGTTAGGGGATAGAATATACATGTCTATGAAATGTCCCCACAAAACATAGAATCCAAACATTTGTGCAAATTATGACAGGATTCTGCTTAATACAATAAATACAAATATTTTTGCCAATATTATTAAAATAATAAACCTTTTTTTTTACATTAAAAATATATATTCTCTGTAAACAAGTCTTAATATTTGATACAATTTTGCTTCTCAAGTAAATGCATGTTGTAGGATATTTTTTACTGGAAAACAAATAATACTGATAAAAGGAATTAAATATTATTGCATTGTTTCTGAACGCATTTTGAGTGTGTCCGCTCCATTCTCTCTGCTGTTAGTCTGTCTGTCTGTTGTGGGTATTCATTTCGGTTAAAGTGATTGGGTTATTGAGTGCAGATGTGTGCACAGACCTCGTCCTGCTCCTGCCAAGTGCATTAGCATAAGACTGTAAATAAAATAGTCATTCGATCTGCTGCTGTGACGGGGGAGCCAGGGGTCCCAACGCTCGGCCTGCTTTTCTTAAATATACAAGCTGGAGTGAGGCGGGCTTGAACGCACAATCAATATAATAGTAGAGCCTTCTCTCTCACACACACTCTCTGTCTCTCTTTGTAGCTTCTCTCTGTGTTTGTCAAGAGGTCGCAGGCAAACGGACGTGTCATGTATCCGCATGTGTAAAAATGCATGACCACAAACAGAGAGGAGATGACACTTTACTTGAATTAGTGTGGTGTGTTTTCAATGTGTTGTGACATTTCTGAGCTTACACAGCTCAGTCGAACTGACACGATCATGGCGTTGCACATTTGCATCTGTAGTGGGTGAATGTGGGAAATGATGTAGGGTGGGACTTGATTTTATCCTTAGGGATTTTATTGGATGTTGAAAAGTAGGTCATGATGCTATTTATTTATTATTTATCATAATATAGTTCCCCTACCATGTGACGTTGATTACATCATTAAAAAAAAGTTATTTCAGAGGTGGAGAAGGTTTGGATGAAACATTATGAAATTTAAAAGAAAATCATTAAAATAATGCAAGAAATGTAAATAATAATTTTAGTTCACCTAAAAATAAGTAACTTGTTTACCATATTATTTAAGCTATATTACAATCTATATAGACACAATCTAGGCAAGAATAGTGACTTTGAACACTGAGAAGCTGGATCCTGATTGGCTGAGACCCATGTGATGAAATTGTATTCCTCAGGAACCAATTAGATTTCAGATGCAAGTGAAAGCTATTCCATAAGGTAGACAGTATAATTATGCCTACTAAGATACAGTATCGGTCAAAAGTTTGAGGATGGTAAGCTTTTTTTTTAAATGTTGTTGGAAGAAGTCTTTAAGGGTGTTTATTTGATCAAAAAAGTAAAATTGTGAATTATTATAAAAATTTAAAAAAGTGTTTTCTTTTAAAAATATATATATATATATATATATATATATATATATATATATATATATATTGTAATATGTTATTTATTTCTGTGATCAAAGCTGAATTTTCAGCATCATTACTCCAGTCACACGATCCTTCAGAAATCAACATTTATTATTATCAATGCTGAAAACCGTTGCGCTGCTTAATATTTTCATGAAAACCATGACACATTTTTTTCAGTATTCTTTGATGAATAGAGTTGAAAAGAACATTATATTTCATATTTGAAAAAATAAATATAACATTGTAAATGTCTTTCCTGTCACCATTCAGAGAATATACAAAAGTATAGAAATACACATGTGGAGCCATACTTACAGCCATCTTTCAGAGGAAACAGCCCATGTATTTCGTAATGTTTAGATGGACAAAAACCTGTGATGAGTGCGTTCTGTCACAAGGCCAAATTCACTCTTCTCTGTCATAAATGGTGTTTATCCCCCGCCTGCCGCCCACTCCGAAGCAGAAAATAGAGGGATGTGTCTAAAAAACTGAAATGCTTTTAACGCCCCAAACAAAAGAGCTTTCTCGGCTTATGGGTCTCCAAATCTGAGCTCTGATGCGCCGCCATTTAGAGAGATCTTTTGTGCCCTGATTTGAGGTCTCCTTCTTTGGACGTCTGATGAGAAAAAAGCTAAAAAAAAAAAAAATAATGTTTTAAAAAAACTGTCTCTTGTTTGAATGCAGCTTATGTGGATAACATGCAGTGAACTCTTCATTACTGGTGCACGCTAGGTTGGGCATCACTTTTACGGTTTCTCCACCAGGGGTTAGTGATTTGAACAAACTACTAGTTTCATTTGTAGGGCTGGGTATCGTTCAAAAATTGTCTATACCGATACCTTGACTTCGATACAGATTCATGATTGATCCTTTTTTCGATACCGAATTTATGAAATCCGTTTTAACAAGATTACATTACATATTACCTAAAAAAAACTTTTGGTTTAATTTTTTCAGTTTGTTGACTTTTTTTAGAGTCTCAAAGACTCATTTAGGCCACTGGGAGGCGGAATATATGCCTCACGCTCAAGCGTCCATAAAGTTTGCTGCAAAGCACTGGCAAAAGTAGCCTAATGATTATAACGGTAAATGTGTTTTGGGGGAAAAATAGCAAGGACACATTTTAATTGTTTATTAATAAACTAGTGTTTTCTGAGTCAGTATTGCCTGCAAAGTTGAAGTTGACGTTGCTGACTCGTCATCTTCGCAGTATAGAGAATGTGCGCACACGCCTATAGAGAGACAATTATCAGCAATTATCTTGTTGCAAATATTGCATTGAATGCTGTTGGCATTGAGTCTGGTGAAATGTAGCCACACTTTTGATCTTTTCCACATCTTTTACATCTATGTTGGTTGGGACGCTTACACACTACAGCTACACGTGTGAGCGTCTGGGCGTAACCGGCTTAAACTAGTGTTTTTAAGTAGAAAAGACAAACTTTGAATGTTGGCTTGACAAAGTTAAAAAAAAAATTTAAACAGCTTTGATGTTTGAATGTTTATAAGCACACATATGGATTGATAGATGGATGGATGTGTGACCAATATAAATCAAATTCACACTCATGAAGTGAAAGGGATCTAATCCTGATGCAAATGCTTCTAGTTATAGCTCAAATGACGAGGGCTGGGTATTGAGTTTGATACTTTTTAGGCACCGACTGAATTGCCTCAGTACCATCGAGTATCAAAAAAAGCTCTTGTCGTTCGGTACCAAATTCCGATACCTAAGGGGTTAATCTCGCCAACCGTCAGTAAGCAATAAGCATGCATCATGAATGGCTGTGGCGAGGCATCAATGAAAAATATCAATTACATATATATGAATTTAATTAAATTCCAAATAATTGTAAGTTTTCTTCCTTATATTTAAAATTGGCTACCTCAATTGAAATGCATTCTCAATTTAGTTCTGAATGGCACTGGTTTAATACTTAAACCATTGATTTTACCCTTCGCTAAAGTCTTCATGAATATCTCATTGCTTACTTTCTTTTGGAATGTCCCTATGTAGCATTCTTTCCATGTTGCTCTTTAAAGGTGTATAAATGAGTTTTACTATTGATGCTACAAGACTATTAGACAATGTTGATCACACAGTTGCCCTCTGGTAGTTCTTCAGCCAAACTCTGCATGCAGTGTCTTCACTAACTGATGTCACTGATATTGGCAGATCGGTGGGTAGTCCAGGGCGGAAGGGAAGCTCCTGTCAATAGCTTATCAGAAAAACAGCGATGAAGGACATTATCAGATTAGCTTAAACTAATTATTTATAATTAACAAAGGGTCAATTAGCAGCTCGATACTGATCTACTATGCTGGGAAATGACATTTACTCGATGAGCACCTGCACAGCACCCAAAATAACATCTCACTGACTGTGCTTTAACATTTTCTTGTTTGAAACACACAAGCAGAATGAACTTCTGTGCAAATCATGCACAATGCTGTTCTTATATAAAATGTCACAATTGTCAATGTCCAAAAAGGACAACAACAAAAAAAAACAAAATAAACACCATAAGAGTAGTCAATACAAAGTTTTGTGCAAGGAACAGAACTATGAAGCAAAACAACTGAGCACCTGTGACAGTGGAATTTGTAGTTGTAGAGAACAGCCATACATGTGTATCATTAAATTTGAAGTGGCAAACATATAGAATAAAACACAAATTCTTCTCCTCAGGTGCACACACATCCTATATACGAATCACAAATTAAGAAACTAATTTTTTCACATTTTTGTACAGTTGCTGCAGTAAATATGGTGCAAAACCAACGCTATCTCACGACAAATTTGTACGAATTCGTATGAGAGAGTACGAGGTGGCAAATTCGTACGACCTCACTCTTATGATTTGTCTAAATCCCAGTGATGGGTAGGTTTAGGGGCGGGGTTAGGGGTAGGTCATTCGTACTTAATCATACGAATTCGCCACCTCGTAAAATACGAACGAGTTACCGTGAGATCGGCAATTCTTACGAGTGAGGTCATTCGGTACAAAAAAAGAAGAAGCTAAAATTTACCAGAAATGACAGATTCAAGTACAGGAGAATTTTTGCAAACTGTTTTCAATGTTTTTCGATTTTGGGCATTTAGTGTGTGATTTCATCTGAATGTAGATGCAACCTGAGTTTCTCTTCTGGTAGTTAAAGCACAATGTCAGCGGTCATCATGTGTGTCCAGCACCTCCTGCTCTGCGATCATACAAAATCCCCATAAAGATTTGACCTTTGCCATCCTGACCTGATCGTTAACCAAACGTCTCATTCATCACGAACCTCTATTTGTCTCTGTGCAGTGATAAAGCGTAGTGGAGTATTGATTACCGGCGTAATGGATCTACTCATTGTGGATGGGTGGACCTCGCTCCGTTCCCTATATGTAATTATCTCTGTGATGTATGATTGTGTGTCTGCCTGCATGTGTTTGTGTAACGCTGTTATCGCCGGCCCATGCCTCATTGAGACTACAGTAAAAGTGCTGTTGCTCCGATCTGGCAACATTCTGTTTTAATGAAGCAGTGGCGGTTGTAGACCATTTAAACTGGGGGGGCCAAGATGGGGCCAGTTGTACTGTTAGAGGGGCCAGTTACATTTAGACTTTATTGTTGTCATATCATTTTCTGCACTGCACTGCAGGCATTAACAGGCAAAATACCATGTTTATAATCATTCAATGTATTTGCATTTCCATTATATTTTTACATTTGCATTACATATTCAGTATTAGTCACAGTAACTGTAATTGACATGATGTCCTTCTTTCTCTTCATTTTGGTGAGAACTATAGAGCAAAAGCAATGGGGACCAACAAGCTTATTAATTCATTTACTGAAAATAACTGACTTGCTAGGTAACTATGTCTAACCGTTTACAGGGTTCCTGCACACTTTTTAAAGTCAAATTTAAGGCTTTTTAAGACCTGAAGAAATCTAAAATTAATACCGTACATTAGGGGTGCGCAATATTGACAAAAATATATCTCAATATTTTCAACGTTTTGTTGATAATAATTAGATGATATTTTACTGATTGTGTTTTTGTGCTGGTGCCATGGCTGGTTTAGGCCTGTTGTTGACAGCAGACTCACAAAGATATTCATATTTTTCATATTCTATGCAGTGGTCAGCTCACAGCAGTGACAGAAATTAATTTTTTAATTAAGGGCAAAATTTGCCACCTTAAATTGATTTCCAGGGGCAATTTCACCTATGGACATTCTTTCTAAACTTATTTAGAGTTATGCATCACCTTTTATGTCAAATACTAACATTCAAATTATACAGTAATTTTACTTATTTATACAATAATACTTAGTTATACAATAATTATACAGTACCACTGCTACCAGTCAAATTAAATCATTCAATCAAAATCCATCTTTGCAGTGCAGAGGAGACACAGAAGCGGCATTAATATATTTACCCTCCATTTACAATTGCATAAATAAAGCTATGAGATTTTTTTTTAATCAATGTTTAAATATGAAATGATTTCGAATTTTGAGTTTTAATTAAAGGGTACTTTAAATATGAAACTAAAACCGCCAGTAGGCCGCGGTAAGTCCCTGTCTTAAGTGAGTTGAGGGAGTCATTCATTCAACCGATTCGTTCAAACGGCTGATTCATTCGGGAAAGAAGCAAGTGATTCCTTTCCAAACGCGGATTTCAGTCAAGTAATCATCGCTGTCTGACTCTGCTACGGTTTCATTTTGAAATTCTAGTCGGCGAAATAAAGGGAAAACAAACAATATTGACAATATTGTGTCTAAAAAGTAACTCCCAATGTTAACTTATTGTTAATTTAACTGTTGTATAACATCAATATCACAGTTGCAATTGTGCACGGGAAACAGCGCACTTGTTGATTTGATATTCTAATATAAGAACATAATATGATATAAATATAAGACAAAAACTAATTTGGGGGCATAGGCTACCTATGAACTGCACACAGCAGTGAAAGGACGATAGACAAATGCGATGTCAGCTCACAGTGCCTCCTACTATAGTTTTGATTACAATATCATAATAAAAAATACACATCGCACACCCCATACGCACATAAAGAATGAACTTACAACTGAACTGACATTTACCAGCTTTCTTCTTCTCTCCTCTCTCGCGTGCATGAGACAGACGTTATTCTGCCGCGATTCCCGCGAATGTGATGCGAATTGTCACGTGAACAAGCAAATCCACAAAAATAGAATAATAAAAAATGATAGGCATACAACGATAACAATGATAAACAACGATAGCAAAAAACAGTTTTGTAACTTTGTAAGTTTTGTAATTATTTCACACTCCACATTTAGGGGGGCCACAAGGGGGGCCAAGCTTGTTGTCACAGGGGCACTGGCCCCCCCTGGCCACCCCCTAGAACCGCCACTGTAATGAAGTGAACTCATTTGCTGAGCTCAGGGTTTAGAGATCTCATTCAGTCCGACAGGCCTGGAGGACAGATTTACATGATAACAGCCCAAGTGGAGGTCATGTACTGTAGTAGCAGTGCTGCTCACAACATGATACAATTGTACCCTGAGTGATATTAATATCTGCTTCACATTCAGTTCTTCTCATTATATGTTTTTTAGAGCCAAACATTCATGCAGTTTCAACTTGTTTTTCAGTACTTTATTAACATACAAGTGTCCGAGTGACCACAAGTGTCCCTGTCCTTGTTCTTGTGGGGAAATGTTTTGGTCCACATGAGAAAACAACTTAAATCATACTAAGTGCTGTTTTTTGAAAATGAAAAAATGCAGAATGTTTTCTGTGATGTGTAGGTTTACGCGTGTGTGTGTGCGTGCGTGCGTGTGTGTGTGTGTGTGTGTGTGTGCGCGTGTGCAGCTGCCTCAAAGGGAAATGTAATGTCTCTCCCTCTCTCTCTCTCTCTCTCTCTCTCTCTCTCTCTCTCTCTCTCTCTCTCTCTCTCGCTGGCCGTGGCCCAATGTTTGATTTTATGCTCTAGTTTTGGAGAGCCCTTATCTCCCCTCACCCTTTCTGCCTGTCGGTTTTGAGCGCCATTCTGATTCTCTGAGCTGTCTTTAGGATTGATACCACTGAGAGACAGACAGATGGAGAGAGAAGGACAGACATGGAGAAGGAGAGACTTTCTGCTTCCACAACAGCACAAAGCTCTTATGAGCTGCCTTTCTATCTACTGTCTATAGACAACATCCTAACTGAAACGGTGAGTTAAATAATGAGTATAGATATGGATAAAAGCGTATGAAAATGCATAAATGTAAATAAAACCTTTTCCCAGTGACTGATTTGGATGCTCTATAGACAATATAACAGCATGATGCTGACGTAGGCTACTCAATTATTGGCTAAACAAGCCTGTTTAATCAATATTTTTGTCAATTATTGTAAAGTATATTTATAGTCAACACTTCTCTCACATCCAATCTTGAATGGTCTTTTCCCCCAATGTATTCTGGGATAATGCCTCAATTTTGGACAAAAGAACGTACCTTAGAAGACAGCATCACTTTGCTGCCTAGCTTTCTGAACAGCCTTGCATTGAAATGCTGTCGATGTAGGAAGCACACTGGCTTTCAGAACAGAGCCACTCTCTCTCACTCTCTCATGTGTTTCATTTTCTCGTGTTATTAAAGTGGTTGGGTGTGAGATGTGAAGCCGGTTGAGTCCTGTCCCTCAAAGCTCTGAGAGAATGATGCTAAATGAGTCTCTCTATGAAAACCCAACCCCCATCCCTCCCTCCTTCTCTCTCTTTGAAGTTCACTCTTTCTGACTGGCTGCTACATCATTTATGTCCAGTTCAGCAAGCTCAAAATACATTTTAATCACTCTACTTATTCACCTGTCTTCTCTCTCTGTCATTCTTTTTCCCATTTTTTCAATTTTTGCATGACAAAAACTTATATTTATTACCAAAGCGGTTCAAAATATGTCAAATAAAATTTAATAGTGTAGTATATTAGTTAACCAGTGTTATTTTAGTTTCATTGAGATACTACTATAATCAAAAACTAAAACCATTAAACAACATGTTTGTTACGTGAAATAAAATAAAGTTAACTGAGATTTTTTTTTAATGTTTAATTAAGCTTATTTCTAATTTTTGTTTAGTTTAACTTGATGTACCAAAATAACAAACATGACCAAATTAATATATTTAAAAAATTACTAAAACCTATATAGGCATATTCAAAAACAAAAATGCTAAAACTTTAAGTAAAATTAAAATGAAAGAAAATCATTAAAAATGAAAAATTAAAATGGGTCATGACATGAGAAATCAAATTTGCCTTGATCATTTGACCTTTTGTGTTCACTTTACTCCACACACTTGAGTCTGCCGACAACAGGACAAATGGAAGCATGAATAGGTACATTTCTGTAGAGACTTCGGAAGGGTACCAATGTCAGGAACAAGTGGATGTTTTTTTTTTGTGCAGAATTTGACTGCATTTTGTTTTCTAAATGAGGCACAGTGTAATGGAGAGATCACAAATAAACTTTTGTTGAAAGATGAAGCGGTCAGCTGTATTGAATCTGACAGCAGCTGCATCACAAACTGTGAGTAAACAATTTCATAATGCTTTGTCTGTAAATTACGTTTTTTCATTGATAATGTTTCCAAAACACATACTCACGTGCAGTAGCGAGTCGGTGTTGATACTGCTTCCTATGCTATGACGTTTAATCATAACAGTGGACCTTTACTAACAAGTCTTAAAGGAGCCGCCACTTAAAAACGGATCATTTCAGACATAGAGTCATAGGGTATAAGTGAACCTCAAGGAACATATAAAAATAATACAAAATCCATGACCCCTTTAAGGGGTTTTGGGTGATTGCTAGGTGGTTGCTTGTTGGTTTAAGTCAAAAGAGCCCATCCAGTGCAGTGTTACAGGATTGTTTGTATCACTAACGCTTTGTATGAGCAGTAGTAACAGTAATAATATACTGACCCTCAGATACTTTTCCTACATGATCATTTGTCCACGTATTAATTGATTCCATTGACAGGTCATTGTCCAGGTCCTGTAGATGGGTTTGCACGTGGGCAGCGGTGTGTGTCTGGTTTGGCCCGCGTGATGGATGACGTTTAGAGATGATATGAGCCGAGAGCTCTGGCTTTGGTTATTAGCGGAGTCACCAAACAGATGACCTGACACATTATGGCCGTAATAAAGAAAACCTTCATTTTCTTAGCTATTGATCTACAATCAAAGCAAATGGTCTGTGCGCTCTCGGAGACGTGCCTTCGGCCTGCTCTCGGCCAATGCGGGACGTGCTTTGGCTCTCCTCGGCCCGTGTAGGACCCGTGCTATGGATCCCCGAGGTATACAGAGGAAAATAGGGCCACCGATCACAGCTGTCCATGAGTTGGTAATAGGTTTTTTTGGGGAGAAGCAGTAATAGATGTTAGAAGAACAGAGGAAAATGGATACTAGAGGAGGGGAGAGACATTACAGAGTTTTACAGTGCGTTTGGGAGCCATTGCGAAACTCCTCTGCGCCACAGAAATAGTAATCGTCTTAGAATGCTAAATAGGAACCTTGAAAACCCTCATCAAAATCTCAGCGTGGTGCGTTCTCTTTTTCAAATCCTCCATTTTTCTTTCCTCCAAATCCCTTGTGATTCATATTTTAGCGAGTGCTTTGTCGGGATGGTTGACGCAGGTTTCTCTGGCTCCAGAGACTATACAGAGAGAGAAAGAAAGACACGATGGACTCAACAAGGGTCAATCTGCATAGGGTGACAGATGACCATAATAAAAAACCTGGTGGGTAGTGCACATACTCTGATGGATGGGCGACCTGGATGGACTGGGAGAGACACTTAAAATAAAATGAACAAATCAGTTATCAGTATGTACTTTAGCATGTGGGAGAGGGAGTGGCTCTTAACATTAAGTTGAATGTTGATTGGTTGCTTAATAAATGAATTGTCAAATGGCTTCTTTTTTTTAACCCATTTGACAAATGGATAAAGAAAAGCATTCTAGAAAATTACAAATAAAAGGAAAATTACTGCCCTTCTGCTAGTTTCTCATGACATAAAAAAAGAAATAAATCAATGCAATGTCAGTGTGGTCTTTATTTATTGTAAAGCTCAGGCTAAAAAATTGGAAGTGTTACACTTTATTTTAAGGTGTCATTGTTACAGTGTAATTATATATTTAATTACTTAGTAATATTAAGCAACTACATGTACTTACTATAGGGTTAGGGTAGGATTTGGTTGAAGGTTAGTTTCATGTAATTATGCATACTTTACTGTTATTACTATGGTAAGTACATGTAACATATGTAACAAGGACACTGTAAAATAAAGTGTTACCACTGGAAGTTACACTTCTTTTTAGTCTTCTGTTATTCGGGGTTGTGCTGCAGAAATGATCTTACACCTCAAAGAACCGCCATTAAAATCTCATGATCATGGCACACACAAATTAGGATGGATATTTGTTATACGCTTGTTAAACTCTGACATTTTGTTACACTCTTTAAGGGTCACTAGATTGAACATTAGCTTTTGTGTTCGCATGGAAAGATTTGTTGTGCTATGTTCTGTTAATGATGCAAACTGTAGCTAATTGTACATCATGATTGTATAATAGTCTGCATCATAGATTTTGTTTTTTTATGTTAATTGGCTCGTGATGTATTGAATTGGACAGAACTAGCTGAGTGAAACGTAAATGTTGGTTTAGACTGGTTATTGCTTGCTCTTTCAAGAAACCAATACAGTCTTAATGGAACCGCCATTGCTGTGTTGTGCTTCAGTTGAACTGTTCTGGTCTGCTTCTCTGAACACTGACCACTGATTTTATAGATTTACCGTTGGTCTTTTAAAACCTTTTGTTACCTAACATTAAATTGAAAAGACTTAACACAACTGTTCAAAAGTTTAAAGAAATTAATACTTTTTTTCTACAGCAAATGCACATCACATTCTATTAATCAAAGAATCCTGAAAAATGTGTTATGTTTTTCCTTAAAATATGGAGCAGCACAACTGTTTTCAACACTGAAATATTAATCAGAAGTGTTTCTTGAGCAGCAAATCAGCATATTAGAATGATTTCTAAGGGATCATGTGACACTGAAGACTGGAGTAATGATGCTGAAAATTCAGCTTTGCATCACAGGAAAAAATTAAATTTTAAAATAAATTTAAAAAACTGTTATTCTAAATTGTAATAAAATTTCACAATATTACTGATTCTTTTCAACAGTTTAACATTTACATTTTATTTAAAGCTGCAGTCCGTAGTCTTTCCGCTTTGTCGCCATCTCTGTTCGAAATCTGCAAAATATTCGCGGAATTATCAACTTTACGTGGGTTGTGCCTCGGCACGGCACAGAGCGGATGAATCAAATGTTTTGAGGAGAATGTGCTGCTGTCGGTCGGTGTGGATACTGGCATTCAGAATCACTGATTCTACTTTTTGGAAGTATGACCAACAAAATAATTTTCACTGGAAAATGTCATTGAACAAGTAAGTAACATCCACTTTTGTTCTGACCAACTACGGGGAAAAAAGCATTGCAGTAAATCCTGCTGATTATATCTAACGATTGCTTATGTCTTACCTGTCCAGCAGAAAAAAAGCCGTCTCTGCGTACATTTTGAACCCTGGAGTTCACGCCACCTTTCAAAAGCCCTTCCGATATTTATCCTTGTTTTCGCCCGGTTGCAGTCTCTTTTTTTCTGTAGCTGCTCTGAAGTCCGAAGTCTTTGGCAATTTACAGCGGGTGAATCTCCAGTTGTCACTGGTGATTGTCGTCTGCACCTTTCTGGATCCGCCATCAAATTAATACGTTTAATTATATCAAGTGCTGTGAGAAAAGGCTTTAAATCTCCACCTCCAACATCCTCACACTCATAGCCTACTAGCCGAGACTCCTTCTTCATGTGCACAGATGTGACGTAATGACGCAATAAATGTATATGTATATAAATATAGCAAGTATCTCGTGATTTTAAAGTAACTGTCAATTTATCTAGGTTTTATTCCTTTCATTGAATTGCATCATGTATGTTATCTTGCTTACTGCAGTGCAAACTTGTGTGTTGCATTATAGATGGCAGCGTGTTAAATTTTAACACACTGTGTGTATAGCGATCAGCAGGAACAATACGCTTTTTTTGTCCTGCCTACTTTTTCATTGTCCGCCTCTCAAAAATGCTAAATAAATCATGTAAATTTTTTCTTTACATGCAACACATAGCTTCTAATTTATAATAACACCTATGAGTAATGTTTTGCACAATGCAAGTAAGTGCCTTTTTCTATTACTGTAAGCCTGTTTGCTGCAACAGCATACAGTGCAAAATGTTAATTTGCTTTAATTGGTTTCAACCCATTTAAGATTTCCCAAGATTCTTGAATCAGTCATTTTCTTGTAGTGGGTTTGGTCTAAGCTAGATACACCTGTAAACCAGCAACACTCACATCATGCAATTCAGCGCAACATCCAGTAAGGTCATGAGTTTTGCAGGGTTTTTGTACAGCGAGGTGTAGCTGTCATTCGTTGTGTTAGACGGCTCATATCTCTGAGTTATAGATGAGGTGCTGTAGGTGTTTTTGTCTCAGCCCTTCTGTTCTGACTTCTCTAGCCTTCTGTCTGTAATATTCTCCTGCTGTGATGGGATCTGGCCAACATTATGCCACTGGATTTCATCTGTCTTCACTTGCACTGTATGCAACGAAGCACGCATTGACATTTCACCGCTTCTTTTTGGCAAAGGGAATTGCAGAGTTGATCAACCCAGTTTTATTTTTGATGTTCTTTCGTCAGCGTAACATATTTGGCTTCTGAAAATGGCGTATAAAGCTCTGTCATGACAACTCTCTGAGAGTTTGGCATGGTTATGAGTATGACAAAGTAATTTGTTTGATCTTGGTAGAATAGATCTGCTGCGCAAGCACATGAATCTACGGTGGCTGAGAGAGCTCAATGTGCTGCAACTGAAGAAAACACATGCAAATAGAAAAAAAACACATGCAAATAACACGTTTCACAACACACGTGTGCTCCAAATACTCACAACACAACCATACACAAACGCGCTGCAAATAACACAGGCCACAACGGAAATGTTTCCAGGGGAACCAAATAAGTGACGAACCCGGCTAGGACATGCTTACAGCTTAAAATTCTACTTTATTTATTTATTTATTTTTGGATTATTTTTTTTGTGCAAAACATACAGAGATTACATTTTTATGACATACAACTGGTATACAATATACAAAATGTATTAACAATATGTTAAATGTCATCAGAATACAAATGAAAAGAGAACAATGAGCTGAAAACTAAAATAAATAAATAAAAAAGATAGAGTTGAAGAAAATGAAGGAAAGATATTCATCTATACATCAGTTATACTGTACAAATTGTTTCATGTTATGGTTAAATTTTCATAAAGAAAAGTTTCATAAGAAATGTTAGGTAATGTAGGGTCCAAAGTTTTAAAGTTGAGACACTGACACACACACATATATATATAACGCATATTTAAAAGCTTTTTTGTAAAGTAAAAATAAAAAAATGAATGCATTTGCAACCGTTATGTTAACAGCATTATATTTCTGTTGTCAGAACAGCTATTCAGCTGTTGGACAACGTGCTGCGTTTTCATGGAATCATCCCAGGTGAAAATAATGAGGAAATTAGTTGTCTTTTACATTTACATTTATTCATTTAGCTGACGCTTTTAGCCAAAGCGACTTACAATTGCTATATTTCAGAGGTCGCACACCTCTGGAGCAACTAGGGGTTAAGTGTCTTGCTCAGAGACACATTGGTGTCTCACAGTGGATTCGAACCCGGATCTCTCACACCAAAGGCATGTGTCTTATCCACTGCGCCATACCACACATTTGTCTTATCCACACATTTGTTGCTCCCTTCATCAAGTGCGTTCCAAACGGCTACATAATGGCACACTAGTGCCCTGCTCACTCCCTATGCCACAGTAGGGCATAGGGATGCTCACAAGCAATAAGCACGTCTCAGCCGGGTTCGTCACTTTTTTGGTTCCCCCGGAAACATTTCCGTTGTGGTCTGTGTTATTTGCAGTGCGTTTCTGTATTTGGTTGTGTTATGAACTTTTGCAGCACGTTTCTGTGTTTGGTTGTGTTGTGAGTATTTGGAGCACAGGTGTGTTGTGAAACTGATGAAGATGTTCTCTTAATTTGTGGGTGTTTTTTTTCTATTTGCATGCGTTTTTTTCTAATTGCATGTGTTTTCTTCAGTTGCAGCACGTTTGAGCTCTCTTGGCCACCGTATGAATCACCCCCGTAGCTGATCTATACAGGTGGAGCTAGGGAAGGTGGAGGGTTTCTGAAAGCGCGCTGCAAACTGCTACACCAAACAGTAGGCGAGCATTTGAATGTTGAGCAGCAAGCTCATTGGCTACCAATTCAGCAGGAACCAATCAGCTGTGCCCTATAGAGAGTGATGTAATTGCAAGCAGACTGGGTTAAGGACTTATGAGCCTGCGCCATCTAGTGTTGCATGACAGAACTTTGAATTTCCATGCTGAGGACCAGAAAAAGAGACATTATAAGTTAAAAGTGAAAATCATCTTTTGAATAGAATTTATTTCCTCTTAAGCATGTGATGCCTGTGCATAAGAGGAAACGACCTGTAAAAAAAAAAAATGCTGATTGCAAATATGTTATTGACATATAATCCAAACAGTTTTGGAGATTTCTGTTTTTATCTACATAGAAGATAGCTGCCCAGAGGTGTTTCCAAGATGGCTGCATAATACATTGATAAATAATTATGATCATAAACAAATAAAATGCACTGCCAATTGCTTTAGATATACGTGTATTCTGGATAATACCTATACTAGCTTACTTTAAAAGCCTTTTGATGTGTGCTGATCCTGTGAAATGAAGATTTACAGTAACTGTATAAACATTGTTCTGCTTCTGTAATCATCTTATTTACATTAGATGAGTGCTGAAGGACCTGGAACAGTTTGCAGCAAAAAACCTTAAGCTAAGAAAATCTTTAGTTAGTTTAGGAGGGTTTTCTCAACTGGGGTTTGTTGCACCTTGCTGCAGCACAGTAATGTGAAGCCTTCATCTTGGTGAACTCTGTGAAATAAAGTGTACGCTCCGGATTAATGACCTTCTCAGAGCTGTGTTTGTTGTCATGTTTATTAGCAGGTAAATCTAGACTCTCCTGTGTGTTCTGAGCTCACCAGTCTGATTTGATTTCATGTGAAGGGTTTGTAGCGGTGAGAGAACATTCAGGCTTCAGTGTGTGTGTGTGTGTGTGTGTGTGTGTGTGTGTGTGTGTGTGTGTGTGTGTGTGTGTGTGTGTGTGTGTGTGTGTGTGTGTGTGTGTGTGTGTGTGTGTGTGTGTGTGTGTGTGTGTGTGTGTGTGTGTGTGTGTGTGTGTGTGTGTGTGTGAGAGCTGAACTGCAGGTTTACTTTGTTATACCGAAACAGAGAAAGAAACAAGCTTGTTAAATTATTAAGCAGATAGTTCTGGTTCAAAATCTGATTGGATGAGCCACTATATCAGTATGTACTACGCAAACCACTACAAAGCAATGCGCTAAAAAAACATTAATGACCACATGGTAATGACCTGGCAACCACCCTCACAACCACTAACAATGCCCTCGAAAGCACTCACAGCATTCCAGTGCCTTAGAAATCATCCACAGAAATCACCCACAGCATCCTAGCAACACCATCGACATCACCCTCACAACCAAATATTTACACACTTGAAATCACTCACAGCATCATAGCAAGTTTGCAACACCCTTGAAATCACCCATAAAACCCATAACACACTCACAACCAAATATAAACACACCATAGAAAATCACTCATAGCAGCCTAGCAACACCCTAGAAACCACCCAAAACACCCTCACAACCAAATAGGAACACTCTGGAAATAACTCACAGCATCTTAGCAACACCCTAGATACCACCCACATCATCCTCGTAACCACATAACAGCGTTCTAGAAATCACTCACAGTGTCCTTGTGGCAACAACCTAGAAACCACCCACAACACCCTCACAGTCACTTAACAACACCCTAGAAATCACTCACAGCGTCCTAGCAACACTCTAGAAACCATCCACAATATCCTTGCAACCACTTAACAATGCCGTAAAAACTATTCACAGCATCCAAGTCATGCCCTAGAAACCACCCACAACACCCTAGCGACCACCTAGCAATGCCCTAGAAACCACCCACAACACCCTAGCGACCACCTAGCACCCTAGCGACCACCTAGCAATGCCCTAGAAACCACCCACAACACCCTAGCGACCACCTAGCAATGCCCTAGAAACCACCCACAACACCTTGTGAACACCTAGCAACTATAAACAACTCTTAGCAGCCTACTAGTTCAGTATGGCGTACCACAAGGCTCAGTACTAGGACTGCTGCTGTTCACTCTGTACATGCTACCTTTAGGAGATATCATTAGGAAACATGGAATTAGCTTTCACTGTTATGCTGATGATACTCAGCTCTATATTTCTTCCAAACCTAACGAAACTCACCAATTCACAAAATTATCGGAATGCATAGTTGATATCAAAAATTGGATGACTAGTAATTTCCTACTACTAAATTCTGAAAAAACAGAGATTCTAATTATTGGACAAAAAACTTCCACACGTAATAACCTAGAATACCATCTAACACTTGATGGCTGCTCTGTTAAGTCTTCGTCGTCAGTTAGGAACCTGGGTGTGCTCTTTGATACCAATCTTTCATTTGAAAGTCACGTGTCTAGTGTCTGTAAAACCGCATTTTTCCATCTTAAAAATATATCTAAACATAAAAAAATATATCTGACATCAAGGCTAGATTATTGTAATGCTCTACTGGGTGG
Source organism: Siphateles boraxobius (assembly GCF_051911475.1). Classification (NCBI taxonomy): domain Eukaryota; kingdom Metazoa; phylum Chordata; class Actinopteri; order Cypriniformes; family Leuciscidae; genus Siphateles; species Siphateles boraxobius. The sequence goes on from NW_027509215.1 coordinate 7,995,104, forward strand.
TTGCCCTGCACGCTTAATAAACAAACTACAGCTAGTTCAAAACGCAGCCGCTAGAGTTCTTACCAGAACCAGGAAGTACGACCATATTAGCCCGGTTCTGTCAACACTTCATTGGCTCCCTATTAAACATCGTATAAATTTTAAAATATTGCTGATTACTTACAAAGCACTAAATGGTTTAGCTCCCCAGTACTTGAGCGAGCTCTTAACGCATTATAGTCCTTCACGTCTATTGCGATCTCAAAGTTCTGGCCAGTTGATAATACCTAGAATATCTAAATCGACTGCTGGCGGTAGATCCTTTTCCTATTTAGCACCAAAACTTTGGAACAATCTTCCTAACATTGTCCGGGAAGCAGACACAGTCTGTCAGTTCAAAGCTAGACTAAAAACACATCTCTTTGACCTAGCATTCACATAACACTCTATAGACTTCTATAATTCAATATTAGGCTGCTTAGATTAGGTCAGCCGGAACTGGGAACACTTCCCTTAAATACATTTACATTTACATTTTTTCATTTAGCTGACGCTTTTATCCAAAGCGACTTACAATTGCTATATATGTCAGAGGTCGCACACCTCTGGAGCAACTAGGGGTTAAGTGTCTTGCTCAGGGACACATTGGTGTCTCACAGTGGATTCGAACCCGGGTCTCTCACACCAAAGGCATGTGTCTTATCCACTGCGCCATCACCACCAGCAAAAATCCTGATGTACTCGTTACATCATAAGAAGAATGGCATCTACGATAATTTTAGTTTCTTTGTTTATCCCGAGGTTTTCCCGCAGCCTGCCGGATCCAGGCTGTTTCCAGATCTGACGAAGGACTTTCGCCTGGACCTGATGACAATGCAGTGCTGAAGTGCCAACTAGCCTCTCCCTATGGAGGATCCCTATACCACTCTACAGATAAAGCGTTGTGAATTTTTCGGTTCGCGTACCTACCCAAAGTGATAAGATAAAATAAAATTCTGCATCAAAATTTATAGACAAGACAAGTAGTTTGTTTAGGCATGGTTTGTAAGGAATTACAAACCTGCGCACATACATTCAAACGCACATAACTATAGAATCAATTCTTAATGCGCATGTGAACGCCATCAGCGTCTATCACAGGTTCACGTTTAAAGTCTGTTTAGAGAGAACGGTGTCGTCTTAGCGGCCCCTAATTTAATAACAAATGATCATTTAGACGGAAGTGAATCAATCAAAACTAACTTTAGCTGGAAAAAACTTTTTTCAAGAACCACTATAAAACCAAATCAATCTCTGTTACCTTAAATTATATGTTTATCTCTGTAAAGCTGCTTTGAAACAATCTAAATTGTTAAAAGCGCTATATAAATGAGGATGACTTGACTAGACTTGACTACTAATGTGACAGTGACTTAATATAAACTAGTGATTTTTTCCTTTGAAGTATGTAAAAAAAAAGGTTATTAATACAAATGGTAGAACATTGGTTCTTTTTAATAATTGAATTGCCAGTTTTCCAACCCTTTAACTATTGTAAAATCACTGCAACACACATCCTCTCATGACGCATTACTTTATTTTGTGAGCATTGCATGTGTTGGAGCTGTTTTCCGGATCGTTAAGTTAACTTTATCATGATTTTCTTTCCACCTGTCAAGGCAAAAGTGTGTTGATGCGGGTTAAATGGGGTAGTGCTTTAATTTCGCTGCAACACATCGGCATGCTCTGTCGCATTTGCGTGGAATAAAAACATTCACTGACGTTTGCTGTCATCGCTTTTAAAAACAAACAAAGATAAAAAGCTCTCGCGTTCATGCCGGTCCCATCTGACTGCTCTCTGAGCAAACAAAACACACTGAACATGATGAAGGTGTAAACTACCACTTCACCTGCGAGATGCTTCTGTTTGTAGGACAACTGCTTAGCATATTCGAAAAAATATAACCCAAGGATAGAACAAAGTCTGTTTATCTGTTCAAGGAAAAAGGATTTAGTTGCAAAGAGGGAAAAGGGTTTGTACGTTCAGGCCTTTGCAATCCTCCGTATGAGTCCTGCTGAGAAATAAAGGGGCATATTTGTTTGGGCTCTCAGTTGTGTCAATGTTTAAGCCTATTTACAGCTTTTAATCGGCTTAGAGCGTCAGCCCTAATCTCTCTCTCTCTCTCTCTCTCTCTCTCTCTCTCTCTCTCTCTCTCTCTCTCTCTCTCTCTCTCTCTCTCTCTCTCTCTCTCTCTCTCTCTCTCTCTCTCTCTCTCTCTCTCTCTCTCTCTCTCTCTCTCTCTCTCTCTCTCTCTCTCACAACGAATAAGAAAAAAACAACAACAAAGCATTTCTTGAAAATGTTTTGTGCATTTGCAGTATTGCTCAAGTAACAATAAAACAGTAAAAGAAAAACAGAAAAAATAAAACAGAGTAATGCAGCAGTCTATCCTTTCGAAGGTTAATTTAGCATTTAACGGTGTGATTTTGTCCCAGCCTCATACTATAGATCATTCATTCAGCTCCATTTAGCTCCAGATCTCTAAAATACACTGTTATAAAGCCCATTCTCACAGCAGGACCCTTGTTTTGCAAAGACTCTGAAGTATTTGGATATTAGCATGATTTGATGCTTTGAGATAGAATGGTTTCAAAAGCTAAATATTTAGTGGTGTTTGCAGAGTCAAGCATCTCTGTTACTGTTGCTCATACTTTACATTAGCGTTTTGAACCATCGTTTCAGACTAAGTGTAAGTGTGTAGCTCGTCCTGCGCCATTTGTTGTAAACCACAGTCAGAATATAATGTGTAATGTACAAAAGATAAATGTGTGCACAGAGAAACTGTATAGTATGTGCATTTACTATACTTTATTTCCTAAATTATGGGAAAAAACAGAGCTAGCAAACACATCAGACTTTTCATTTATTTGTTTAAACCTAACAAGCTTCTTTTAGTGTGATATTTTTGTTTTTGTTTAATGTGCTTGTGCCATCTTTCTTTAAAATCAATGCCACATGCTTTGATATTATTTTTATATCGAATGCAGTGACATTCACACATTTTTAAAGGAGTAAAAATGAACAATTTGCCATAACTCACCCTCAAGTTGTTTCAAGCCTGTATGAGTTTCTTTCTTCTGTTGAAGACAAAAGATATTTTGAAGAATGTTGATAACCAAGATAGTTGATCGACCCCATTGACTTCCATAGTATTTTTTTCCTTACTGAATGATGTAAATGATGACAAAATTGTGAGTTTTGTGTGAACTACCCCTTTAATTGTGGCATCCATTTCATATTTAGTCTCTCAGATTCCAAAGGATATGAATCTTTTAGTGGTCTCTCATTGGTCTACAGGTTCTGTACAGTTAAAACATGTGTATGTAAGTCGTATGTATTTGATCCCCAGATCAAGGGTAATTCTGAAGGGCACATGTCCATTGTGAGAGTGTTTGAGCATGACGACCAGCACCTGGTCCATTATCCTCCCGCAGGAAGCATTAATTTCCAATCAGGCAGCAACACAGACACCTATGTTGAGTTCAGGACCCTGGGCTGCTCATGGGAAAGTTGTGGTGGCTCCCCGGAGCAGCAGATGTCTTCGAGACACGAGGAGATGTCCGCCAGATGGCTGTGCAGATGTCTCCAGGTTGAGTTTTCACTGACCTTCACAAAGATGTCTCTCAGAGTCGAGCCACAGCTACCAGAGGGACATTTAGCTGCTCAGAGGTTGGTTGTGGGAGAGAGACTCAATGGAGTTCTCAGTTGTATTTTATTTAACTATTAATAGTTAAATATTAATTTGTTGACATGCAGTACGAGTGCAGCACTATATAATGAACATCGAACAGTTCAGATCATTTGATGAGAAATGTTTGAGTTCATATTGAGTTCATTTTTGATTGAACTTTGGTATCTTGACAGATCTGAGCACATTTTGAGACATTGTTGAGATCTGAGTGCCACCATTTAACCCTGGTTTAAAAACTCACTAATTTTTTAAGATAAATTGAGTAATGTTCTGCTGGTCTTGTTTCTTATTATTTTTTATCAATGTTCGAAACAGTTGAGCTGCTTCATATTTTTGTGGAAACTGCATGTGATGCATTTTTTAAATGATTCTTCGACAAATAGAAAGAACAGCATTTATTCAAAAGAACAGCATTTATTTGAAATAGAAATCTTAATCATCTCATTTCTTTTTAGAAAAAAATTACTGGCTTTACCTATAGGGTTCTGTTTGTATCATATCACTATAGACTTTATAACTTCATAACTTTTCATTATATGGTGGTTTTTGTATGGAAGCTTTTTTCCGCTACAGAATAAAAAATAAAAAGGTAATTGTGACTTCTCACAATTCTGACTTTTTTTCTCAGAATTCCGTGATATAAACTTGCAATTGCATGTTATAAAGTCCGAATTGTGAGATATAAACTCTCAATTGTGAGGTATTATCTTTTAAAGGTAAAAAGTATTATCTTTTAAATTGTTTTATTTTGTGGCGGAAACAAGCTTCCATACATTTGACTCCTTTACGTTCCACAGAAGAAGACAAAAAATATCACAACATAGTTTGGAAAGGCATGAATGTGATAAATGGCAAAATGTTCCTTTTTAGTTGAACCGTCCCTTTTGGTCTAAACTGACACATTTTGTCAGAGATTCTTTCTGTGTAATGCGTTAAACCAGTCCCAAAGCCTGTCTTCATTACCTTACATAACTCATGAAATACTTAAATCTAAAATAACACACTGAAATAGCTCAGAGGTTTAGCTCACCGTCGTCTCAGATCTCTCGCCTGAAAAGCACTTCTGTTGTGCAAGTGTGTCACCGGAAAGCGGGAGCCACAATCCCGCACGGCATTGGAACAGGCCTGTGTGCTTCAAAAGCCACGAGATGAAAGACCGAGGTGTACAGGAGCTGATGAGAATATGCGGGGTGGAATCACTGGCTAATTAACTTTTTGCTGCAATGAATCCTTTGAACTGTCATTGATGTCTAGACGCTTATGTAATGACCTCTCTTCTTCCTTCCGCTACAGATACGCCACGACGGCGCGCTCGACATTAGAGTGGAGCGTTAACAAACTGGGCCAGGCAACTGTGCTGTGTGTTTCTCATGCATACTTGAGCGGGACGGTCCCTTGTTGGATGACGTTCATGACCCCCTTGTATCTGTGAGCTGATGCAGTGAAATTAATGCAATTAAACAATTCAGCCGAGAACTCTCGAAGAATTTTCGGCATTTATATGCGAGTTGTGTTAAAGGTACACTAGGCTCTGGCTCTATGCATCTTGCAAATGAACACTGTAGCCGGAACTACTTCTCTCTGTTTATGTGTATGACGGGTCACGCAGGTACTGGGCTACTACGCATCGTTTGGAGTCACGCTCAGTCTAAAATAGTCAAAAAATAAACATATTATAGGTGTACCGTTGGTATATCATTTCTCTATAATAGTAGAATTATTTTCACATAGGATTCACATAGTGTTCCTTTAATAATAGAACTATAGACTGTAAAAATAAAAAATAAAAAAATGGACGTAGTGTCCGTGACGTCACCCATAGGATTCTGAAGAGCATTTTTATAACCCAAAGTGGGTGGAGCCGGCCGTCGCCATCTTGGGAGCGCGTCACTCCCAGATAAACAAAAATGGACAAAAAGGCGGGATTGGCAGAGGTGACGTGATGCTAACAGACAGCAGACAAACGACTAGAAGTGACACCAGCGGCAATCTACCTGTCGCTCAAGTGGCCACGCCCTTAATTATGCAGAACTGTAAGGCTTAATAAAATTTAAATGGGTGAGTTACAAAAAAAATTCACCCCCCTCACAGTTTTCATGAAGGGCAAAATTAGCTATATAGACCAAAACCACTTTTTCTACCAGGCTGCTGTTCTGAAAGAAAAAAAGCTTTTCTGCTGTAAAGTTGGGCATTTTAACATGGGGGTCTATGGGATTGACTCTCTTTTGCTGCCTGTCTCTAGTGGCCAGTTGGTGAATTGCAGTTTAAGTCACTTCCGTGTATGATTCAAGAGACCCCGCGGGAGGTTGTCAGGAAGAGCCAGTTTGGGATTGGAACGTTCTGATGATGAAAGAATGAAAGAACACAGATGAGGTCGCATCATTTCCATTATGACCAACACAATCTACCAAGAGCAGCACAAATTAGTATCTAGTTTAAGGCATGCTTTTCAGGGCGGTAAAAAATGGTGCAAACACCAGTAAATTGACAAGCGCAAACCTTACTAAATCAGCTTGCATAATTAATATAAATACTCTTATCCCAAATATGTTGTGTCTGAAAGGGAAACTCATACAAATGCATATGCAATAAGGTCAGCCGCAAAAAATAACCCTGTCCATGACTTTTCAGCACTAATTTCTCACTGCGTGTCTTTAGTAAATCCTGAATGCAGTTTTTTAACGCTAAAAGAGGGTTTGCGGTGGCGAAAGCTGATTTGGCCCTAAGTATTTTAATGCTGTAATAGTAAAATAATGATGAGTAGATGGAAATAAATAATTTGTTGTACAATAATTGAATCCAGTACTAGTAATTGTAATTGTATGACAAGTAAATGTTCTGAAGTAGTAGTATTTCTATGGAAATTGCTTTGTAGAGTGGGAAATAGTATAATTAATAGTGCTGTAGTTATGGATGTCCATTTCCACCTCATAATAATAATAATTATGACATAAAAAGTCGAAATTGTATACATTCAAAGTAATATGAGTGTGCTAAAAAGTCGAAATTGACAAAATAAATCATAATTAAGAGATTAAAGTCATTCTTCGAAAGGCAACTTTTTGTCATAATTTCAGCTTTTTATGTAATAATTTTGACTTTTATCTCATAATTTTGGCTTAGTATCTTATAATTCGGAGTTTTTATGTCGTAATTAGGCTTTTCTGGGGCATTTTTCCATGTGGCTGAAATGGGCTTTCATATGTAGTACTATTAATAGTATAAGGAAAAAAAGATGGAATGCAAACTGCATAAAGAAAGAAAGTGAATTTTCCATATGAACTATGGAGATGAGCTGACAGTAAATGACTGTGCAGCGTCAAATGTTTCTCGTCCTGACAGCAGATACACGCTGTGTATTGTCTACATCTCTGTGCGCCTGTGCTCACTTTCTCCAAATTATTTAATCAGTGTGTGCCTCACGGTTTCCTCTAAATATAGGTCAGCATGCAGAACACACACACACATACACACATGCGTGGATCTGAAGTAGCTTATTACTCATACTTGGAGAGTGCAGCAACATGACAGCACAGGTGATTTGTGTAAGCTCAGGAAAAATCGAGGCACTTTAGCTGCATTATTGATGAAAATGAGTCCCTGCTGGTGTGTTTCTGTGATAAAGCTACTGAATTAAAGGAAATGGATACATGAAAATACTCCACCGGCATAGTGAGAACTTCCAGAGAAAAAATAGGGAATAGGGAAAGAATGAAATGGGGGACTGAAAGAAGGAGTGAATTCCTCCGAGGTTTATCGATGACTCCATTGCGTATCCCAGATCCAGGGAAAAGGCACACTCTAATCCCCAACTGTAAAACACTACAGCAACTCTCATATAAACACACATAACAGCTGCCCGCTTTCAATTAACACATCATGCTGCAGGGAAGGGAAAACAATGGAATTTCCCTTAAATGATGAATCCAGTGTTTTCTAATGGCTTTCAGAATGCCATTAATTGTCTCTCTTTGTATTTCTGTGTTTCTCTTTGTGTCTTTGTCTGGCTGTTGTTAATTGGGTTCGGTGGCCTGACTGCAGGACTTCACGACTGAAGCTTTATTTTCAGAGCGACTGCTCATGTAAATGCGGAATGAGTGTGTTCATCCTATTAAAGACCAGCTCTCACATCCCTCTCTTTCAATCTGACTTTCCTTACATGACCAATGCAGTTTTTCAAAAGGACCACGAGTTGTTTTTTTGCATTCCTACCTTTTTCTTCTCATCCTCCTGCATTCCATATAACGAGTGGCGCTGCAAAAAAAAAATGTTGAGAAAATATATATTTAGCACAGTAAGAAAATGTATTAGATATAAATATAATATTTTATATTTAACTCTTTCCCCACCAGCGTTTTTTTAAAAGCTGCCAGCCACCGCCAGCGTTTTTGATCATTTTCACAAAAATTTCAAGGCCCCCAGAATATTTTGTTGTATGAATATCTGAACATGCAATATATCAAAGAACAGAGCCTCTGCTTTTATTCTAGCTTCATGCAATCTTTTTTAACAACACTTGAATATGGGTAAGTTTCATTTAAAAAAAAAAAAAACATTTTGAGCCTAACCCTAACAGCTGAGAAAATCAGGTATTGTCAAAGACCATCCAGATCAGATTCAGAACGATGATCAAAACACAGATAGAGTAGATCGAGTCCATCAACACCCCCAAACCTTTCCAGCCCTATAGTGTGTCCTGGGAAACTGACATTTCATGCAGTAACAGGCAGTTTTGATTTATATGCTGTTTAATGTCAATGACCACGTTATTTTACATATGCAGGGTTGCTGCACACTTTTTAAAGTTGAATTTAAAGCTTTTTAAGACCTGAAGAAATCAAAATTGAATACCGTACATTAGAAGTGCGCAATATTGACAAAAATATATCTGGATATTTTCAAAGTTTTGTTGATAATAATTAGATGATATTTTACTGATTGTGTTTTTGTCCTGGTACCATGGCTGGTATAGGCCTGTTGTTGACAGCAGACACACGAAGATATTCATATTTTTGTGGTCAGTTCACAGCAGTGACAGAAATTAACATTTTTTTTAAGGGGAAATATTTGCCACCTAAAATTGATTTCCTGGGGCTTTTTTACCTATATTTGGACATTTTTTTCTAAACTTATTTAGAGGTATGCATTACGTTTTGTCAAATTCTAACATTCCAAATAAATTCTATTAGAATAATAAGACAGTACCACTGTTACCAGTCGAATTAAATCATTAAATCAAAATCCATCTTTGCAGTGCAGAGGTGACCGAGAAGAGGCATCAGAACTGGCATTAATATATTTAAAATCCATTTACAATTGCATAAATAAAGCTATGAGATTAGTTTTTTATTCAATATTCAATATATTTCTAATTTTAACGTTTTAATTAAAGGATAGCTCATTTAAATATGGAACTAATACCGCCTGTAGGTGGCGGCAAGTCACTGTTTTAATAAGTGAGTTGAGGGAGTCATTCATTCAACCGATTTTTTCAAACGGCTGATTCATTCAGGAAAAGCAAGTGATTGTTCATTGAATCGTTAAAAATGTTCGTTCAAAAGGCGGATTTCAGTCAAAAAATCATCGCTGTATGTTGCATTGAGACTCTGCTACGGTTTCATTTTGAAATTCTCGTCGGCGAAATAAAGGGAAAACAAACAATATTGACAATATTGTGTCTAAAGAGTAACTCACAATGTTAATTTAACTGTTGTATAAAATAAATATCACATTTGCAATTGTGCACAGGAAAACAGCACTCTTGCTCATGTGATATTCTAATGTAACAACATAATATGATATAAATATAAGACAAATATGTTTGGGGACATACTAGCCTACCTAACTGCACTGACATGGAGTGAAAGCAAGCATGAGAGACAAATTCGATGTCAGCTCGCAGAGCCTCGTACATAGTTAAAACAATGATTACAATATCATCATAGACAATACATGTCGCACATTCCTTAGCACATAAAGAATGAACTTTTTAAGACTTTTTATGGCCTTAAATAAATAAATTTAAGATTTTTTTAATGATCCGCGGGAACCCTGATATGGGATTCTGCTTCTTTTTCGCCTGTGTTTTGAGCAAGAGATTCTGTACTATATCAGAAGATACGTAATAGCGCCCCCACCCTATAACAGTTAAAAGACTTTTTTTTTTTTTTTACAAAAAAAAATTCATACATTTTCTCACAAATGACGGACATTTCCATCAATGGCTGGGAAAGAGTTAATATAGCGCAATTGGGCTAGTTTTAATTAGCAACTGTGTGTGTATCGTTGTGTAGATCTGGCAACCCTGAAGTAAACACAGACAGGCAGCGCTGGAAGCTGCTAATGTCCATCAGATCATGTAAATCGTTGAAAGATTAACAGAAATTATGATTGTCTAAAGAAATATGAAGTAAACATATGTAAATATAATCAATATTTGTCCAGGTTTGAGCAATTTTTGACTAGGCTATATGCCCAGTAAAGCTATGTGCACACAAATAAACTGCAGCAAATAGACTATGTTGTTATTCTTTTCAAAATATCAAAATTACTGCTTGAGTATTTTGCAATCCTGACATAAATTAAGAAATTAACATCACTGCAACCGAGTTTTATCATAAACAGTGGTCAAATATCGAAGCTGGAGTCTTAAATCTTTCTAATGCTACTCAATTTGTGATGTTTTAAACTGCAGCGAATGTTGAACAACAATAATCTGAGGGCCGCCGGTAATCGTTGTGTGTAAAAAGGTTCGGTCACCACAGCAACCCTGCTTTCCCGGCGTTAACGTCATCCCTGATGGGACTGTTGATTTCAGCGAGACTGGAGTGTGTATGTGCACGTGGACCCAGAGGTTAACGCAGCCCCCGACAGAACCACTGATTTTCAATTTGCTTTCCATTAGGGATCAACCACATCAGTCCAGAGAGACCGGAGAAACCCTCATTAGTGAGTCTCTCAACGGCGTTCCCTTCATCCACATTTCACTTTCACTCACTTTTCCTCCCATTTGCAAAGAGATGCTTATCAGCCACACGGAATGAGGAGTATTATCATAATTGCATACAAATTAACAGCAATAAGCTGATGGAATATTCAGTGCATGACTTCCACGCAACAAAAGTCCTGATGTTATAAGCTGCGGATGATTGAGGAAACCGCCCCTGTCCCAGTTGGCCTGCCAGTGAAATATTGGCTTTTGTGAGGCGATTTGCATGTGGCAGAGGTGAAAGACTCGAATGAAATCAGCGATAGGATCAGTTGACGTGGTTGAGCCTTGCAGGACAGATGGCTGACATGTTTAACGCTCTCATTAAACACTTTGCCATGTAACCACAGCTTGCGTGTTTCCTTTAAGCCCTGAGAATGAGCTGTGTGTGTGTCCTGCTGAGCGGAGCAATAGGGAATTTTTCATGGTCACAGAAGGCATTCATTTTATTTTGGATATAATTAGCCTACATTTGTTCTGCTTTGATGCTTGTCGAGTTCAGGGCAAGAAATGAGAGTCTCTACCGGGGAACAAGAGTGTGTGTATGTTTTTTAATTGGTTCCCCTTACTCCTTTAATATGCATAAGCTTCTTCAAAAGAGGTCAAGGTCATGCAAGTCCATCCCGCGAAACAAACACGACCGGCTGTTTACCGCCTTTCACACATCACTTACAGGACAACAGAATGCCTGTGCACTATCACATTTGTAATTGGGAACCCGTCATCGTGGGATGAACGTGTCTGGCTCGCCCTGATTCTTTAAACAGATTGACATTAACGATCATTAACAATCATCTGTAGATGTAGACGGGATAATGTGCTAGTATTCGAACACTGTGGCTGTGTTTGCTGTGTTTGAATACTCTCTCTCTCTCTCTCTCTCTTTCTGCGCAAGTCCCGATTTTCACCTCTTCTTCCACGTTTAAAATCGTTTGAATGTGTAAAATGGCAAGACAAAACACGTCCAAATTATAAACTTTCTCTCTACGATGGTTAAACTTAGCAGTTAATCCCTGTCCCCAAAAATGTTTGTACTCAAAAGCGCTTTCCTCCATGTTTTCTGAGACAGCAGAGAGTAGCCAGTTCAGCAATGAGGTTTCTTTACAAGGATAAATTAAGAAATTATGTTTACTTAATTATTCAGTAAGACTATATGTTATTGGGAATATTACTTTTACTTGTTCATCATTGTGTCAGTGTTTTATTCGCTGAACTAAGCTTGCTTCCTTGCACAAAGAGCAACATAGTAACGAAACGCGTTTGTCCGTTTAGGGCCACTGTAGAAAAATGTCGGCACATTTCAATGTAAGGGAACCGTGGTGTGTGTAGACAGAAACTGCTCATTCTAAGGTAATACAAATATAACGGTTCATTAAGTAAGGTCTTTATTCACCACTGAAAACTTATTTTTCAAGGTAGTGAGGAAACGCGCTCTGTAGCGCTGTGTTTTCGCTGTCGGCTACGCTAGAAACATGACCACACAATATGTCGACCTCCATAGAAGGGGGCGACCGCGGTTATGGAGATATAATTGTCTCATTCTAAGGTAATAAAAACATAACGGTTCATTATGCAAGGTCTTTATTCCCCACTGAAATAGTTATGGATCTTATATTGCATTTCTGTCAATAGATCCTCAGAAATATTACACACTGCACCTTTAAGACTGTAGTAATGATGCAGAAAATTCTGATTTGCATCACAGGAATAAAAAGTTACATTTTAAAATATATTCAAATAAACATAAATATTCATATTATGATAATATTACTATATATTTGATCAAATAAATGCAGCCTCGGTGAGCATAAGAGACTTTAAAAATTGTACTGACCACAAACTTTTGAACATTTGCATATTTCTGAATATTTTGCTATAATTTTATATATCGTTTACAGTTATAGTCCATTATCTAGTCTTGGACCTCATATACTTTTTGCTTCATTCTAAAGCTTTTAAAGTGATTAATCTCAGAGCTGGTTAGTTTGGTTCATGGCTTCGATCTTTTATGAAATGCTTATGATGAAATGAATAGGAGAAAGTCACTGTTATGAACCGTATTCCAGTCCATCTTTTCACGCAGACTCTAATATGGATATAATATGGTGGACAATTTAATTTGGAGTTGATATTTGCTGTAAATATTCATCCTGTTGCTGTGCTTTGTTTTTCTAAGCATTCATCCTGTGCAGCATTTAGACACACATTATCCTGTGAGACAGAGAAACACCGGAGAACAGAAACATAGGTGCTCCTCTTTTTTTTCTGTCTCTGTCGCTTCCTCTTTGTGTTTTATGAGAGCTGAAATTGTATTTGTGGTTGAAATGAAAATGATAGGCAGAGACACAGTAATTATACATAATGATTTTTCCCAGCAGGCTCTAGGCTGCCCATGCCATTCCAAAGAGACACACTGCAGGGATGTGTGGCGAGAGAGATTCGTAGAAAATTACAGAAAATGCTTTTAATTATTTTGCTTCAATAGCATCTGTCTGTTGCTTTCATATAAAAGCTCCCTGGGATACAGTATTGCGTTTTTAAATCATAATCTAAATGAAACACCTTCCACCCTCTTTATTTTCCTGGAAAACAGAGTGATGAATAGTATTTCTCCATCTGGAGTCGTCAGGCATTCAGAGCTGTTTTCTGACATGTCTATCCTGTCCCATCATGCCGTGCGCCTCCGCTTTTGCTGCACTTTTCGCGCCATTGGGTGATATTTTTGGTCAGGTGCAAATTAGCGTGAGACGGGATGTAAAGAGAGAGCGTCACCGTACTCTGAGAAACACAACAGTTTACAGAAGAGAATCATTTCTAATTCAAAGGGTTTTTCTGGCTTATTTCATTTAAAGGAATATTTCACCCATATTCTGTAATTCACCTTCATCTTTCTGCTTTTAAAGCCTACCACTTTATGATTCCGTATTTTATTTTGTTTCATTTTTTAGTTGTATTTTATTTCATTGATTATTTTTTTCATGTTTTTTTTATATTTTGTTTTACAAAATACACAGAAATACACAGAAAGGGTGATTCTGTTCCCTATTTTTATTTTATTTTATTTATTTTATTTAAAAGATATATATTATGCTAGGCGTCCATTGAAAGTGTTTTACTGTAAATACATTGTCTATTCTGTTTATACAAACTGAGGGACAGGTTTGAAATGATTGTCTGTGTTAATCAACAGCATGCCACAGATGTTGTCAATAGACATTAAGGGGGAAAATGTCCCAGAATATTCCTTTCATTTACACCAACCTCCCAATCCTGATTTTAAAAATGCTAATTAAGCGGTACAAACATAAGGAAAATGTTTCTCATTATATACAGTGGCTCTCTATAATCAAATGAGTATTTTAACAACACACTGGGTCACAAGAGGACTTCATTAAACAAGCTTCTGCCGTCCGTTTGCATGTTAAACAGTTACCACAGACCCTTTAAATCCAGCAGGGGTAATTGGGGTTGTTACAGGCTGATGCATGTTGGCTAAGTGTGAGTGTTTCCTGAGATAAATGGAAGATGTAAGCGCTCATTGATCCGGCCAGCGAGGAGCGTGAAGGGCAGGGAGACGCCCGGATTTACGTCTGTGAAGGGAGCTGTTCGGGTGGACAGTGAGGGATTTTGAAGGAGAAAGACAAAGACAGAAAGTGCCAAAGCAAAAAGCCATTCAGAGATCAACATAAGACTGAAACTTGAATGGTTTGATGTTGACAGGAAAAACCTCCCTTAGCAGAAGCATACCAGCCAGACTTTTGACCAAATTCTGATCAATAACTGTCCATTTAGACTGGAAAGGGCCATGTAGTCCCTCAAAACCACTTTTGGCTTTCATCAAAGTCATGCTCACCTTGTAGTTTATTCCGGACTAAGAACCAGACACGTTGACATGAAAACCCTTTCCTCAAAGTGTTCAGTATTTGTCAAGTTTGCATGGTCCAGTTATACATTTTACATTTACATTTATTCATTTAGCTGACGCTTTTATCCAAAGCGACTTACAATTGCTATATATGTCAGAGGTCACACACCTCTGGAGCAACTAGGGGTTAAGTGTCTTGCTCAGGGACACATTGGTGTCTCTCAGTGGATTCGAACCCGGGTCTCTCACACCAAAGGTATGCAAAGGTCTTATCCACTGCGCCACCACACCCTTATACCCTGCTGGTAGACAGTTTTGGGAAAGTTCACTTTCTACATGAACTAATTCAAAGTTCAGTTCACAAATTTTAAAATGAACTAGTTCAGTTCATAGTTCATACTTAAATTTTGAACTAGTTCATAGTTCCTTTTTTCCATACGTTGCTGCGAGCTATTATTTTTCAAAATGATTGCCACAGCCCATATAGAACCACAGACAGCAATTATTTTGTTGGCGGGCAAAGTTTGTACAGAAATGTACGATTTTTCCCATCCTCACCGACCTTGTCATAAAACTGGTTTAAATGATCATACGACGCCTCCCTTCTGCTTTTTTGTTTTGATGGCGCATGCGGCCTTGCAGTGGTGCGACACTGGTGCTGGTGTTGCCAGATTGGGTGTTTTTCCGCTACATATTAAGGCTTGTTTACGGTGTTTTAGCCAGTTTTCGCCTGGAAGGCTCTATAGAAATCTATAGAAATCTGGCACTCTATTGAACGAAGTTAAACTGAGAGAGCGCGCCGTTCACAGACTCCAGAATGAAAGAGTTCACAGTAACGTTCATCAGGCAGTAATACAGTACGTTCAGTTCACGTTCGTCTAAAATATGAACGAGTTCATGAACTATCGTTCAATATACAGCGTCATTAGCGTCAGCTAAATGAAAATGAATAAATGTAAATGTACAGGTCCTTCTCAAAAAAATTGCATATTGTGATAAAGTTCATTATTTTCCATAATGTAATGATAAAAATTAAACTTTCATATATTTTAGATTCATTGCACACCAACTGAAATATTTCAGGTCTTTTATTGTTTTAATACAGATGATTTTGGCATACAGCTCATGAAAACCCAAAACCCAAAAAAAAAATTAGCATATTTCATCCGACCAATAAAAGAGGTGTTTTTAATACAATAAAAGTCAACCTTCAAATAATTATTTTCAGTTATGCACTCAATACTTGGTCGGGAATCTTTGACTGCTTCAGTGCGGCGTGGCATGGAGGCAATCAGCCTGTGGCACTGCTGAGGTGTTATGGAGGCCCAGGATGCTTCGATAGCGGCCTTAAGCTCATCCAGAGTGTTGGGTCTTGCGTCTCTCAACTTTCTCTTCACAATATCCACAGATTCTCTATGGGGTTCAGGTCAGGAGAGTTGGCAGGCCAATTGAGCACAGTAATACCATGGTCAGTAAACCATTTACCAGTGGTTTTGGCACTGTGAGCAGGTGCCAGTTCGTGCTGAAAAATGAAATCTTCATCTCCATAAAGCTTTTCAGCAGATGGAAGCATGAAGTGCTCCAAAATCTCCTGATAGCTAGCTGCATTGACCCTGCCCTTGATAAAACACAGTGGACCAACACCAGCAGCTGACATGGCACCCTAGACCATCACTGACTGTGGGTACTTGACACTGGACTTCAGGCATTTTGGCATTTCCTTCTCCCCAGTCTTCCTCCAGACTCTGGCACCTTGATTTCCGAATGACATGTAATATTTGCTTTCATCCGAAAAAAGTACTTTGGACCACTGAGCAACAGTCCAGTGCTGCTTCTCTGTAGCCCAGGTCAGGCGCTTCTGCCGCTGTTTCTGGTTCAAAAGTGGCTTGACCTGGGGAATGCGGCACCTGTAGCCCATTTCCTGCACACACCTGTGCACGGTGGCTCTGGATGTTTCTACTCCAGACTCAGTCCACTGCTTCCGCAGGTCCCCCAAGGTCTGGAGGTCCTTCTCCACAATCTTCCTCAGGGTCCGGTCACCTCATCTCGTTGTGCAGCGTTTTTTGCCACACTTTTTCCTTCCCACAGACTTCCCACTGAGGTGCCTTGATACAGCACTCTGGGAACAGCCTATTTGTTCAGAAATTTCTTTCTGTGTCTTACCCTCTTGCTTGAGGGCATCAATGATGGCCTTCTGGACAGCAGTCAGGTCGGCAGTCTTGATTCAGATGATTAGGTTAATAGCTCGTTTAGAGACCCTTTTCATGATATGCTAATTTTTTGAGATAGGAATTTTGGGTTTTCATGAGCTGTATGCCAAAATCATCAGTATTAAAACAATAAAAGACCTGAAATATTTCAGTTGGTGTGCAATGAATCTAAAATGTATGAAAGTTTAATTTTTATCATTAGATTATGGAATATAATGAACTTTATCACAATATGCTAATTTTTAAAAATGACCTGTACGTGTTCAGGCACAACACTGCTGGTAGATGCTCTAACCTGCACCATTCTGCTGCCAAAAAGTATGTTTTTTCCTTCATGGCCATTCAAAGGTATCTGTGCATTCTTATGAAATATCCATTTTGCAGTGTGCAGATTGGAGCATCTTCTTTTAAGAAAGCTCTTGCCATTTTTGTGTGCTGCATGCAAGTCTACATGGATCTGTGCTACTGGCAGGACTGACCTTATATAGCTGTCTGAATAAAGTGTGTTTTAGAAAGATCTCTGGTCCCTCTGGTTGTTTGTCATGTTGTTCGTTTGAGATGGGGACCCTGGGAGATGCTTTGGTAAATGAGCAGTTTCAGTCCTCTGTGTATGTGAGATTCAATCGAGTCCTTTATAGGAAAGAAATGTTTTAAGATGGAACCATTGAAACATTTGCTTTCAGTGTCCATCCTATTCTTGGATTCATTACACCTCAGAGGAAAGAGCTGGAGGCAAATGCCTAAATCTGAGCTGAACACCTAGAAAACAATCACTGATGGAGTATTAGATATTATAAATCATAAATGATTTATTCGTGGACATCATTATTATTTTTTTAATTCATGTGGCCTTGTAATCTTTCATCAAAAAAAACGTCCCTTCCCTCTTGCATCAACATCTCTTCTCGTCTGTGATGATGCGTTTACTTGCGCGAGGGCGGGGCAACCTGTCAATCACATGAGATCCACCAATAGCAAACCACAACCATCCAAACATCCAATCAATTCCACATGGATAAAATCAAGCCCCGCCCTACATTTCTTCTTGTTCCAGAAGCAGTTTCAATCTGATATTCGTCACAATAATCAAGAAAGAACTAGCGAACTTCCATTTCATGCTGACTTTAAAGTTCATTAAAGGAATAGTTCACTCAGAAATAGAAATTCTGTCATTATTTACTTTAATTATTCACCTTTTGTATATGGATTTGAAATAACATAAAAGCAAATAATGACAGTAAGTTTTATTATTTTTATTTTATAATAAAAATAATCATTTATTTTTTGAAATAAATAATAAATTATTTTATTTTGTATTTTTTACATTTTTAGTCTAGGGGAACTGTTCCATTTATTTTTTTAATTATTTATATATATATATATATATATATATATATATATATATATATATATATATATTGCTATTAAATATGTAGTTGTCTACATGCTGCATGCGTGTATGTGCGTGATAAAGACCGTTCTCTATAATCATCACCTATAAAATACAGAGGCAATATACAGTTCAATGGTGTTCTTTGGTGTGGTTTGTTGTGGCTGGACTGATGTGGTGCAACACACACACAGACACACACACACACACACACACACACACACACACACACACACACACACACACAGACACAGACACAGACACAGACACACACACACACACACACACAAGCTGAAAATGAAAGTCTTTTATTTTGACAAACCATCTGATGAATGATTGTGAAACGCAGATGAAGATGGAGGATGATTTTATAGAATAGACAAGTGTCTATTTTAAGTGTCAATAGATTTACTCTCTGTACACGCATAACTGTGTTGACATGCCCAGACAGCCTTGTGCACTCGTGTGTGTGTGTGTGTGTGTGTGTGTTTGTTTGTGTATTTGTATACGTAGTGATTCTTATCACTGCACATGTCAGTTAATGATAATATGAACAAATGAATTCATTTTCTCGCCATATTTCCCTTCCGCACAGATTCATTACAAGCCTCTATTGCTTTTCCTGGAGCGCATGTGTGTGTCCGCCGCGTCCATGGGCATCTCTGGTCCCTCATAAGGCCTGTTGTCAGTTTGTCATGACGATGATGGATGGGAGAGCCCGTCCGCTCTGTCTCTTTGACTCGAGTGTGAGTTCATTCATGTTAAAGCAGCGCTGGGCTCTCGGTGGAATTCACATCTCGACTCAGAGAGGTCTGCGTTTGGAGACCAGGTGTCAGCGCACTGCACATCTGTCAGTGCACATCCATAAAAGACTCGTCATGCAAATTGATGCTTATGAAACCTGTGAAATGCTCAAATTTCAGTTTTGATGTGATAATGCAAAATATCTAGTTACAAACTGAGTGCACCATGCAAGGCATTTATAATTCACTTTGCTATATTTTATACTCACACTTTTTTGAGTTTTCTTTTTCAATTTCTTTTCTCATTTTAACCTTCTTTTGATGGTTTTTGGAAGGCCTTGGTTATCTCTAGATCTCATTTTGAAGGATTTCATAAAGCAGGGGCTATTTTCATGTCTTCGGTTTTGACTTGCATGATTTGGTAGTATCTTTCATAAGAAATTGTATCAGGCCTTCATTAACCTCGCCGTCAGCTTTTTGACCTTTTAGATAGATATTTTTGTTGTCACTCATGTCATATTTTTACATGTTTGATGTCTGCACTTAAGTTAAAAATAGGGTAGGCAATTTCTGTGAGGCTAGCAATAGCGAGCTAGCTTTGAAAGCATGAGACCCCGTCCTGCCTTCAGAGTGTCTCCAAAGCCACGACTCCTTCAAAACACATGAACTTGTACAGCAGTGAGTAAACAAAAGAGTCACGAGAGACGGCGCTAAACTACCTCATGTCTCAAAGCACATAACATTACAATAATAATGAACATGACTTAAAGAGAGCTGACCTGTCCCACCTGACTGTTGCAGATTCATTTCAGCGTTGATAGTGTTGACAAGTAAACACATAAATCCAAGTCTGAAGACGTGAACAGCTCCGGGTAGAACGTCACCGGTTGCCATCTCGTAATTACGGTTAAGAAATGGCATGAACAAAGCATAAGCTCATTGTTTTGGTTCAGGAGGAACTGTAAAAGGTGCTGATGTTTGTTTGTGGCGCTTGGTGACTGTTTGTCTACAACTGTAAGGGGATATACAGTCAGAGACCCAGAACCAGATATGAAGAATATATACCCAGAGTCAGAATTATAATAAATTAAAGAAAAGTTTTACTGAAGATAGTTCGCAGTTTCATCAGCAGAAGTCAGCTTCAGTACTCACACAGGAGTTCGTAGGACGCCAAACTTACAGTTACAAAGATCACAGCAGTTATACCATTTCCAAGGTCTAAGCTACGTCATTGCTTACAGTTTGAATGATTCTGATTGGCTAAGGAATAGATAAACATAGTAATTTTCCACACATATACAGATAGACAGAACCATATCTCCATCGATTATGCAGCTGACACTCGGACCCTGAAGTTAGGCCTCGTCGTGACCTTCCAGGTCACAGATTTGGGTTGCTGGGCACCAGCATGTCCCGAACAACAACTCAGTCAATCTCCAATAATGCCAGTGGTTCCTTAACCTGTAACCAAGAAGACTAACACACACACACGTAGCCTCATGGATCACGCTGAGGAACTGTGATGTCTGAGAGAGCAGGTGCACAGAAGTATAAATACATACAGTATGTTATGTTGACAATGACAGCCAGGTAGGATATCGTATCATTGCGTTCGGAACGAATGCAAAAAAGTTTGATCTTGAGACTTCCACTGAAGATAAATACAGTTTTAAAATATTTATACAAGTTCTGTTATTGATTGATTTCAGGATGTTAAGAGAGTTTCAGTCTGTTCATGTTCTGGTGGACTCCAATAACGGACATGCAGAAGTTACAGCGCCCTGCACATTACATGCACGAAAAAAATATGTATATCTTGACCACGATGATGGCTTTATGTATGTGAGCATGTTAAATTTGGGTGCACAGAATTTACAGCAATCAAACAAACTAATATATAAAATATATTTCAAGATTATTTATACAGTATTGTTATAAAAATGTATTACCATACTGTGGCAGTAGCTATTTCCATTTTCTGGAAATAACAACTGAATATTCCTTAAGGAATCTCCTGTAAAAGTGTGTGTATTATAGTTGTATTGTCACCACAATCTCACTCTATTCCCAGGGAGCGGATGGTTTGATATAGTATAATTACACTCCAGCTCTGAGCGGGACCTTCCCAGCAGGCCATCTGAGACGGGAGTGAGTGTGAGTGTGTGTCGGCCTCAGCTGGGGACGAGAGATTGAGCTGATCTTGTTTTATAGAGATCTCGGATAGATTTCCCTGCTAGGATGAAGATTTGATCCTCCTCGGGTCTGAAATGACAGCATTACAGGTGCGTCAGAACATTTGCCATTCTGTTTCTAGTTTCTAGGATACGCACTCCTTTCTCAAAACTTGGGTTGACGATGCTGACATTTCAGTGGTTCATAGCAATATCAGAAGAACATCAGTGTCGATACCACAGCAAAACTATTATAGAGTTTCAATATAAATATTAACAAATTAATTGAAAGCAATTATAAAAAGCATTCAAGTGTTATTCACTGTAGTAATCTTTGCTTACGGCTTTTTGAAGTCAATTATTCAAGACGACACAGGCGTAACTATCGGTAAGCAAGGTACGCGGTTGCTTACGGGCACGGACCAATCAGGGGCCCGCGTGACTGGAAGATATTGTTTTATCTTTGAATAAATTGAATAAATAATTACAAAAATATATTTTACTGATCATTGAATACATGTGTGAAACGAACAATGATGGATTTTAGAGTAATTTGTTTCGAATTGGGACTGGGGAATCCCCGGGTCGGTAAGTGAACATGCGTATTGCGTGCAAAACAGTAAAAACGTTGAAATTGAGACAGAAAATATTGATATGGAGTCGTCGTCAAATTACAAACACAAAAGTGGCTTTCAAAAGCGAAAACGAAAAGAGGAATTCGAGAAATTAATGAGTAAATTACCAAAAATAGGAAGCTTCTTTAATCGACAACTTCGCACAGAGGATAGCCTGGAAAATGCAGCTATAATGTAAGTGAGAATATTTTTTTATGTATTTGGACCTAGGCCTGTGTGTGTGTGTGTAGTCACAGCAGTGAGTAACAATGTGTAATGGTGTGCATTCACCACTGTTTTTTGTTTTTCTTTTGTGGTGCGCGTAGGCTACTCCTGATTTTGTCAGTCATCTCATCTCTTATATGCTGTGTCTCTATGGCTGCGTTTACACTTGACATTAACATGCTACCTGTATCCGGATGTTGTCCCCATACACATTGAAAAGATGAGTCTAAACACTGATGGGAATGTTATCCGATCAGCGTGTCCAGGTTCGGAGGTAGTCGAGGACGTATTGTGATCGGATCTCAGCGTAATGTAAACGCAATCCAGCCATCGTGTGTGTCTGCATTCACAGGTGGACGTCACACAAAAACCCCCGCCCACTGTCATTACTCCCCTCCTCTCTCCAGGATTTGCTGAACGTAGCTGTGTGGTTTTGCGATATATTCGAGTGTGAAGTACATCACAAATATACTAAAACTGTTTGCTTTTGTACCCTAAAGTTGTAGCACCATTCATTTTCTGTAAAGAACGCACATTTTTCCCACCACAGCTGGCAACGTTCTCGGATATGTTTCTCTATACCGTTTCCATTACGGCATCTATCCACATTATTAGTACTTGCAGCCTCTTCATCCTCCTCATTTTGCGAGATTTGTAAAATGTACCCCGACTGAAAACTGTTTTTAAAAGAAAACCCACCATTTCAGGTTGACTTTGCACCGGAGTTGTTGTTTTTTTCGCGGGAATGCGAGATCCGATCTGTTATCCAGATACAGAAGCCACTTGATGTGGACAGGTGTAACCGTGTCCTGATTGGCTTATGATCCGATCTGCTTGATCGGATCACGGTGATCGCATGTTAATGCCAAGTGTAAATGCAGCCTATGATCCTAACCTGTCCTATTCATTGTAGCCTACTCGTGGATATTGCGTCATCACATGCTGTAGTAGGGCCCACGCCTTGATAATCCTGCATAAGGGCCCGGTGTTGGCTTGTTACGCCACTGCGAGACAAGTAAACAGCCAGTGTAAATTAAGGAAAATTTAAAATTAAGGCAAATAATAACAACAACAGCAAAGATACTGTTGTCATGTATCCAGTCACCACACCAGCTTTGTCACCTCTACCGCACTACACTTCCCAGCATCCCTCATGTTTCCCACCTGCACACCATCAGCCATCACCTGATTACATCAGCACCTGTACCTCATCATCAGCACGCCCTATAAAGAGACACTTCTCCTATGCTCCCTGGTCTGGTCTCGTCGTTCCCTTCAAACGTCACCACATACGTCACCGACACAAGCCTCGATACGCGCTTCACAGAAATCATCCCGGATTACTCGACACACGTTTCGAAGCCTCGAAACGGGAGGACACATCACTACCTGTCTGCATACCTGTCTCCTTACATGACTCCTTACATGACTCCTTACCTGACTCCTTACCTGACTCCTTACCTCACTCTTTACCTCTCTCCTTACCTGACTCCTTACCTGTCTCCTTACCTGACTCCTTACCTGACTCCTTACCTGACTCCTTACCTGTCTCCTTACCTGACTCCTTACCTGACTCCTTACCTGACTCCTTACCTGACTCCTTACCTGACTCTTTACCTGTCTCCTTACCTGACTCCTTACCTGTCTCCTTACCTGACTCCTTACCTGACTCCTTACCTGACTCCTTACCTGACTCTTTACCTGACTCCTTACCTGACTCCTTACCTGACTCCTTACCTGACTCTTTACCTGAGTCCTTACCTGACTCCATACCTGACTCCTTACCTGACTCCTTACCTAACTCCTTACCGGACTCCCACCTGACTCCTAACCTGTCTCCTTACCTGACTCCTTACCTGTCTCCTTACCTGACTCCTTACCTGACTCTTTGCCTGTCTCCTTACCTGACTCCTACCTGTCTCCTTACCTGTCTCCTTACCTGTCTCCTTACCTGTCTCCTTACCTGTCTTCTTACCTGACTCCTTACCTGACTCCTTACCTGACTCCTTGCCTTTCTCCTTACCTGTCTCCTTACCTGCACGATACCTGCCAGTACGATTTGTCTTCAGTCATTTGCCTCCATCGGCCTATGTGTGTGTAGTCATAGCAGTGAGTAACAATGTGTTATGGTGTTTACTCACCAGTGTTTATTTCATGTTTTATGGTGCGAATTCACCAGTGTTTTTTGTTTTTCTTTTGTGGTGCGTGTAAGCTACTCCTGATTTTCTCAGTCATCTCATCTCTTATATGCTGTGTCTCTATGCACTATGGGTTTACACTTGGCATTAAAGTGCAATCTATATCTGGATGTTGTCCACATACACATTGAAAAGAAAATTGTAAACTCGCTTCTGATGGGAATGTTATCCGATCAGCGTGTCGAGGTTCGGAGGTAGTCGAGGACGCATTGTGATCGGATCTCAGCGTAATGTAAATGCAATCCAGCCATCGTGTGTGTCTGCATTCACAGGTGGACGTCACACAAAACCCCCCCCCGCCCACTGTCATTACTCCCCTCCTCTCTCCAGGAATTGCTGAACGTAGCTGTGTGGTTTTGCGATACAGTTGAGTGCGAAGTACATCACAAATATACTAAAACTGTTTGCTTTTGTACCCTAAAGTTGCAAAACCATTCATTTTCTGTAAAGAACGCATATTTTTCCCACCACAGCTGGCAACGTTCTCCATCCATCCTCATCTGCTTTTCAGAACAGATAAGACCATTATCCATCAAGAACACTATATTCTTCAGTTACTCCACTGCTTCCATCGTTGCTATCACATACTTCTGCAAATAAACCTGTTGATCACTTTAACTTTGTGACTCCTTCTGTTTCATGACAACTGTATGTTAAACTGTTAACATACAGTACCAATTACTAGCAAGCAATTCAGTATTTTTATACCCTTTATTAATGTTTTGAATGAGCGTATTTTTTTATTTTTAAGTTGATTTAAAATGTAGTTCCCTTTCGAGAGGTCTCTCCTATTGCGTAAGTAGCTTACGCTATGGGAAAACTCCTTTTCTCGAGAATATTGAAGTCTTTATGTAAAACGCATTGCAGCTGCACAGCTGACAGCAATGAACGAAGGCAGCTCGGTCATTGGCTGTGCTGCGGCAACTTGCTCGAACCAATGACGGGGCGACTCTGAATGCACGACCAATGAGCGCGCTTCGCGCCCGCGCGCGTCAGAGCCCGCCAAGATGGGCGTGGCCAAGAGCTATATATTGGGCGCCCCGTCATGAGAGTTCTTTAGATTTAATCTCCTTCAGCGAACACCTTCTTCGCTGGATCCTCCGGATTATTGAAGCTTCGCCGTCGAAAAGCATACCAGCGGGATTTGCTACGAGGACGTCGGCACCTTCAGCCGCCTTCTAACGCGATCCTACTGAGCCATCCGGCGTACTGCTCACGCAAGTATTTACATCTGTTCGCTCTGCGACACTTGTAAAAGAGCAAATTTTC
Source organism: Siphateles boraxobius (assembly GCF_051911475.1). Taxonomy (NCBI): domain Eukaryota; kingdom Metazoa; phylum Chordata; class Actinopteri; order Cypriniformes; family Leuciscidae; genus Siphateles; species Siphateles boraxobius. Next base: position 8,020,487 of record NW_027509215.1, read on the forward strand.
CAAGGCGTTGTTTCAAATGCCTTCCTGCGCGTCGTGCAGAGACCTTCTCCCGGACGGGGATCGTCACATCATCTGCGCTCGCTGCCTGGGCCGGGACCACGCAGAAGCTGCTTTGACCAAGGGCGGATGCCCCGAATGTGACGACCTGGGTCTCTCCGCACTGCGGGCTCGCCTCGCCGCTTTCGCCGTGAGCGAGCCCATCGCCGCCATCCCTCTGTTCGAGCCGCGCACTAAGAAAAAGCGCCGCTCACAGAGGCTTCCTGAACCTGAGCTCAGTGACGTCACGCCGAGCCAGTCTCCGCGTGCTTCACCGCCGCTCTTGCCTTCCCCACCGCCGGTTCAGTTCACCCAGCCGGACCCACACCCCTCTAGCAGAGCGGTGGGCCTTGTGACTTTCGGCGCGTCCGAGGACGACGGGGGAATGGATGACAGCTTGTCAATCGACGCTGCATCGGACGACTGGCCGGGCTCCACTCTCGACCCCGCGGATAGCGAGATTATCCGCGTTCTCTCTAAGGCCGTGGAAGACCTCGGGCTCGATTGGTCTTCTCCCGAAGAACCAACCCGGAGCCGACTGGATGAGTGGTTTCTGCAGGGGCGCCAGCAGGCCCCTCAGCAAAGGCCTTCTCCCTTCTTCCCGGAAGTTCACGACGAACTCACCAAGTCGTGGAAAGCCCCCCACTCTGCGCGCCTAAAGCCTTCTTTTTCTTCCTCGCTCTCCTCTGTGGACGGCGCGAAGGAAAGAGGCTACGAGGGAACACCGCCCCTCGAGGAGGCCGTGGCCAATCATCTCTGCCCGCCCTCCACCACCGGATGGAAAGCCAAAGCTTCCCACCCCTCGAAGCCCTGCCGCACTACTTCAGCTCTCGCCGGTCGCGCCTACGCCGCCGCCGGCCAAGCTGCATCAGCGCTTCACTCTATGGCGGTACTTCAAGTGTTCCAAGCCAAGCTTCTCCGCTCTATGGACGAGTCTGGCCCCGAACCCGAAGCCTTTAAGGACCTACGCAGCGCGACTGACATAGCCCTACGAGCCACGAAGGCCGCCGCCCAGTCTATCGGCCGTGCCATGGCTAATTTGACTGTTCTCGAGCGCCATCTGTGGTTGACTCTGACTGAGATGAAGGACGCGGATAAGGCGCCATTTCTCGACGCGCCTATCTCCACCAGCGGGCTGTTTGGACCGGCGGTTAAGGGTTTCGCCGAACGCTTCACTGAGGCCCAGAATGCTTCACAAGCTATGCGGCATTTCCTGCCCAAGCGCTCCAGCTCATCGCAGAGCAGACAGAGGCCGCCGCAGCCGCAGCGGGCTAGAACAGCCCCCACCGCCTCTCAGCCCGCGCCTCAGGCTGACGCTCGACGCCGCTCGCGCTCTCACAACCGCAAGCCGCCTTCTGAGCGACGGGGTCCTCGGCCCAAGATTGTGCTGAACCCCGAGCCTCGAAAGCCGTCCTAGCCACAAGAATGAAAAGAGAGAGTGCGTGTCTCGCAAAAGCCGGACCACTCTCTCTGCAAAAGCTCAAGCATTACCCAGTCCCCTTACAGGCGGCTGGATATGTTCATACAGCAGTCAATGGGCCAGTCACAGAGCTCGCTCACCTGCAAACAAACGCCGTTTTTACGGCGACGCACAGAAACACAAAAAGAGTCTTTTTCTGCCTGTGTCACTAAGGGTTCACATGTCCACAAAGTGTGCATTCCCAGATACTGTCAAAACAGTGCCAAATTCATTCCCAGCTCAAGCTGCGCACCCCATGAATGTAGATCACGTGCCTACGGTCATGTACGCACCACTACACACAAGCACTGTTCACACAGTTATAAATTCATCCCCAGTAAAAGCGGGAAACATTATAAAAGTGACGCGTGTGCCTACCACTGTTTATGCACCCCCACTTATAAACACTGTCCTTACAGTGTCAAACACAACCCCAGCCCAGGCTGCGAGTTTTACAGACACAGCGCGCGCTGCTGTAATCACACACGCGCCCATTCACTCAGCTGCTCAGCGCGCGCCCGCGCCTCTGAGAGCTATGAGCTCAGGCGATTCGCTGGCCGGGTCCCTGCGTCACAGCGGCCCGCCCCTAGCCTGTATTCAGCCCATATCTGTACACGCAGCGGCATGGGAAAATATTCCAGATATGCCGAAATGGGTATTGAATATAGTAAAGCACGGATACTCGCTCCAGTTCGCTCGCAGACCACCACGTTTTACGACTGTGGTCGAGACGAAAGTGAGAAAAGAGTGCTCACATGTTCTACGCACCGAGGTGCGCAAACTAATAGAAAAGGGCGCTGTGGAAACTGTTCCCCCCTCTCTGAGCGAGGCAGGTTTTTACAGCCGCTATTTTCTCGTCCCGAAAAAGGATGGCGGTCTCCGCCCCATCCTAGATCTCAGACACCTGAACAAAGCACTAATGATTCGCTCGTTCAGAATGTTAACAACCAAGCATATCCTCGCGCAAGTACGCCCAGGAGATTGGTTTCTCTCAGTGGATCTGAAAGATGCTTACTTTCACATTCCAATAGCGCCTCATCACAGGCCGTTTCTGAGATTCGCTTTCGAGGGACAGTCGTACCAGTACACAGTACTTCCGTTCGGCCTGTCCCTGGCTCCCCGTACATTCACGAAATGTATGGATGCAGCACTTTCCCCCCTAAGGCGAAGGGGAGTGCGAATACTGAATTATCTCGACGATTGGCTGATTCTAGCACAATCAGAGAGTCAGTTAATAACACACAGATCTTGGATTATCAGCCATTTAGAATACCTGGGTCTAAGAATCAATTTTGCAAAAAGCATACTATCTCCCAGCCAGAGGATTTCTTTCCTGGGAATAGTTCTAGACTCGATGCAAATGACAGCGCGTCTCTCATCAGAGCGCGCGCTCACCATCCGGCGCCTTGCAACATCATTCAGGGCGGGCGCGCTCGCCCCCGTCAAGCGGTTTCAGAGGATGCTCGGTCTCATGGCCTCAGCATCGGCCGTACTCCAGCTAGGATTGTTGCATATGCGCCCTCTCCAACGCTGGCTCAAGAGCCGCGTCCCTACTCACGCGTGGCGTTCGGGCCACCTTTTAATCAGAGCGAACCACGGCTGTATAAAAGCCCTGACGCACTGGAAAGCCGCCGACTGGTACCAGTCAGGCGTGAGTCTGGGTGTGAACACAAGGAGAAAGATGATAACGACAGATGCCTCCAAAATAGGTTGGGGGGCCCTTTACGAGGGCAGGCCTGTCTCCGGCTTTTGGTCAAACCCGGAGAAGCGCCTACACATAAACTGTCTGGAAATGAAAGCGGTCGCTTTGGCTCTCAGAGCCCTGCTCCCACAGCTGAGAAACGAACACGTCTTGGTCCGAACGGACAACATGACGGTAGTATCGTACATAAATCGCCAGGGTGGACTCAGGTCGAGCTCCATGCATTCAATGGCCAGGAGACTCATTTTATGGTCCCAGCAAACTTGCGCTCGCTGAGAGCAGCGCATGTGCCAGGTGCCCTGAACCAGGGGGCGGACATGCTATCCAGAGACAAAATTCTCCCAGGAGAATGGGCTCTCAACCCGCTGACGATTCACTGGTTATGGAAAACCTTTGGCAAAGCGGAGATCGACCTCTTCGCCTCCAAGGAGAACGCGCACTGCCCTCTTTTCTTCACGAAAAGCATGGATGCGCTCGCCCAGAGCTGGCCGAGCCGTCCCTTATATGCCTTTCCCCCGATCGCGATGCTACCGCAGGTCATCAGTCGGGTCAGAGAGGAGAAAAACGCAGTGCTGCTGATAGCCCCACTCTGGAAGAACCAAACATGGTTTCCAGATCTGATGCAAATGCAATCTGCACCACAGCCGATTCCACTGAGGCCAGACCTCCTCAGTCAGGCCAACGGGATGATATTTCATCCCCGCCCCGATCTGTGGGCCCTTCATGCATGGCCCCTCAACGGGTTCCCAGGAACCTCACGAGCGGAGCACTAAAAACCATCGCTGAGGCGCGGGCGCCCTCCACGAGACGCTTATATGCCCAGAAATGGAAAGTGTTCAGTGTCTGGTGTAATGCCAAGGGCCTGAACCCTGAAACATGCGAGATTACGAACGTACTCGCTTTTCTACAAGGGCTTCTGGAGGCGGGCCGCGCCCCCTCCACGCTCAAAGTATATGTGGCGGCCATCACAGCATCACACGACCCTGTAATGGAACGTCCATTGGGAAGAAACGACCTAATTATTCGTTTCCTAAGGGCCGCTAGGAGGATGAACCCTTCACGCCCCCCCTCAGTGCCGATCTGGGACCTAGCTACTGCCCTAGACGCTCTTAAAGGGCCTCCGTTCGAACCACTCCGAACCGTGCACCTTAAACAGCTCTCGCTCAAGACTGCGCTCTTGCTGGCACTCGCCTCGGTCAAGAGAGTGGGCGAGCTGCACGCGCTTTCGACAAGCGCTGCCTGCCTAGAATTCGGACCTAACGACTGCAGGGTCGTCCTTAGACCGAAACATGGGTATATTCCTAAAGTGCTCACCACTCCCTTCAGAGCACAGGTTATCTCCCTAACTGCGCTATCGTCCCCAGCAGACGAACACGACGCTAATCTACTCTGCCCCGTTAGGGCTCTCAGAGTGTATTTGGAGCGTTCTGCCCTATTCAGACAGACAGAACAACTGTTTGTATGCTTTGGCGGCCGTACGAAAGGTTCCGCCGTTTCAAAGCAGAGAATCTCTCACTGGATAGTTGAAGCTATAGCGCTGGCTTATGAAGCTAAGGGACTTCAATGCCCCTGGGGAGTCAAAGCACACTCCACCAGGAGTGTGGCTTCTTCCTGGGCATGGTCGAGCGGGATACCAATCGAGGATATTTGTGCGGCGGCAGGCTGGGCCTCACCGTCCACATTTATCAGGTTCTACAACCTACAGGTCCCGACACTGCATTCCAATGTACTATCAGCATGATGCTAGTTGAACTACGAGTTCGTATCTAGATTATGTATGTGCTTGTGTCACACTGAGCGCCTTCTAGCCGCTCTGTATTCTTTCCCACATATAAAGCTCGCCTCTGCCGGCTAGTTGGATGATAACTTTGCTTTTTTAGCTCAGGCACCTGCCTCTGGCTATCATAAGGCGAAGTTCAGCACGCACGGCGTTTTGCATGGTGTTCCCATAGCGTAAGCTACTTACGCAATAGGAGAGACCTCTCGAAAGGGAACGACTCGGTTACTAACGTAACCTCGGTTCCCTGAGAGGAGGGAACGAGTATTGCGTAAGCTGCCGTGCTTGTGCTTGGTTAGTTCGCTTCAGTCGTTTTAACCTAAAGAACTCTCATGACGGGGCGCCCAATATATAGCTCTTGGCCACGCCCATCTTGGCGGGCTCTGACGCGCGCGGGCGCGAAGCGCGCTCATTGGTCGCGCATTCAGAGTCGCCCCGTCATTGGTTCGAGCAAGTTGCCGCAGCACAGCCAATGACCGAGCTGCCTTCGTTCATTGCTGTCAGCTGTGCAGCTGCAATGCGTTTTACATAAAGACTTCAATATTCTCGAGAAAAGGAGTTTTCCCATAGCGTAAGCTACTTACGCAATACTCGTTCCCTCCTCTCAGGGAACCGAGGTTACGTTAGTAACCGAGTCGTTAAAGTGTTAGTAATTTTATGTTCTTTTGTCATTTGTATAGTTTTTGTATTTTATTTAGCTTTAATTTAAGTTAAATTTTTGTAATTTTAGTACTTAACTCATTATATTTGAGTTAGTTGCCAAAGCAACATTTGTAAAAAATTAAAATAAAAAATAAATATATATATATATATACAGTATATATTGATATTATAAACAGTTTTAATAGTTTTAGTTAAAACCTCTCTGTATTGCGACCAATTCTACATTTTTCACTGAAATATGAGGCATCTCTAAAATATGACTAGCTTATTTTGCCAGGTAACACCGAAGGAGTTTGGATTCATAAGCATGTTGAGGTTTGGAGATTTTAAGATAACAGTTCCATCTAATTTTGCACTCATTTTACGTCAGTTTGTTTGACTGAAGTTTCATGGGTGATTTATGTTTTGTGGTTTTGATCTGAGGTTTAAGATTCAGAATTTATGAACTCCGCCTTCTTGTTTCTCTGCATGTAAAACGCTGACTGTTCTCCTCGCAGATTAAAGGTTTTTCTTTCAGTTTCTTTGTCTGCACACAAACACACTTACGAGCCGGTTTGATTTCTGTGTGAAGAGCAGGTTTATACTCCCGTCTCAGTCGAGAACAGACACATGAAGACTTTAAAGTTTGAAATCATGCTGTTCTGCAGATTTGTAACGTTCCACATGCCGGTCGGACTGTTCCGGATCCGCAGCTGTGAGGAGTGTGTGTTGCAGCTGTGAGGAGTGTGTGTTGCAGCTGTGAGGAGTGTGTGCTCTCTGTTAAGATTAGGGTGAAAAGGGCAGCTCATATATTTCTGTAGGAGTCCATTGCAGAGTTGTTGTGCGGTCAAAGATGATAATATGAATTTTGAGCAAATATTCTATACAGGTTTGTCAGACACACATACATAATATATATATAGTACTATTGTGAAACATTATTACAATTTAGAATGTTTTCTATGTGAATATATTGTAAAATATAATGTATTCCTGGGATCAAAGCTGAATTTTCAGCATCATTACTCCAGTCTTCAGTGTCACATGATCCTTCAGAAATCATTCTAATATGATGATTTGCTGCTCAAAAAACATTTCTGATTATTATCAATGTTGAAAACAGTTGTGCTTCTTTATATTTTTGTGAAAACCTTGATGCATCTTTGCTCATGATTCTTTGATGAATAGAAAGTTCAAATGAGCAGCATTTATTTGAAATAGAAATCTTTTGTAACATTTAAAATCTCTTTGCTTTCTCTTCAAAATACAAAAATCTCATTCTTTTACCGATCATCTGGTAGCATCTGATGTGATGTCACACTTAAATGCTTTATAGATGAGGAACAGAGGGATGAAGTGTCCGAGCGCTGTTGAATATCTCAGTGTTTCGCTGAAGTCTGTCCGCGGCTCTGTCATCATCAAATGCTGTTTGACAGACTCTAATGTCTCCTGATTTATTAATAAAGGCATTTATTTGATCTGCGGCGAGTTTTCTGTCAGTCTGAGGCAGACCGAGATTACATACTGAGCCAAACACTGTGCGAATACTTCTGTGAAATCCTGTAGATATTATTTAAATGTGCCGAAAGCAATATTTTTATTGAACAGCATGAAAACGTCCCACAGATATCAGTGAGATAAGTGTCCTGAGATCTCACAGCTGTCTGTGTGACAGCCCTACACCCTGGAAAACACACGAAACACACTATTGTTTAGCCAATCAAAGCGTTGGTCTCAGCTCGTCAGTCATTTTGTATGGAAGCTTGATTATTTCGCCACGGAATTAAACAATTTAAAACATTTTATCTCACAACTCGGACTATTTTTCTCACAATTGCGAGTTTATATCACGCAAATCTGACAACGCGCTATTGCAACTTTATTTCACGCAATTCTGACTTTATAACACGCAATTGTGAGTTTATATCACAATTCTGACTTTATAACATGCAATTGTGAGTTTATATCACGCAATTCTGACTTAACTCGCAATTGCAACTTTAGCGCAATTCTGACTTTATAACATGCAATTGCGAGTTCACATCACAATTCTGACTTTATAACATGCAATTGCGAGTTCACATCATAATTCTGACTTTATAACGCGCAATTGTGAGTTTACATCACAATTCTGACTTTATAACACGCAATTGCGAGTTTATATCACGCAATTCTGACTTAACTCGCAATTGCAACTTTATTTCACGCAATTCTGACTTTATTTCACGCAATTCTGACTTTATAACACGCAATTGTGAGTTTATATCACACAATTCTGACTTTATAACTCGCAATTGTGAGTTTATATCACACAATTCTGACTTTCGAACTCGCAATTGCAACATTATTTCAAGCAATTCTGACTTTATAACTCATAATTGCGAGTTTATATCACACAATTCTGACTTTATAACTCACAATTGCGAGTTTTTATCACACAATTCTGACTTTATAACTCACAATAGTGAGTTTTTATCACACGATTCTGACTTTATAACACACAATCAAAATTATGGAAGCTTGTCTCCGCCACAGAATAAAGTTAAGTAAAAAAGGTAATTTTACGACTTTTTATTTCACAATTCAGATTTTTTCTGAATGATGTGTTCTCAGAATTTCATGATATAAACTCACAATTGCGAGAAAAAAATCTGAATTGTGAATTAAAAAGTCGTAAAATAACTTTTTTACTTAACTTTATTCTGTGGCGGAAACAAGCTTCCATAATTTTGAGCGTATCAGACTTGCTGAAATGGGATTTTGTAGAGATGAGATAGTTTGTATGAATATCTAATGCTAAAATCATACTTCACACAAGCATACAGTTCATCGTTAATTTGAACTAGATTGCTCTGCAGGATTCTCTTCATTTTAGTGCCACTTTTGGCAACACTGAGAAGGCATTTATGTACAGTACTTGCACATTTCATAATGCACTTCAAGCATGCTTAAAGTCACCATGAAATCGAAATGGACAATGATTGTTGGACAATATTACAGAATTTATTATATATGATTAATCCGTGCCAGAGCATGTGAGCGATGCGGAGCGGTGTGACGCTCAGCTCAATATTCCGCTCTATGCGCGTGCGCTCCACTCAGTCGCTCGCATCCCAAGTGAACGCTCCACTGATGAATCGCTCACGCTCACCGGTAAAACAAATCCCGCTCAGATCCCGCTCAGACATAAAATGTCTCTGTAGGCTACTTGCTTTCTGTTTGTACTTTGTAATGAATATCTGGAATAAATGTATCATTTACAGTAGCTAGGATTGTAAATAGAAGTTATTTCGGGGTGATTCTGAATAAAAGTCTGTTCTTTTTATTCATTTAAATGCATTAAATTAACTTAATTAAAAAACATGTCTAGCCCTTTGGCAAACTTGCTTATTAAATGCAATAACTGAAAGATATATTTGATTTTCGTTATTTTATTTCCGTGAACATAACTGCAGTTGCAAAACAGGTATATTAAAACACGCGCGCGCGCACGCACACACGCACACACAAACAAGATGCATGTTATGCATAAGGCTCGCACCTGCCTTAAAACAATATTTGAACTCCATAACCAACACACTATTGCTTAAGCTAATTCACGGATTCTCGAACTACCAAATCACAATAGGGCATTCTGAGTAGAGCGAGCGGCGCTGAGCGGACGGAGCGAGCGTAGCGGAATCTTCAGAAAGGCGCTCAGGAGGAAGTATTACCGCTCAGCTCCCCGCTCCGCTCACATGCTCTGATCTGTGCACATCATTATTTTCTTTTAAATGTGCCTTGCAATCTTTACTCAAAATAACTTACCCTCCTTCATCTCTTCTCTCCTGATAATGCGTTTACTGGCATGAGGCCGTGGCAACCTGTCACTCACATTAGATCCACCAATAGCAAACCACAACCATCCAATCAATTCCCCAATGACAAAATCAAGCCTCGCCCAACATTTGTTCTTGTTCGAGAAGCCGTTTCACTCAGATATTCGTCACAATAGAGAAGAAAAGACTGTACACAACTACTTTTTGATGCCGACTTTAAGTAGAAGCTTTTGCGTTCACTTCTTTTTGGGGTCTATAGATGGTGGAAGCCAACAACAATAGCTCCAGATGTTATTCATTCATGTTATAAACTCACAGACGATATCCACACACACACACCAGTGTCGCAAAAAGTGGGTATGCGCTATATGCGGCGCATAGGGGCGCCGCATCATGGGGGCACCAAATCGATGGTTAAAAAAAATCTATTTTTTTATAAGTTATATACATTTATATAAAAGTTATACAAGTTAAATATAAAAAAAGTTATATAAATTTTAGAGGACTAACAGGCTAGAGTAGGCGCCGGCGCCCTCATAATATTCCATCATAGAATTTATTTTGACATAGAAGGGTAATATCGCGAGCGGGCGGGGGCGCGCGCGTGAGCGCTGAGTGAGTGAATGAAGCAAAAAAGCGGTCAGGGGCTAAAAATAGAAAAAGAAGGAGGTTAAAGGAGATGGCATGTCAAGGGATGCGACAGCAGCTAAATAAGTGGATGGTGAAATGCAACAGGTATGTGATGTTTGTGCTTGGAGGAGGCTTGCAAATATTCTTGTTAACAGACTAACGTTTGCTAACTCTGGTAATGTAGCAGCCAGAGCTAGCTAGTTTAGAATATGCAAAACCGAGGTTGCTGAGCTGAAAACTAAAAAAATATAAGGTAGCATGTACAATAAATGACAAGAATCTGGAAAACAACTAATGCAATATCTCTGGTTTACCATGGAATCATGCGTAGATCTGCTACCAAGCTTGGAGGCTTGCAAATATTAATGTTAACAGCAAGTGTTTGCTAACTTAATGCAAAATAATATTGCTGATATCTACATTTAGATTTTGGTAAAACCTTATGGTACCAATCCCATGCATGACATATCTCAATTTTATTAAAGTAAAATAACAACTGGAAAATATAAGGTATCATGCACAATAAATGACTAGAAGCTGGAAAACATGACTTATGCAATAAGGCTGGTTTATCATGGAAACAAACATACAAGCTATTGTTACATCTGCTGGGTGACATGGAAGCTGTATTTAGGGTCACATCTCTCTCTCTCTTTAAAGATCTGTGCTATATAATATGTATGATCAAGTGGCAAACAGCAACGAGGCTTTTGTTGACCACTTGGACAAAATCTGTTTCTGTTTTTTTGTTGTTGTTGTTGTTCATTGACATAATTTATGTCATCATTGTTGTCATTGTCACAAGTACAGGGATTTGCAAAGAAAAAAAGAAAATTTTCTGGGATAAGGAAGATTTGATGGATGATCATTTTGATACAAATGACAGCTACACACAATATGATTATTATTATTTTTTTTATATATATATATATATATATATATATGTATACTTTTTCTGTAACTTTTTATAATTTGTTAACATTGTTAATATATATATATATGTGTGTGTATTGGGGGGCGCCAAAATCGTTGCTGCATACCCCTCTAACACTGGGTAGTTGCGCCCCTGACACACACACACACACACACTGCTTCTCATTGTTACTCCAAACCCCAATGGCACATTTTAAACGTGTGTGTGTGTGTGTGTGTGTGTGTGTGTGTGTGTGTGTGTGTGTGTGTGTGTGTGTGTGTGTGTGTGTGTGTGTGTGCGCGTGTGCGTGTGTGTGTCCTTTATTGCTGAAGAGGTCTTGAACATTAAAGTTCCCTCCGGCACAAAGAAGCACAGCTCAGGACTGCACACGTTTAACTCATCCTTGCATCATCTCTCCTTCCATTTCCCACTTTTTGTCATGTCCTTTCAGCCTCTCCCACTTCTCCGTTCTCATTTCTCTGATGCCTTTCTCTCAAAAATGGATTTTTCCTCACACATTAATGCACATACTCCATAGAAATTAAAATGAAATTTTATTTTCAATGCTAGAAAACCTCTTTTGATTAAATGTTACATAAAGGTTGGTCATCACCTTCCTATCATGATACTATTATAGTTTTTATTTATATTTTGACTGTTTTTAAAAAAATATATTTTCCATTTTCATTTTGTTAGTTTATTTTTCTCATTTGTAATGTACTAGTATTTGTATTATGTATAGTTTTTTGTTATTTTAGTACATCAAGTTAAACTAAATCAAAAGGAGAAATGTTTTTTTGAAAATGAGAAAAAAAAATTGTTACTTGAAATAAAATAAACGTTACGTGACATAAAATATTTAAAAAAAACCGCAAACTTGTTGTATTTCAGCTATCTCAGCTGATAACTTCTATATCTATATCAGTATCTCCAAGAATCCTACTCAATATAAAAAACTAGCAGAGTCCACACCACAACTGCACATGGAAACAATATCATTAGAATCACATTCAGAACGATTTTATTTCTCCAGCTGATGAACGATGAAAACATTGACATCAAAATCAGTCACTTCCTCTTGAGGTGCCGTGTACACGTGTGTAATGCAGATCGCTAGGCTTCGGAGCAGAGCTGGTGTGTGTAGATTGCCACGGACCCCTGGGAGGGAGGGGCTAACAGATTAGACTCATGAATATTCAACATGCTAATGAGAAGCAAATGAAGGGGTCTGTGCGGATAATTAGAACTGTGGCCAGCAGGATCTGGCACGAGAGAGCGAGAGAGACGCTTCAGTGGTCTAATATAAATTGTAAATATGGTGTCTCTGTAGTATGCTTTATTGACGGATAAGGTAATTTATCTGCATCATCAGCAATTTAGTCTGTCTGTCAATCAAAGTGACAGTTCCCGAGAGGAGCTTTTTATTGCTCACAGGTTGCTCGAGAGATTCGATGTTAAAATACTTTCTTCTGTCCCAGCTTATTATGCAGAGACAACTTTTAAATAAGGATGATTTCTCACACTGTGACTGTGGTGCTTACAGAACAATGCTGTGTGTTTAAGCATCTCTAGTAGAGGAGGCAGGATTAGCTTTAGTTGAAAGTGTTTAGGAGTTGTTCAAATCCATTTGGATCCACTACTAGTGCTGGAATTGTGCTCTTCGGTTAATGGAGATCTCAGTTATTTTTCATTTAATGTTTCAAAAATTATAGTTCAGTAAGAGTATATAGAGCTATACAATGAATGTGGAGCAGCTCAGATCATTTGAGACATGTTTGAGTTTATATTGAGTTCCCTGAGCCACTGTTGTTATTGTAAAAAATATTAAAATATATACATTGTAAAATATTAAACATTGTTTTCTGTAATTGAAATAAAGCTGAAATAAAATTATAATAGGTACATTTAAATATTATATTAAAGAACAGTGAACATTAGAAATGTTGCATTGGCAACTAATTTAAATAAAATACTGCAAGTTTAACTAAAATTAATAAAACTGAAATAAAAATAAAATAAAGAAATATTTAAAAGAAGTTAATAAAAATAACAAAAGCAAAATTAAAAACTAAAACACTGAAAATATAAAAATAAAAGCGAATTCAAAATATTAGTTAAGATGGCAGCGTTCACACTTATTGAAATGAAGCGCACTAACAGAGCAATCGCACCAGGGTTCGTTTTAATCAAACCAAACATTTGTTTTAACCCAACAGATCTCACTGTGGTTTCTCTTTCCTATGGGTTTATTTCTAGAGAGCACCAGCGTCAGTGAACCAAGCTGAATTTCTGTGTATTGCCTCTCTTTCTGTGTGTGTGTGTGTGTGTGTGTGTGTGTGTGTGTGTGTGTGTGTGTGTGTGTGTGTGTGTGTGTGTGTGTGTGTGTGTGTGTGTGTGTGTGTGTGTGTGTGTGTGTGTGTGTGTGTGTGTGTGTGTGTGTGTGTGTGTGTGTGTGTGTGAGGTGGTTTCTCTCATTAAAGGCTACAGGTCAGAGATCCGCAGCACTGCAACTCAAATGCAATAGTCTGCAACCGGCATACAGAGAGAGAAAGATCTCAAACACTTACTGCCTGCAAAGCAGTGAACGCACACACACACACACACACGCACACACACACACACACACACACACACGCACACACACACGCACGCACGCACGCACGCACGCACGCACACAGATGAGGCAACTTGGATTCAAGGGTAAACAGCGAGGGAATGTGTGTTTGGATGGTAGAAGCGTGTGTGTCGCTGTGAGATGTTTGTATGAATGAGTATCTCAGTGCCGAGAGTCTGTTGTTTTATACATGCTGTGTTGGTGTGTGTTTATTTTTATAGCTAACACAAGCAGTGCATCGACAACTAGACTAAAACTCTGGACACGTATCACACTACAGTTTAAAGAACACTGCAAATACATTGACTTCAAATTGGATTGTGCATGGCAAGGACAAACACAAGGATTTGAGACACTCCAGAAGTTCACAATCTGATAGATACATCTGACATCCACTGACCAATAAGAATTTGAGATAGGTGACTGGCCCGAATCTCATACCCTCAAAATGAATTATATATAAATATATGCATATGTAGAGAGATAGAGAGCTGGGTAGATTACAAATTGTAGTCAGTGACTGATTACATTTTACATGACAACATTTTTTAGTTAAAACAAAATATAATATATTACAAGTTCTTAATTTTTGGAATTTGATAATGTAATCAGTTACTACCCCACACTGTATATTTTGTTTGCTACCGCTAAGTGAAAGCTTCACTGTTGTAACACATCCCAGAGGAGAGGTTAGTGAAGGATGTGCAGTCTTTACTGTTTCCATCAGGACCATAAAGTGTGTGTGTGTGTGTGTGTGTGTGTGTGTGTGTGTGTGTGTGTGTGTGTGTGTGTGTGTGTGTGTGTGTGTGTGTGTGTGTGTGTGTGTGTGTGTGTGTGTGTGTGTGTGTGTGTGTGTGTGTGTGTGTGTGTGTGTGTGTGTGAGTGCAGGTTTTGGCCTTGTATAGCACTTGATGGCGTTTTACTGCTGCTTAATATAGATCCAGCTCCCGTCTGTGTGTCTGGTGTTAGTGTGTTGCTGTAAATAGCTCAGTGCTGATGGGGACAGACTCATAAAGATGATAAAGTCTGCTGTGGCGTCAGGCCTGGACACTCAGAGAGTGTGTGAGTGACACGCAAATGCACAAAATCACTGCTTACTATGTCTCCGTTGTGTTTCAACTATAAACACACAAACAACATATTTTGCTACATATTTATTTGTTTGTTTGTTTGTTTGTTTAAACCATTTAAAATATACCAAAAGTGTGTGTACACACTAAGGTTATTTTAAGCTTTTATTTTTTTATTTTTTTCTCAGAAATATGAATAAGGTTTCAGTGGCATTACATAGGCTGTATTTTTTATATTAAAGGTGTAAACATTCTGATATGATTTATCTTTGTTCCATTGTTTAAAAAACTGGATGTTTAACAGGCGTTTATAAAGAAGCTTTTTTAGGCTTTATATAAATACAGTATTCATTCACAAAAAAAGCTTATATATATATATATATATATATATATATATATATATATATATAAGCTTCTTTTGTGAATGAATGTGTGACTCTTAACATGTCTTATGAGCATTCAGTCAGTGATTATACTGATTTAAGTGTCACAAACCAAGTGCATTTAACATTGTAATAATGTTGTTCTTTTTAAGCCAGACAGGATTGACAGTTATGACGACAGTAAGTTGATTCAGTGACTGCTCAGGGGTGCGTTTCCCAAAAGCATCGTTGGCCAACTATGATCGCAATTTCCATTGAACTCTATTGGTAACGATGGAACTTGCGACCATAGTTGGCTTCGGGAAACGCACCCCTGATTGATTCAGGACACTGGTTCAGAAAGGTTCATTTGGAGTCTTTTTGATTGATTGATTGATTCAAAGTATCAGCTCAAAAGAGTCATTTGTTCATCCGTATCATTTGTTTGTGTCGGACTGCACTGGTCGTGCAGTATGTTTATTTTTCAGTGCACATGCAACAAAAAGATTATTTATTTATTGTTTGGGGATTATTTGACAATATCCGGGGTTATCCTTTCATCATATTTGATACAATGAATACGATCTGCACTGAAGCCAGCAAAATTTGACTTTGAAAGCAGATCAAACCTGAAATGATACAGTAGAAGTTTATATTCTCTCTTTGTGCTTGTATTTCAGAGGACCGGAAGCTGTTTGTGGGCATGTTGAATAAACAGCAGACAGAAGAGGACGTGTACCGCTTTTTTGAGCCCTACGGAGTCATTGAAGAGTGCACCGTATTACGAGGCCCTGATGGGAACAGTAAAGGTGAGTTGTAGTTCCTACTTTCATCTTTCTTCAGTATTCACAGCAGTTTTTGTGCTTGCTAGTGAATGACAGACTTATTATTTCAGTACTATAGTATTCTGAGCAGTTAAAGAATAGTGACCTTCTACAGAAAAGAGAAAGTCAAAACAAACAAACAGAAAAGCAGCGTTCAACCTTGAGTGCCGTAGCAGAAATGCTGTCGTTTACACATTCAATTTCACCGCGTCAGTCTATTCATACACACGCACGTCAACCCAACGCTCCTCTGAAACACTGTGTGATGGGTTTCTCATCGCTAACACGCTGCAGGGTGCCGATGTCACCTGACAAATCCCGGCACAGGCCAGGCAGGAATTATTTACACACACTCCAATCGCTGCGTCCATTAACAGACTGCAAGAGGGAAACGGGTCAGAGAGGTCAATCGTGTTTGAAATGTGTGAAGAGGGAATCGGCATGAGAGATTTTGAATTCAACATGAAGTCATGAAGGTTTGATGATCAGCAGCGCGTCCGATCACATGACCCTCCACTGCACAGATATCCTGTGATCAGGGCTTGGCATTAACACCCGCCGACCCGACAAATGCGTGTGTATTTCAGCAGTGGCGTGTAACGCAGTCACTCCTACTAGCTGTTTTTGCAGATTGAATTTTGTATATAATATATACATTTTTCAATTGTAAATTAAAGTCTTAAACTAAGTGCAATGTTGTGTTACATATCAACACTGAAATATCTAAAAACACTCCCAATAATAATTTTTCGCAGAATAAATACATGATACCAGCTGCGCTTTCTCTCTCTCTAATCTCTCCGACAGCGAGTGACACACAAACCCGCCTCCTCTCACTCGTTTCATTTGCTCTGGATGAATATTGTTGCTGTTACAGGGCTTGAATTTCGCAGTGGGATTGCATGTATTGCGCATCATTTTTACTCATTCCTCCAGATTTTGTGCTCAAACACCCAAAGTGCAGCACATAAAGCCGCCTCTCAGGACTAAACTGAGTTACACTTAAACAGTCAAACACACAAAATAATGTCAAAATGCCGGTCTCGGCAAGTATTCATGTAAACACAGGCAGTTGTGTTTTAAGCGAACGTAAACAGTTGAGAAAGAAAACGCACGTGTAACAGTATAATGGATTTGTGCATCAGGTCTTAAAGTGACAGCAAATGATGAGATTTTTATAAGAATTCGTCAGTTTTTCCTTATGGTATGTGGTATTTATTTTATATAATTGTGGCCACTGAAAATGCTGATTGGCTAGTAACTGTTAATGTTACAAACAAGTTAATGTCAAACCCTGCTTGTGATGCTCGACCCTCTAAAGTCTGACATATTTTTTTTGTTTTTTTTATGGAAAATTTTGTTGAACCTTTTGACAAAATCATAAAAAAAACTAAAAATAAAAGTTTTCATGTTTTTTTATTTATTTTTATTTTTGTTTTTTGCTCTTGTCAAGTATCCTTTTTTAATCATCAGGCCATTATAACTCATATGGTATGATACAGTGAAAATATGGATAAAAAAACACCCGGATGAAAAAACACCTCAATTTTATTCAGAGGCCCAAACAGAGTAAAAATATGCAATTTGGTGCAGATGCTCATATTTATATGGTCTAAACGTAAGATGAAATTCAGATGCTTGTAATGTAAATCAATGAGATCTTTCTAACAATATATCAGACTACTGACATAAAATACATATAAATAGCAGTCATTACTATATCTCCCTATAATATGTCTTAGTAAACTGATATTTAAATGCTGGTGTCTAAAATATCTAAAACCTGATGATCATATTTTATACTCACATTTGAACATGATTTTTCAAAAAAACTATACATGGATAATCAAGTAAACTTGCTTCAGTCCATTAAGTGTTCATCTTGAAATATTACTAACAATAAAAAAGTTATTTTTACATTTACTTTATAAAAATCAGTGAAGATTTCACAGCAAAAAGACACGCGACCAGCTGAAGGTGGATTTTTTTATCATTATTATTTATACTAAAAGACACTTTGCTTGCTAAAAAAGTATAATCTATCAGTCAGACAAGAAGGCATGTTGGAGATTGTGTGCAAAAGGTTTTGCAGCAAAGTTTTGATCATATTGGTAATTAAGAAATGTATTACATATAGCTAATACAGCAGGCTTTATAGGGTTAAAAACACTTCTAAGAGATATCATGGAGTTCTTGTAAGGATAATATGGTCCTCTAAGGCTGTGTTCACACTTGTAGTGTTCCCTTTCAAGGGAACTTCGAGCTGCGTCAAACGCTGCGGGAACGCCCCTGCGTTGTGCGTCATGAAGCACGTATGGTATCAGCCCAATGGAGAGATGAAACGTCATAGGCGGGTGACGTCATCGACCAGGAAACTATAAAGCACCCCAAAAACACAAGCGCATTAGCTTCTGTGCTTTCAGTCGCGCTACATGTGAATCTGTCCCTGTGTGATATTGTCTGTCTTACATACCCTGCACCACACAAACAATTTATCCCTATATATATATATATTGAGAGATTATGGCGGACGAACAGCAGTTTAGAAAGTGTGTTCCTCCCTGCTCGCGTTATTTAACGAGCGGGGATACACATGATCTTTGTGTTGTTTGTTTGGGAGTTCAGCATGCCCAGTTTGCTCTCGAGGGAGCAGACTGTGAGCATTGCGAAGCGTTTGCCGTTAAGGACGCTCCGCTCCCGCCGATCGCTCTTTGAGGAGAGCGGTTCGGTGCGCGCTCCCCGCGGTTCGGGTCCCGCTTCTGCCGAGGCAGAGCGGCGGCGCTTATCGTGGGGATCGCAGATGGATCTCACAGCGGGGTTTGAGACGGGCTCTGCCTTATCTCTCCCTTCACCTGTGAGATCCAGTGCCTCAGTCCCGGGTTCGGAAGCACGCGCTGCGGTTTCTTCCGCTCGGGCTGAGGCACCAATGCTGCAGCTATCCAGTTCTGAGGAACTTGATGTTGTTAGTGTTGAGGGAGATGTGGAGGATTCGCCACCCCACACTCCTGAGAGTGATGAGCTTATGGAGGTGTTAACAAGAGCTGTTGAAAAACTTAATATTGAATGGCCAGTGACTAGACAGGAGTCTGTTTCTAAATCAAAGTTGGATGAGAGATTTTTGCCGTCACGTGTGCAGCCTCCACGCCGGTGCCTGCCGTTTTTCCATGATCTCCACACCGAGGTGTCGAAATCATGGAGAAAACCGGTGTCATATAGAGTGTTTAGTCCCCAGACTTCAACATACGCTAATATTATGGGAGCCAAGGCTCATGGTTATGGTGCTTTGCCTCGTGTGGAAGAGACACTTGCGAGCCATCTCTCCCCCGAAGCAGCATCATCTTTTAAGGCACCGGCATTACCCACCAAGCCTTTAAGAAACACTTCGGCTTTGGTGGGTAAAGCATATTCGGCAGCAGGTCAGGCTGCGTCATGTCTGCATACTATGTCAATCTTGCAGGCATACCAGGCTGATCTGCTAAGGGACATGAGTGAGAGTGAGGAGGTCAGTACTTACGTAGTTCGCGAACTGCGTCAGGCTGCTGATTTATCCCTGCGTGCCACCAGAGAATCGGCCAAATTAATGGGTCGTTCTATGGCAGCTCTGGTGGCCGCAGAAAGACATTTGTGGTTAAATCAGACTAATATTAAAGAGAGAGAAAAAGCTTTTCTTTTAGATGAAGAAACAAACTGCAGCTTTTAAAAAGTTTCTTCCCCTTAAAGTTCATGTCCCTGGGGCTGCTGGGCGGGAGCAGCCCCGGCCGTCTTCGAGCTCATCACATAGAGCGCAGCAGAGGCAGAGTGTCGCGTCTCGTGCTCCCCCTGCTGGACAGTGGGCTCAGCCGCGACACTCTCAGCCGAAGCCTTCTCCCAGTAGAACTGATCTGAGGACAGTTATATTGGCTAAGAAGGCTTCGGCTAAGAAGAAGTCCTGACGCCAAGCCGTTCAGGATGCTGAGGGTGGTCCCCACCGAGGCGGAAAGGTGTTCACCTCTTTTTACGGTGCCCATTCCTCCTCGGTGCCCTCAGGGGCTCGTTCTGTCAACCCCGCCTTTATGCCGGGGCACAGACGATCCCAGCGAGCGCTTTCCCGAGGGACGCTCGCTCCCTCTGAGGAGGGTCTCAGAGCGGTCAGACCAGTTGTTCCCTGCCGGTGCGCCGTTACAGGGCGCTGCGTCTGCTGCTCAAGTTACACCAGAGGCCAGTCTCGAGAGGCTGGTACCCTTAGTAGAATTTCTGGCAGAGTGGAAAAGCCTTCCAAAAATATCTCATTGGGTCCTGCAGACAGTAGAAAAGGGTTATGCTATCCAGTTCAGGTGTCGTCCACCAAAATTCAGAGGGGTTCTGCACACAGTGGTGGGCCCCGAGCAGGCTCTGGTATTGGAACAAGAGGTGAAAACGCTCCTTCAAAAAGAGGCTATAGAACGGGTTCCTCCTCCCAGTTTGGAGTCAGGTTATTACAGCCGATATTTCATCGTTCCAAAGAAGGATGGGGGTTGCGTCCAATTTTAGACCTGCGCATATTGAATCGCTCGGTAGGGAAGCTAAAATTCAAGATGCTCACTATCAAGCAGATCGTGTCTCAAATCAGGTCCGAGGACTGGTTTGTCACGATAGATCTGAAGGACGCATACTTCCATGTGTCCATCCTTCCACAACACAGGAAGTTCCTGAGGTTCGCCTTCGGGGGCGAGGCGTACCAGTACAGGGTTCTTCCGTTTGGCCTAGCTTTATCTCCCCGCACTTTCACGAAATGCATGGATGCAGCACTAGTGCCTCTGAGGCTTCAGGGCATTCGTATTCTCAATTACATCGACGATTGGTTGATTTTAGCTCAGACCGAGCAGATGGCGGTTCGGCATCGAGATGTCGTCCTCGCTCATATCAGAAAGTTGGGGTTGAGGCTGAACGCAAAGAAAAGTGTATTATCTCCTTCCCAGAAGACCACTTTTCTGGGTGTCGTTTGGGATTCGGTATCGATGCGGGCGCGACTCTCTCCGACCCGCATCGCTTCGATTCTCTCAGCTGTGAAACAAGTGAAGCTAGGCCAGCTACTCACTGTCAAGCAGTTTCAGAGACTGTTGGGTCTGATGGCAGCAGCGTCCAACGTTATACCTTGCGGCCTGTTGTACATGAGACCGCTACAGTGGTGGCTCAGGACCAAGGGATTCTCCCCGAGGGGAAATCCGCTCCGCACGTTCAAAGTCACGCGGCGCTGCCTTCGTGCTCTGGTCATGTGGAGAGAAACTTGGTTCCTATCCAAAGGTCCTGTGCTGGGGGCTCTTTGTCGTCGCATAACGCTAACGACGGATGCTTCCCTCACAGGGTGGGGGGCGGTCATGAGTGGTCGCCCAGCCCAAGGTCTGTGGCAGGATCATCATCTTTCGTGGCACATAAATTGTCTAGAGATGTTGGCTGTGTTTCAGGCTCTGAAACACTTCCTAACAGACCTGAGAGGCCATCATGTGTTAGTTCAATCAGACAACATGTCGGTGGTCTCTTATATAAATCATCAGGGGGGCCTGCGGTCTCGCCGGCTTTACAAGTTGGCCCGTCAGATCCTCCTGTGGTCCCAAGGGAAGCTACTATCTCTGAGAGCAATGTATCTCCCTGGGTATTTGAATGTGGTAGCAGACTCCCTGTCGAGGCAGGGGCCGAGGCCAGGGGAATGGAGACTCCACCCCGAGGTGGTGGAGCTCCTTTGGTTGAGTTTCGGTCGCGCCGAGGTGGACCTATTCGCTTCCAAGGAGACCACTCATTGTCATCGGTGGTTCTCCATCACTCTTCCAGCCCCCCTGGGGTTGGATGCTATGGTGCAGCCGTGGCCGAGGTCACGTCTGTACGCCTTTCCCCCGATTGCTCTGTTACCAGGAGTTCTGGAGAGGGTCCGCCGGGACGGGGTCAGTCTACTACTAGTAGCCCCGTTCTGGCCGGCCCGAGTATGGTTTGCGGACCTGATTTCTCTCCTGGACGGTTCTCCTTTGGAGCTCCCGGTCAGGAGGGATCTACTCTCCCAGGCGGGGGGCACGATACTTCACCCCCGCCCAGAATTGTGGAAACTGTGGGCTTGGCCTCTGAGGGGGCCCAGCTCATAGACTCCGGTCTCTCAACCGAGGTTGTTGAGACCATTCTTAACTCCAGAGCTCCATCCACGAGGAAGCTTTATGCCTTGAAGTGGAAACTTTTCACTTCTTGGTGTGGAGAACACCTGCAGGACCCAGTTAACTGCCCAGTGGGTGCAGTGCTGGAATTCCTGCAGGAGCGCTTCTCCACAGGGTTATCCCCCTCCACACTAAAGGTGTATGTGGCGGCACTAGCTGCTTACCACGTCCCTTTCAGTGGAGTTTCTCTTGGGAGACACCCGCTTATAACTCGTTTCCTCCGTGGCACTTTGAGGCTGAGGCCAGCAGTTCGTACGAGGGTGCCGACTTGGGATCTGGCCATTGTATTAGAAGGTCTTTCCCTAGCTCCTTTTGAACCTATCGAAGAAGTTCCCGAGAAGTTTCTCACTTTTAAGACTATCTTTTTGCTTGCTATCTCTTCACTAAAAAGAATCGGAGATTTGCAGGCTCTGTCGGTTTCACCCTCGTGCCTGGAATTTGCACCTGGCATGGTTAAAGCTTTTCTGCATCCTAGACCAGGTTACGTTCCTAAGGTTCCTACTAATATTGTTAGACCTACGGTTCTGCAGGCTTTCTGTCCTCCTCCATTTATGTCATCGGACCAGGAGAAACTTAATTCACTCTGCCCTGTTAGGGCATTAGACGCTTATGTCCACAGAGCTGCCCTGTGGAGGAAATCAGAACAACTTTTTATGTTTCGGGCCACCCAGGAAAGGGTGTCCGGCGTCTAAACAGAGAATGAGCAGGTGGGTGGTTGAGGCTATCTCACTTGCTTATGAGTCGGCTGGCCAGCCTTCACCTTTGGTTGTCCGAGCTCACTCTACCAGGAGTATGGCTGCTTCTAAAGCTCTTTTGTCGGGGGTTTCCCTGAGTGATGTTTGTGATGCGGCTGGATGGTCTTCACCGCATACTTTTATTAAGTTCTATGACCTAGACTTAAGCTCTACCCCTGGGGCACAGGTGCTCTCGTCCTCTGTGCGCTAGTCTCACATGACGGTCATTTGGTCCTATGGCGACGTGGGTATTCGCGTTCCCGCAGCGTTTGACGCAGCTCGAAGTTCCCTTGAAAGGGAACGTCTCGGTTACGTATGTAACCCTAGTTCCCTGATAGGGAACGAGACGCTGCGTCGCTCCGCCATACTCCCGGCACTCCCGTTAGCGCTTCCTTCAAGCCTATCAGAAGCTAATGCGCTTGTGTTTTTGGGGTGCTTTATAGTTTCCTGGTCGATGACGTCACCCGCCTATGACGTTTCATCTCTCCATTGGGCTGATTCCATACGTGCTTCATGACGCACAACGCAGGGGCGTTCCCGCAGCGTTTGACGCAGCGTCTCGTTCCCTATCAGGGAACTAGGGTTACATACGTAACCGAGACGTTCACACTTGTTCCGGACCAAAAATATATATATATTGTCCTGGTCCGCTTAACGCTCAGATTGGCATTTTAACACCGAACCTAAAGATACTGAACCTAAAGTCACAGAGATACGTTCACAATCGGATTGGTCGGCTTTTTTGGTGTATATTTTGCGACGGAACCTACCGAACTTCCAAAACAATGCTGTGTTCTGGGATAAATGCGCTGGCTGTGTGTGTGTAGCTGCATATGATGGTTTTCTGACCAGCTGAGAACTCGTGAAGAGCTTATAAATGTGTAAAGGAGTCAAAACAGCGTCAGGAATCCCTCCGTCACACAAACCAAAAGATCTGCTGTGAGCAGACGCGCTTCTGATGCCTGAACTGAACTGTGATGAGCAACATCTCCACTATGACAGCACAAGCATGCTGTGCTTATTTAGGATCGAACTTTGTGACATCATGTCCTGTTTTTGGTTAATTTACATTGCTTAAGTCCATGATGCGTTCATATTTCTTTCGGACTGCACCGTTTGGAAGCGGATCGAGACTCATCTTTTCAGCTTGTTTGGTGTCATCAGGGTACAGATGATGTTCAACACTTGAACCGCACTAACAGAGAAATCGCACCAGGGTTCATTTTAATCCAACCAAACATGCCAAGTGTGAACACATCCTTAGAAACAGCAGTGAGTGTGAGTGTTTGTGTGCACGTCTTCTCTCTCATCAGTGTTGCAGAGACACACAGTTCTCTGCAGAAAACCTCCACTGCTGTTCCTCATTATTTCTATGCTTGTGTGTGTGTGTATGTCTGTGTGTGTATTTGCAGGTTGTGCCTTTGTAAAGTTTTCAACACACACCGAGGCTCAGTCTGCCATCAGCGGGCTGCACGGGAGTCAGACCATGCCTGTGAGTACTATACACACATGAAGCTTTATGATCTCGTATTAAGTGAGAGATGACAAGATTTTACTTTTAGACATTTATTCACATGATAAAATTACCTAAAAATACACTTTCTCCAACACATTCATATACATTTTGACCAAAAATGTTGAATGGATATGATATGCCTCAACACATAAACTCTCGATGTCGTTTGTGAACACACACGTTTATGTAACAGCGAGCGCACTCACACAGCTGATGTTGAAGCCAGTGAGCTGCTGTCATGTTGAGCCAATATAAGTGCAAATGGGCTGTTGTCATCCTACCTTCTCTTCTGAATGGAGTACTAGCTTACTACACACTAGTGTACTGCCTAAACCGAGACCAAGACCACGATGTGTTGGAACCAAGACTTTACATCCAATCACATTAAAGGGATAGTTCACCCAAAAATTTAAATTCTGTCAGTAATTACTCGCCCTCATGTTGTTCCAACCCCATAAGACCTTCGTTCATCTTCAGAACACGAATTAAAATATTTTTGATTAAATCTGAGAGCTGGATCACTCCTCCATAGGCTTCTGAGGGATTGAAACTTGTTCAAGACTACAGCATACTGCAGTGCATACTGTTTTTTGTTTGTTTGTTTGTTTGTTTGTTTGTTTGTTTGTTTTTGCGAATAACAAAAATTTGAATCTTCAATTAGGGGGAGATTCTTACCTCTAAATAGGGGTTGTTGTTACCTCTAAACAACATTTTAGAGGTAATTTTATTTATTTTACAGCCTGCTAACAAAAAAGTAGCTAAATAAGGGGCAATATCTTTTAAATGTATCAAAATAACAAACTATATAAACTGTCTTAAAATTTTATCTTAAAACTGCATGTTATTATTTATTTATGTTTTTCATTAATCATAAACCTATGAATTTATTCAAATAAAATATTTAATATTTAACTCACATATGCAAACAATGAGAATCTTAATTAGGGGACTGCATAATATAAATGTTCTACTAATGAAAAGTATAATTAAAGGGCAATATCTTTTTAAATATATCAAAATAACAAACTATGTAAAAACCATCTTAAACTATTCAATATATTTACTATATTATTGTCCAGAAAACGTTTTATTTATTTTAATTTTATTTCATATTTAACTTGCACAAACAATGATGATCCTAATTGGTGGACTGACTGCATAATATTAATTTCAATATTTAATAATCATAAATATTCAGTTTCAGCCTGTTTCCCACAGCTATTTTATGATTTCAGAAGACTTGGATTATAGCTACTTTATGATGGTTTTGCATGAATTTCGAACCGTTACTGCTTTAGTCGCAATAGTTGCACTGAAAGGAACTTCTGTTACAACATTCCTTTTGTGCTTCATGGAAGAAGTTATACAGGTTGGGAATGTCATGACGGTGGATAAATTATTTAGAATTAATAAATTCTAAGAATTTCTGCAGAATTTTGGTAAAAAATCTATTTTGCAGAATTCTACAGGTTTTCCGCCAAAATCAGCACCAAAAAAAAGCTACAGATTGTTCACGGGCCATCTGGGTATTCCTTTCACAGAGAAAAATGTACAGTATATGTATTATGTATGAAATATAGTATGGGCAGTATGCTATTCTGAACATTTCCTTTCTATTCTACAGCTCACACTCTTTTTATCACACTCTGCATGTTTTCCCACCTCTCTCTCTCTCTCTCTCTCTCTCTCTCTCTCTCTCTCTCTCTCTCTCTCTCTCTCTCTCTATCTCACACTCGGAGGTTCAGATGAATAATTCCTCTGCCACACATTGAAAAGACAGATAAAGAGGTGTATTTCACCATCCCCTGAGAGCAGGACAAGAAGTAGAGGGAAAGAAACGGACAGGGAGGGCTAGAGAAGATCAAACTGAGGGAAAACACACTCTGACAGTGTCTAACTGTCGTAGAGAAGGAAGACAGGTAGTGCAGGAATGCTTCTGATGAACCACAGTAAATGTGTGTTTAGAGATCAGCTCAACCTTGAGAGTAATTATCCTCAAATTAAACGTTCAAGGCCGTATCTCACACTTTGCATACCGATAATTAAAGCATCTATATAGTCGACGACGGAATGAAAAATTGAAAGTCGTGTTCCAAAACCTTGTGAGCTGCCTACGTAGGCACCATTTTAAGCCTTAAAGAGGACATATTATGCTTTTTTTACATTTTTAACTTTCTTTAGTGTGTAATCTTGCTGTTTAAGCATGAAAAATGTCTGAAGAATTACAAAGCACAGCGGGAGTTATTCTCTATATCAGTGTCAGTGTTTCTGAACTCCCTGAAACACCTCCATTGTAGTCTTGAGTTTTCTTCCGGGAACGAACAGGTCACAGTATTCCTCATTTAAATAATTCATACGCAGAATAAAGGGGCAGCCCTGGTTGAGTTATTTAGTAGTGTGTTGAAACTCGCGGTTATGGTAAGGGGACATTTCCCAAACACACTTGAAGCGCTTGACCAATCACAACACGCTGCTCTAGCTGACCAATCAGAGCATGTTGTGCTTTTTTGAAGGAGGGGCTTCATAGAGACAGGAACTAAACAGAGCGTTACTGACTGGGAAGAGAAAAGCTGTAACAATGGAGAATAAACATTTTCATTAAACATTCAAGCATGAAAACCTGCTCTAGTAGAGCCCGAAAACAAAATCAAGATTTTGTAAAAGATCATAATAGGGTCTTCTTTAAAATTTGAATGTGACTAGTTTCCTCAAGGTCAGGTAAGTGCGTTTCACAGACTTGCTTTGTGTCAAACAAGTCTATTTTTCCTGAACAAAATTACAAAGCAAATGACTCTTTTAATTTAATCCTGTCCAGATAGCGATGTCTGTGATTACGGTATATTGTTTTCACAAAGCTTCTCCTCATTTATTTTGACTTATTGAATATCTGTTACATTCCTGCCTGGTGCAACTTCATTATGGATTTAGACCTTTTACCAAATGTCTGGGTAAGAACAGCTGGCGGGTTGAGCTCTGATAGCATCCCATCTGACTTAAAAAGATAATTCAATCTGATGTGGAGACTAAATGCTCAAACAGCATTATCAGTTATGATCTTCACTTATATTTACATTTATTGATTTAGCATACGCTTTTATCCAAAGTGACTTACAAAAGAGAACAATAGAAGCAGTTAAACTAAGTCAGACAACAATATGCAAGTGCTATGACCCTTCTCAGTTTAATCTAACAAAATATATGTAATTATTATTATTTTTCTAATAATAACAAATAGAATAGAAGAAAAAGTGTTAGTATTACTGGATCAAGTGCTGCTGAAATAGATGCGTCTTCAACTGTTTCTTGAAAGTGGCTCCGGACTCAGCCGCTCTGGTTGAGTTAGGCAGATCATTCCTCCAGCAGGGAACAGACGTGGTAAAAGTTTGTGAGAGATTGTGTGCCTCTTTGAGATGGCACCACAAGACGACGTTCGCTTGCAGAGCGCAAGTTTCTGGATGGCACATAAGTCTGAAGTAATGAGTTTAGATAAAAGGGAGCAGAGCCAGTGGTTGTTCTGTAGGCAAACGTCAGTGCCTTGAATTTAATGCGAGCGGCAACTGGCAACCAGTGCTATTTTGTGAGGAGAGGAGTGACGTGTGCTTGCTTCGGCTCATTAAAGACCACTCTCGCTTCAGTATTCTGGAGCAGTTGCAGAGGTTTGACAGAGCAAGCTGGAAGACCAGCCAGGAGAGCATTACAATAGTCCTGTATAGAACAAGCGCTTGGACGAGGAGTTGTGTATTCTCTGATAGGAAGGGCCTGATCCTCCTAATGTTGTTCAAGGCTAATCTACACGACCGGGCAGATCTAGCAATGTGGTCTGTGAAGTTCAATTGATCATCAATTACAACCCCAAGGTTCCTGGCTGACCTTGATGGAGTTATGGATGACGAGCCTAGCTGAATGCGGAAGTTGTGATGAAGTGTTGGGTTAGCCGTGACCACAATAGGGTGACCACCATCAAACAAACCAAATGTGGGAATATTATAAGTTTGTGTGGGACAATTTGGGACATGTTACCAAAACTAAAACATAACCTGAAACTGTTATATAATGTTTATCTAACTGAATAAAAACATTTGTATTCTGCCTTTCAGCTGATAAATATTCTTTGTTCTTCAATCCCTTCCAGAAAACACCATTACATCACAATGTAACATAACATGTCTTTATTTTACGTCATTTAAATTCAACATCACTGAGCGCAAAGGCAGCAGCATCATAAGGAGATCACTACTTCTGAAACAGTTCTGACCAAGTCCAACTAAAATCCAACAAAATAAATAATGAATAAATAAAATATAAACCAACATGAATTTAGATCATTGACAGTCTTATATATTAAGAATATATTAAACCAAAAACTTTCATATTTTTTAGAAATGATGTGAATTAAAACAACCACAGCAGGAAACATGTTGATAAATTCTGTTAAATTTAAAATGTTATTTACCGAATTATCCATTTGTTTTCTGACAGAAACACATGGAACGAATCACCGCTCCACATTTTGATTGACAGCCGTCACAGCCCACTAGTGACCGTGTTTACTCCCGTGCTTTCAACCATTGGATAGAATTTTAAAAACGGCTGTTGTATTTGTACTTCTGACGAATCGCTGTTAAATATAGATGAAAAACTACGCCGCAAAAAGAATAAATAAAATGCTCTCTTAAAAAGGCAAAATAACGCATGCACGTTTTCTGAAATGCGGTTCTATATATGTTTTATATATGCTGTTTTATACATTTATATTCATATATGTTTCATATATAAATAAAAAATGAATCACAGACTCCTATTCAAAGTTTGAGGTCAGTAAAAATTCTGCAATTATGCATTAAATTGGTCAAAAGTGACAGTAAAGACATTTATAATGTTACAAAAGATTTCAAATAAATGCTGTTCTTTTGAACTTTCTATTCATCAAATTATCCTGAAAATAAATGCATTGTGGTTTTCACAAAAATATGAAGCAGCACAACTGTTTTCAACAATGATAATAAACAGAAATGTTTCTTTAAGCAGCAAAACAGCAAATTATAATTATTTCTAAAGGATCATGTGACACTGAAGAATGTTCAGCTTTGCATCACAGGAATAAATTACATTATAAAATATATTCAAATAGGCAGTTACTTTAAATTGAAATAACATTTCACAATATTACTGTTTTTACTGTATTTTTTATTAAATAGATGCAGCCTTCTTTCAAAATTTCAACTTTCAAAAACATTAAAAAGTCTTACAGACCCCAAACTTCTGAACGTAAATTAGACAATTCCAGGATGCAATGCGAGAAGCTTGTTGAAAACATCCATCTGAGATGACAGACAGAGCAAGGGAAACTTTGATTATAATTTACATATAGCAATTTATTTTGATGCAGTTGCTTCTAATGTAGTGCATTCAAAACTGGTTACTTTTAGTTGTGAAATTCCATGTGAGTGATGCTGCATGTGAAGGCAGTAGACAGCGAAGAAGCTCACAATCTTTTGGACCAGAGCCAGTGAGAGAGTGTTAAGCTGTACTGAGTTTCAGGGACATTTTAATAGTTCCTCATTACACATTCAGAGCCATGCGTTGAATTAGCAAAGGCCTCATTAACAGCTCAGCCTTGCAGTTTGTTTCAGCCCTGCAGAGCGAAACTTTCCACCATACCAATTTTAGTGCATTAAAATATTTCAGCATCATTTTACAGCTTGTCACAATGATGTTCATTGTCAGATCTCAAACCTGTCCTGACAGTCCAGCTTCTTACAGAGTAGCAACCTTAACAAAAAAAACTTCATTTGACGCTCATGTTTCTTACTACTTCTAAATATTTTAGTGATGTAACGATACAAAATTGTCTGATAACAATGTCCGATTGTTTAGAATCTGCTGCTACAGATGCTGATAATTTGGTGTTCTGCTTTTAAAGGGCACCTATTATGGCCCTTTTTACAAGATGTAATATTGGTCTCGGGTGTCCCCAGAATATGTTTGTGAAGTTTAGCACAAAATACCCCACAATTAATTTATTATAACCATTTGAAAATGTCATTTTTGGGGCCTGTTTTAAAAAGAGCTGTTTTGGTGTGTACCACCTTAAATGTAAATGAGCTGCATATCCCCACCCAGCCTTTGGATGAGGGCGTAACTTGCAAACCTATGGCAATAAACAGTCGGTAGAAGCAGAATGGCTGAGAGTGAGAGACCCGCTGTTTTGTATGGCATTCAGCCGTACATGTTTGAACCGGAATCAGACCCAGATGATGAGAGACTCCGGCAGAAGAAACACAAATGAGAATGGACCAGGACGTCTCAGAATGGTTATTTGATACATGTATGTACTTATAGAGTTGTAATCGCATCCCCTTTGCAATTATGGATGTGCAACACACACACAGACACACACAAACTGCAACGTTGGCGCAATTTTTTGAAACTACAAACACAAATACTGTGATAACGTTTGCTACGTATAAACGAAATTACATTTATGCGAGGGACTTGTTGCGTCATGTTTACATTACTTGTCGTACAGGTGCTTATGTGGCAAATGTGAGAAGATGGCTACAGAACAAGAAAATATATGCTGTAGGGAGATAGAACAGGTATTCATTTATTTACATTTGTAATTAAAGCTAGACGTAACGCAGTTGTGCACGTCTGTCGCCATGGTTACTGACAGTACGAGCGGAAACCAGGGATAATACATCATTGACAAGCGACAATGACCACGGACGAGACATTATTTAAAATTGGAATTTCTCTGAAATTAGAAATCTTTGGGAACTTTTGGGATATTGTAAGTACACAACTGCAGGAAATATATCACACTGTGCAAGTGATATTTGGATATTTTATTACAAAAATCTTACATATTGTACATTTAATGATTAATGATAATGATTATTTTAGAAAATGATACTCATAAACTCACATTAACTAAATTCTGAATATTAAATTAAGATTTCTAAATCTTTTGGATGTTCTTAATTCACAATGACATGAACTGAATTCTAAAATCCTCCTGTTTTGCTCACAATCACTCATAATTTCCCTTGATTAAAGGCGCAGTAAGTGATTTCTGAGAAACTCTGTTGAAAGTGGATCGGACAGAGAAGCACAACACACTTGTGGCCAATCAGCAGTAGGGGAGGGGGGGGTGTACAAACATTATGGGGGAGGAAAGAGAGTGAACCAATCAGCAGTAGGGGGTGTGTCCGTTCATGATGCGGGAGGAGAGAGAGTGAGCCAATCAGCAGTAGGGGGTGTGTCCACTCATGATGGGGGAGGAGAGAGAGTGAGCCAATCAGCAGTAGGGGGTGTGTCCACTCATGATGGGGGAGGAGAGAGTGAGCCAATTAGCAGTAGGGGGTGTGTCCACTCATGATGGGGAAGGAGAGAGAGTGGGCCAATCAGCAGTAGGGGGTGTGTCCATTCATAATGGGTTAGGAGAGAGAGTGAGCCAATCAGCAGTAGGGGTGTGTCCACTCATGATGGGGGAGGAGAGAGAGTGAGCAAATCAGCAGTAGGTGGTGTGTCCGTTCATGATGGGGGAGGAGAGAGAGTAAGCCAATCAGCAGTAGGGGGCGTGTCCACTCATGATGGGGAGGAGAGAGAGTGAGACAATCAGCAGTAGGGGGTGTGTCCACTCAAGATGGGGGAGGAGAGAGAGTGGGCCAATCAGCAGTAGGGGGCGTGTCCACTCATGATGGGGAAAGGGAGAGAGTGAGCCAATCTGTGTGCACGATCTGCATGAGCTATGTCTATGTATGTGCGTTACAATGCAGCAGCGCATTAGTTTAGAGCGGCTATTAACTTGCGTGTACAATTAGCGGTCAGGTTCTCATCGGTCATTCCTGACCGGAAAATGTTCTGTTTTGAATTTCTACTGTCTTTGTACAATGTAAAAATCGGCCACGATGCAGAAAAAGAGTGCTCAGCAATAAAGGGGTGAAACCCTAAAACATTAAGAGTGCAAAACAGACACACGCGCACACA
The DNA here is from genome assembly GCF_051911475.1 of Siphateles boraxobius. Lineage (NCBI taxonomy): Eukaryota > Metazoa > Chordata > Actinopteri > Cypriniformes > Leuciscidae > Siphateles > Siphateles boraxobius. Next base: position 8,052,734 of record NW_027509215.1, read on the forward strand.
CACACACACACACACACACACACTTATACACACACTTATACACACACACACCAATTAATTGTGATCGAAAAATGTGATCTTGAATTTTTAAAAAGTACAACTTCATCGGAATCTCACGAAACTTGGTGACTTTTATGGCTTTTCTATTTGGAATGTTAACACAAAAAAATTGAGGGCATGATTCCAGCAGGCTAAGTAATCATAAAAACAAAAGTCACACTTGCTCTCCCATCTCTGCCATAATAATTAATAAAGGCTGGTTTCTAAACTACTTTTTCCTGCATTAATGTTCATGGGTAGTCTAAATGGGTTCCATTCAGACCTTAATAGTAAATAGTTTACTGTTATATGTCAACAAGATTCAACAAGACATTTTCACCTGCTATACCCAATGTTTAGAACTGTTTGGGTAATTATGCAAATTAGCTAATACGTAATTATATTATGCACCGTTTGTCCATGTTAAGAAACAATTTCAAAAAACTTGTAATACATTTTTTGTTTGTCTTGATGTAAGTAATCAACTCAGTAATTTTCATGGTGATATCTAAAGGTTAAAATTTTTACCCTTTTCACGTGAGAAAAAGAATGAATAGGCGTATGAATGGGATATATTTGGGTCTTTTTCGAAACTTTCCCCTAATGGAATTCTTCAGGGCTTTTTTTTCCTTACTCTGGACATATTGAGGATACAAAATCAGTTGAGTTTGCTTCTGTTGCAATTTGTTCAAGGTTGACCCCCATTTTGGCTTAAAATGACTGGACTATAAGCAATCGGCTGATGTCTGATCATAGTGAATCAATACTGATTATTGGCCCATATATTGGTGCATCCCTAACAGAAATGCTAATTCATAATAAAGTGGCAGTGGCGTGTGTCTTTGTGTAGGATGCACACATAGAGTACGAGACATTAATGGCCTGCGCCCTTCAGAGTGCTCACTTCAGTGATGCTCACTCTCACTTATAATCTGCATTGAAGTGCTTGTGTAGGCTAATGATCAGGCATTACAAAGGCATTACAAATCCCCAGAGGTACAGACCTTCAGGGTCTCTCTCTCTCTCTCTCTCTCTCTCTCTCTCTCTCTCTCTCTCAGATGAGGGGAATATTCTGGCCTTTAGGGATGAAAGGTCAAGTGGTGCAGTAAATCATCAAGAGCCTTTTAATGTGTGTGTGCGTGTGTGTGTGATTGTGTGATGTTGCACTGCACTTTTTATAAGCACCAAGAAAGTGAAAGAAAATGTAAACGATGATTACCTGTATGATTTTCTTTCTGTGGAACATAAGATTTGATCTGGTTTATGGTCTTTTGGATGCAGTTACAACAAAAGAGGACTGATGCTAAGGGTGACCACCATCAAACAAACCAAAAGTGGGACGATTATAAGTTTGTATGGGACATGTTATCAACACTAAAACATAACCTGAAACTGTTATATAATGTTTATCTAACTTAATAAAAACATTTGTATTCTGCCTTTCAGCTGATAAAAATTCTTTGTTCTTAAAGGATTAGTGTTATGAGGTTGAGGAGAGATGAACCCAATCGCAAACAGTATGCAATTAAACTGGATTTATTTAGACAAAACAGGGAAAACAAAACCCACGATGGGGCAAAACAGAGACAAAACAAACGAGAGATAATTAAACTAGAAAACACTTGACAAGACTAGACTATAAACTAACAGCAAATTCAAGATAAAGACGTTCTTCTTAAACAAAGTACTCACTAGGAGAAACTCGCTAGGAGAAACACGCTAGGAGAAACTCGCTAGGAGAAACTCGCTAGGAGAAACTCACTAGGAGAAACTCGCTAGGATAAACACGCTAGGAGAAAATCGCTAGGAGAAAATCGCTAGGAGAAACTCACTAGGAGAAACTCGCTAGGAGAAACTCGCTAGGAGAAACTCGCTAGGAGAAACTCGCTAGGAGAAACACGCTAGAAGAAACACGCTAGGAGAAACTCGCTAGGAGAAACTCGCTAGGAGAAACTCGCTAGGAGAAACACGCTAGGAGAAACACGCTAGGAGACACACGCTAGGAGAAACTCGCTAGGAGAAACTCGCTAGGAGAAACTCGCTAGGAGAAACTCGCTAGGAGAAACACGCTAGGGGAAACACGCTAGGAGACACACGCTAGGAGACACACGCTAGGAGAAACTCGCTAGGATAAACACGCTAGGATAAACACGCTAGGAGAAACACGCTAGGAGAAGCACACTAGGAGAAACACGCTAGGAGGAAATCGCTAGGAGAAACTCGCTAGGAGAAACTCGCTAGGAGAAACACGCTAGGAGAAACTCGCTAGGAGAAACTCACTAGGAGAAACTCACTAGGAGGAAATCGCTAGGAGAAACTCGCTAGGAGAAACTCGCTAGGAGAAACACGCTAGGAGAAACACGCTAGGAGAAGCACACTAGGAGAAACACGCTAGGAGGAAATCGCTAGGAGAAACTCGCTAGGAGAAACTCGCTAGGAGAAACTCGCTAGGAGAAACTCGCTAGGAGAAACTCACTAGGAGAAACTCACTAGGAGAAACACGCTAGGAGAAACTCACTTGGAGAAACTCACTAGGAGAAACTCGCTAGGAGAAACACACTAGGAGAAACTCACTAGGAGAAACTCACTAGGAGAAACACGCTAGGAGAAAATCGCTAGGAGAAACACGCTAGGAGAAACTTGCTAGGAGAAACACGCTAGGAGAAATTCGCTAGGAGAAACTCACTAGGAGAAACTCACTAGGAGAAACTCACTAGGAGAAACACGCTAGGAGAAACACGCTAGGAGAAAATCGCTAGGAGAAACTCGCTAGGAGAAACACGCTAGGAGAAACTCGCCTGGGAGAAACTCGCTAGGAGAAACTCGCTAGGAGAAACTCGCTAGGAGAAACAATGAACCGGCACTGGACAGCAAACACAAGGGGATTAAATAGAACACTAATGACGAGGACAGGTGAAGCCGACTAGACAATAATGACAGGACAAGGATAACAAGGGGGCGGGGTAACGTAACAAGACAACACAAGCACATGGCCGAACACTAAGCCATGTGCTTGCAAAAACATGATTCTGTCATGATCCTGCCTCACGACTAGGGAAAATCAAGGGCAAGAGGGCAGAACCATGACAATTAGTTCACCTCAAAATGAAAATTCTAATAATTTACTCACCCCAATGCCATCCAAGATATCCATGTCTTTCTTTCCTCAGTGGAAGAGAAATTAAGTTTTTTGACAACCAGCGTTTTGAAATCCAAATCAATGCAGTTTCAAAGGTCTTTGAAGTGCTTAAACGGACTGTGCACGATCACAGCTGAGGAGGAGGGTCTTATCTCGGAAACTATGGGTCATTTTCAAAAAAAAAAAAAAAAAAAAAATATATATATATATATATATATATATATACAGTATATACTTTTTAACTACAATTGTTCGGCTTGACCTGATCTGCCATGCGCCAGGAACTACATCATCACGTTGAAAGGTCACGCTCGATGTCGCCGGCGTTGCCGGAAGTATACCGTCTCACTGTTTACAAAGCGACCGTGCAAAGGAGGATAGTTCAAATTGTATTGGTCGCTTTGTCCTGAGAAGCTTTGTAAAAGCATTGAAATATGTTTTTTACTCCCATCTCATATTTTTTCCATCATCATGTCCTGTTAGGGGCTCCATATGTTGCAGGGCCATCCTATTGCATTTTTTGCCTAAAATATTAATCAATTTTCATGCCGCATGGTTTTTAATGCAGATGTACCCCACTTAACACAAACTTTTCAACCACTTGACAGGCAAATGCCCCCCCCAATCGTGTTTTCTCAACCTCACGTTGAAATAAAGTGTATCTATATATTTCTAAATTAGCAATTTTAAGTATTAGTATATACATTTACTTATTCTCCTTGACATAAAATACAAATTATTGTGATACATATTTAAATTAAAGTAGTTAACGTCCCTTAAACTCCAGTCGACTCTGTTACATTGGTGCTATTTCCCCTTTAAAATCCTAAAGATATGCCCTAAATTACATGACTTGCTAGAGGTGACATCATTTAATTTTAGGAAAAGCAACTCAGTCATAAAGTTCTCTCTTCTCCCCATTTTTAGGAGACTTTTCGGTCCCACTTTATATTAAGTGGCTTTAAGTACTATGTACTTACATCGAAAAATAAGTACAAAGTACTTATTGTGTTGATGTTGTATTGTAAAACACTTTTGCTGCTATTGAGATGTGATACGGTTGAGGTTAGGGTCAGGTGTGGTGGTATGGGTCGGTTTAAGGTTGGGTTAAGGTGTAAGGGAAGGGTTAACTGTAATTACAAATATAATTACATAAATTAATCACAGCTGTAATTACATGCAGGTATTTTCAAAATATAAGTACAATGTAAAAACATGTATATACACAATAAGTCCATTGTATCAAATTATTAATTCCAATGTAAGTGCATAGTACTTAAAGCCACTTAATATAAAGTGGGACCAAATAGGGTAATATTTTATGTAAAATTCTTCCTAAATGTTAATCTTCTGCTAGCATGTTGTTCTTTCCTAGCTAGTAATGGGCTTCATAGCTCAAAACGTCCACCCTGTTACACATTGTACTGTAAATATGGCATGTAACGTGTGTTTGTATGATTCTCCCTCTGACAATTGAATTTTTACAATGTTTCCTGCTAACCTGCTCAGTCCAAAACCCACCAAACTGTAGAACGACCCTGCAATGTTACTGATGTGTACAACTGTTCTCGTGTCTCTCGCAGGGAGCTTCGTCGAGTTTGGTGGTAAAGTTCGCTGACACCGATAAAGAGAGGACCATACGCCGCATGCAACAGATGGTGGGCCAGTTTGGCATCTTCAACCCCACCGTGGCCCTGCCGTTCAGCACCTACAGCAACACCTACAGTACTTACACACACGCGGTGAGCACACACAACACGCATTACACAATCAAAGTCTAAGAGCCTCAGATTAATGAACGCTGTCCTTGTCTCGAGACGTTTTTCACTATGCTGAATAATGCATTAACATCATTTCAATTCCTGACCCATGAATACTTGCAGAAAAACGCACGAGTTCCTGGGCAATTTGAACTCTTGCTCCCATCGGACTCTTCAGAATATAAGTAACAGGAATCAAATTGAACCTGAGTGCCGTTTTTACGGTTTATTTGCATTTTGAATATTTGGCTTTGATTATAAAGGACACTCTCATAACCTGTGGTTTTGAGTTCGTGTGATTGCTGTAGAGCTGAGTGAATATATTTAAGGTGATTTATGAATATAACCAACATGCACTTTTTATTTGGCCATTAAGTTTCCTAAAGACAAAGTCAAACTTCCATGTCCTGTGACTTACAAGTATTAAGTCCAAGTTTTTAATAGCTTTTCTTATTTAAACTTTAGTAAACATGGCATTAGAGTTGGTAAATTTATTTAATTTCTATATTAATCAGTTCAAATGGTCAATTCGAGTAAATCAGTTCAAAACTCTGATTCGATAAATTGTTCGCTTCAATCAATCAATCAATTAAAAAAATGCACAGAAGTCTGCATGTAACAGTTTTTAATGGACTTTGTATGATTATTTGGGTGCATATAAATGAAAATGATGAAACATCTCTCTTCCTTGTCTCGTTTGGTGGAAAACATGATTATTTTTAATGTTGTTTTACTTCTTACGTTAATCATTTAAATCAGCTTGGCAGTCACGACTGTGTCATTGAAATGATGGTTCCTTTTAAGCCATTTCAGAGAAAATACATAAATGTAGAGATATATATATATCAAATATTATCAAAAGGCTGAAAAATATCAAGATGATTTTTATTAGCTTCATCATCCTGGCCTACTTCGGCACTTTTAACGTGGTTGGAAAAGCCAAACGCGTCTTTGAGTAATTCATCTTCTTTAGATGAATCCCAGTTCATTTACGGAATGGATAATGTATTCAAAGCACATGGATCTCTGTGCATATTCATAAGCGTATTACTTGAAACGATAACGGCATTAGATACAGATCTGATAGTGTGGAAGTTAGCCGCTATTTTAAATACTTTTTAGCTCATGCGTCTCACAGAAAGTGGGAAGTTTGAGGATCCGTATCACGTGTCAGACGGGCTCTATATATAGCATATACCCTGCAGGCCTTCGGTTTTAATTACACTGCGCTGAAGTGTGTGCATATGTGTGTGTGACATTTCAAACTACAGCTTTGATTTTATAATCCATATGATCCTTCGCCACAACCGCGTGCGCCTCCTCGCCATGTTAGCAGCTTGCTGCTTATTATCCTGTTAGTGCGTGAACATACTGGGATATCTGTGTGCAATTCCTTCTGTGACGTCTAAACATGGAGCCAACAGAAGGAAAACCCCCAGGTATCCCATCATCCACCTGTTCTGTGTCCCTGTACACAGTAAATACAACCACACATGTATAAAAACAAACAAAATCTGAATTGTGCACACAGATAACTGAGGCATGCTATCAACTGCATGAACACAAATGCTCTCCGTTGCATCACAGAATGTGTTTTCTCATTGCATTCTCAGGAGCAGTCCACATGGAATTCAGTCTTATTTTACTCATTAAAATAATATTTTTAATTTTTTTAATTTTTTAAATTAGATTTTATTTTTATATTTTCTGGTTTAATTTGAATTTTAATTAAGGTTTTACTGATTTTGTTGTGTTCACTTTTTTAAATGACTATAATTTTTATTAAGTATTAGTTTTTTTAGTTTTAGTTATTTTGGTACTTCAACCTAAAATAAACGAAAATGAGAAATATTGTCTTGGCAACTAGCTTGAATAAAATTAGTTTTTTGTATTTAATATGAATATTCATATATTTATATTAATATATAGATTGATTATTTAAAATAAATATGACTATAATTTTTTAAGTATTAGTTTTTTGTTTGTTAAAGTTTAAGGTTGTTTTATATGTAATATTAATAAGTTAATACTATATTTAATATAAACATTACTTTTTTATTAATTATTAGTTCTTAGTTTTAGTTATTTTAGTAATTCACCCAAACTAAGTGAAGAGAGATGTATTTTCTTGTCAACTAGCTATTTAAAATGTAAAAATATGTATGTATTTATTTATTTATTTAATTTGAATATTAATATAGTAATTTTATATTTAACATTTAAATTGCATATGTCTATATCATTTTATTAAGGTTTTTTGTTTTTTGTTTTTTATATTTAAAATAAATATGTAAATGTAATAATTTTATATTTAATAAATATAAAATGGACTATATCAGTTTTATTAAGTATTAGATTTTAGTTTTTAGTTTTACTTATTTTAGTACTTCAACTTAAAGTAAATAAAAATGAGAAATATTGTCTTGGCAAATAGCTGAAATAAAATTGATACTTTTTTTATTTAAATGAATATTAATATATTAATTTAATATTTCATGTAAATATGACTGTATACTTTAAATAAAGTATTATGTTTTTGTTTTAGTTTAAGTTTATATAAGTTTTATATTTAATATAAATATATAAATGTATATTTTATATTTAATAAATATAAATTGACTATAACGTTTTTATTAAGTATTAGATTTTAGTTCTTGACAACTAGCTGAAATACATTTTTTTTAAGTTTAAGCTTTTTTATATTCAGTTTTATTTATTTATTTTTTATTTGTTATTTTGTTTTGTGTTAGTTAACGATAAATACACATTTTTCTAAGGCGAGTTTTCTCTTTCGGGTCAGTTACTGTCAGAATCTTACTGAGCAACTTAACATTAGTTAAAATGACAATACCTACACCAATAGTAACACATCATCTGGTGTAATGCCACAGATCATTCACGTGTGCATGCAAGCATAGAGTATTTCCATTCTAGACAAACGAACAGTACAATACAGAGCACATACACACACAAACCCAGTTCTCTCAGCAGGTTCTAACTCTTGCTAGTAACCTGACTGATTTAAATTGCATGTGGATTATTTAAATGGGAATGAGTAGCACTTCAAACATTGCCTTAAATCGTGAAATCCTACCCTAGGGGAAACAAACAAACACACACTCACTCTCTCTCACACACACACACACACACACACACACACACACACACACACACACACACACACACACACACACACACACACACACACACACACACACACACACACACACACTAAGTGAAATAGACTATTCATTTTGGTCATAGTGTGATACGGCAGCACACAGGAACTGTTAGGATTATACATCCTGCCAACAGCATTTGCATAATGGCATGAGAGCTTTTTAGGAAGATTTCCACACGGTCTGCAATCATGGTTCTTCTTGTCAGCAGTTTGGGTTGAGTTGGTTGAAAAGTGTGCTGTGGTTTCAGAACCATTTCATAAAGATTGCCAACTCTGACACAGTGAAGGGTGCAAAAGAAGACAGAATAATATAGAGTAGAATAGAACAGATCCGCATAGAATTGAACAGAGCCATATAGAATCTAACAAAGCAGAGTCACAGAATACAACAGAACAGAAAATAACCATTTACACCAGGGGTGTCCAAACTTGATCCCAGAGTTTCACTTCAACAGGCCAGTTTCTATATGCCTAGTAACAGCTGAGCTGAGTCCTTCAAGGATGCAGCCTGTGAATTGGGACACATCTCGGAGCTAAACTCTTCAGGACAGTGGTCCGCTAGGATCTAGTTTGGACAGCCTTGATGTACATTAATCGCCCACTTTATTAGGTACAGATGTTCAACTGCTTGTTAATGCAAATATCTAATTAGCCAATCACATGGCAGCAACTCAATGCATTAAGGCATGTAGAGATGATCAAGACGATCTGCTGGAGTTCAGACTGAGCATCAGAATGCGGAAGAAAGGATTTAAGTGAGTTTGAACGTGACATGGTTGTTGGTGCCAGACTGAGTATTTCAGAAACTGCTGATCTACTGGGATTTTCACACACAGCCATCTCTAGGGTTTACAGAGAATTGTCAGAAAAAAAGAAAATATCCAGTGAGTGGCAGTTCTGTGGGTGAAAATGCCTTGTTGATGCCAGAGGTCAGAGGATAATGACTAGACTGGTTCAGCTGATAAAAAGACAACAGTAACTCAAATAAGCACTTGTTCCCCGAAGTCTGCAGGAGAGCATCTCTGAACACACAACACGTCAAATCTTGAAGCAGAAGAGCTCTAGCAGCAGAAGACACACACAGGAGGCGTCACTCCGTGTGCTCAGCTGAGAACAAAAACTGAGGCTATAACTCGAACAGGCTCACCAATGTCGGACAATAGAAGATCCATTTCAAGAGTCTCCATTTCTGCTGTGACATTCAGATGATAGAGTCAGAATTTGGTGTAAACAACATGAAAGCATGGATCAATCCTGCCTTATGTCAACGGCTCAGGCACAAAGCTCACATCATCTGAAACTGGTTTCTTGATCATGACAGCGAGTTCACTAAACTCAAACTGCCTCCACAGTCTCCAGATCTAATAGAGAATTTTTGAAATGTGGAGGAACGGGAGATTCACATCATGGATGTTCATCCGACAGCCAATCTGCAGAAACTGTGTGATGCAATCATGACAATATGGACCAAAGCCTCTGATGAATGTTTCCAGCACCTTGTTGAATCTCTGCCATCAAAAATTAAGGCAGTTCTGAAGGCAAAAGTGAGTCCAACTCGGTACTAGCAGGGTGTACCTAATAAAGTGGTCGGTGAGTGTAGAATGAAGAAGAAAAAACGGCAGAATAGTATGGAATTGTATGGAATGGAATGGTATGAATGGAATGGAATGGAATGGAATGGAATGGAATGGAATGGTATGGAATGGTATGGTATGGAATGGAAAGGTATGGTATGCTAAGGAATGGAATGGTATGGAATGGAAAGGTATGGTATGCTATGGAATGGTATGGAATGGTATAGAATGGTATGGAATGGTATGGTATGCAATGGAATGGTATGGAATGGTATGGTATGGTATAGAATGGTATGGAATGGTATGGTATGCAATGGAATGGTATGGAATGGTATAGAATGGTATGGAATGGTATGGTATAGAATGGTATGGAATGGTATGGTATGGAATGGAATGGTATGGATCTAGATTAATCTAGATTAAAATGGGTCATTTGAATTCTGTCGAAGGCATTCAGAATATGTGTGCTACCCAAATAATGACTAAAAGCAGGCCTGTCTTTGAGAACGGGTTTCTCAAGCCAGGTGGCGCATTAGACCAGGGGCTCATCTCCTGTTTACAAAATGCATCACAAACTGCTTGAGAAAGCTGTTCTACTATGATAATTGGTGATGAAAATAAATCAAGTTCAATCAGATGTACTTGTGTTCACTATTGGATACATCTTTACATCTAACTGATAGAGCTGTGCTGACGGGCTTGCCTCGGTTGCACTCAAACATGACATCAGTGCTTGGCCCGGCTTCTACCGCATTAGCTAAGGGATGCTTTGCGTTTAGGTGGTACTTGATACTTCCAGCTGAATGTGTGGAACGCTTTTCAGAGAAGATAAGGTAACTTATTTTAGCACAATTCACACCCAGCGGTAATTCAGGAAAACAAAATCTCCGAATGCTCCACATAAAACTTTGGTCTTCCGACCTTTTTAAAATCGTGTCGATTTATTTTGGTTAATATGTGTGAGGGAGAGAGAGCAAAACAGCGCTTAGAGTGGAGATGGTGAAGTGACACAGATGCGTATAGGACGTCACGCTATGGTGCCCGATAAAGGACAAAAGGGAAAGTTGAGTTCGCGGTCTGTAGTGTATATTATGGCTGGGACTCGGAGCAGGAGCATCGATAAGAGGAATCGTTAACGTCAAGGGCATACAATATCGATGGTTCGTAAAACTTAGAACCGGTTTTCGAGTGGAACCGGTTTTCAATTCCCATCCCTACCCCCTACAGTGCAATTTGGCTAGGTATACATCCACGCTAAAATATCAAGGTGAAAGTCATCATAGCTTGCGTAGTATAGACCCAGCTCAACTTTGAGAATAGATTAACGGCGATATTTTTTTATCGCCCGATAGGAGTCTCACGTTAACGCAGCACGTTAACACCGATAACGGCCCACCACTAAATGGAATGGAATGGTATGGTATGGTATGGTATGGTATGGTATGGTATGGAATGATTTGGTTTGGAATGGAATGGAATGGAATGGTATGGTATGGTATGGTATAGAATGGAATGGAATGGAATGGAATGGAATGGTATAGAATGGAATGGTATGGTATAGAATGGTATGGAATTTAATGGAATGGTATGGTATAGAATGGTATGGAATGGTATAGAATGGTATGGAATGGTATGGTATATTATGTTATGCTATGGAATGTTATGGAATGGTATAGAATGGTATGGAATGGAATGGTATGGTATGCTATGGAATGGTATGGAATGGTATAGAATGGTATGGAATGGTATGGAATGGAATGGAATGGAATGGAATGGAATGGTATGGAATGGAATGGAATAGAATGGAATGGTATGGTATGGAATCGAATGGTATGGTATGCAATGGAATGGTATGGAATGGTATGGAATGGTATGGTATAGAATGGTATGGAATGGTATGGTATGGAATGGAATGGTATGGATCTAGATTAATCTAGGTATGGTCAAGTCAAGTCAAGTCACCTTCATTTATAAAGCGCTTTTAACTATATGGACTGTTTCAAAGCAGTTTTACAGTGATAATAGGAAATTAAAGTAACAGAGATTGTTTTGGCTTTACAGCAGCTCTAGAATAAAGTTATTGTCCAGCTAAAGTTAGTTTTAATAGATTCACTTCCGTCACAACGATCATTAGTTATTAACTTAGGGGCCGCTTACACGACACCGTTCTAACAGAAAATTATTTAATGCGATCCGGCCGCTCATTTGCATAAAACAGTTCCTGCTGGCTCTGAGAATTCAGCGTAGCCACGTGAATCGGAAGTATCCCGACAACGGTATTCCCTTCCATTCCATGGAATGGTATGGTATGGAATAGAATAGAATATTTAGTGCCATGCAACCAGTGTCGGTGGATTTGATTCTGCAGTTTGACAGTGTCTCTATAGAATGGTGTCATGAAATGAAGGCATTTTAACCTGTATTACATCTTGCTAACAGTCACAGTTGTGGTTTCTGCTCATTGCTAGAAATGGTAGGTTAATCCTAAATACCAGTCTGTGGTTGTTTTTATTTGTCGTTCATGCTCCGAATGGATTGTGAATCGCATCTCTGTTCTAATTTCATATTTACTTCATTTGAAGCAACAACAAACAAAAAAATCCCCACTTAGAACCTCTTAGAAATCCCCATGTAGAATTAACACAGGAGGCATAACATCTCAATTTGCACACTAAAATTATGATCAGTGCATACAAAATCATAGTACTCTGTTAAAAATAGTGTTCCATAGTTTCCGGCATGCATTTTTAAAGTGTGTATTCATGCATTATTTTTCAGCTAATATTGCCTATAACTTCTTACAGATGAAGTTTGCAGTGGTTCTTATAGACTTTTTCTGTTATAAAACAGCTAATTATTTTTCATCAATGCTGCCACAGCAGTTTTGAAAGGTTTGAACCTGGAAATAGGGTCGTTTAGTCATCCAGAAACCAAAATAGATTAGTCATGTCAAGTAGTTTATCTATTGTTTTAATACTTTTGAGCAGCAGTGCAAAAATTAAAATGATGAATTATCTAAATATACATAGACAAATGCAGTGTGGTAAAGTGAGATAATTTGAAACTGCACTAGTAAGGATTATTTGACAGTGCAATGGAAAAAACAGGGCACTGACTGTACTCTATATCCCATAATGCCCTGCTCCAGCACTCTCTCTGGCACTGCACTGATGTCTCAAAGGCCTGGCACTGGAATAGACAACACAAATAAAAGCGGGAGAGGATTGGAGGCTGTAATGTTCCAGTGCGCTCTGCTCAAGAACCAAAGCACGAGGCGTCGAGCACTGAAGGGCATTTCAGAAACCTTTCTCAGTGCAAACAAAGAACAAGCCACAAATCCCCTACATTCTGTGCAATTCTGCTGTGTCACGCTTCAATCGAAAGGCTTTTACTTTTGACCATGAAGGGAGTTAGTGCACACTGATGATGTTCATTTTGTGAACAGAGTTCCAGACTGATGAAACCATGCTGTAGTTTGAAAACACTGTGAGTGGGTGTGTTGTGTTGTGATTGAGAAGATGGTGGTGGTTTGCAGCGCCTCCTGGTGGATATCGGCACAACTGCACACAACAACCGCCTGGCTCCTGCTCAGACTCTCAGCTTTTGCAAATCATAAGCAAACAATTCAGATGATATTAACCTGACGCAAGTATTTGCTATGCTAATTATTTGTTCTACACATATTTGCTGTTTGATGTGATTTTTCTGATTCTAATCCATTTGTGCCTGCTTTGTTTGACTAGAGCACACAAACAAACCAGCAATGATGAAACCAGGCAGAAATTTTATATCACGGTTATTATATCACTATAATATTATTTTTGACTGGAAATTTTATCTCAAAATGTTTAAATGCTGTTCTTTTGAACTTTCTGTTCATCAAAGAATCCTGAAAAAATGTGTTCCCACAAAAATATTATAATAATAATAAATGTTTCTAAATCAGCATATTAGAAGGATTTCTAAAACATTATTTGGAACATTATTTGAAAAAAAAAATTTTTTTTACTAAGTATATTTGTCTTGTTTTACAGTTAAATATCTAAACATTCTTAAATCAAGATACATTTACTTGAGAAGCAAAATCACTTGAGATATTCAGTCTTTTTTTCTGAAATGTATCCAAATTTAGTGAGTTTATGTCAAGTCAAGTCACCTTTATTTATATAGCGCTTTTTACAATACAGATTGTATCAAAGCAACTTTACAGTGATGACATGAAAATAATACAACAAAGCTTGTTTCTAGATGAAAATTGCGTCATCGTACACCTTAAGTAAGGCAGATCAATAATATTGTTGAATATTAAATGTCCCCAACTACAGTAAGCAAACCAAAAGCCAAGGCGACAGTGGCAAGGAACAAAACTCCATCAGGAGACAGAATGGAGAAAAAAAAACCTTGTGGAAAACCAGGATCAGCTCTCCTCTGGCCAATGAACAAACAGTGTATGATTATGATTCAGGCAGCATCTGCCTTAATCATAATCATGATGATTAATTATAATAATTATGCTTAAAACAATAAAGAATTATCCAGTGGAGTCCGAAAGATAAACTTAATTCATAGAGAAAACAAGATTATTTTTATTACGCTGACACTGGCAGATAATTCATTCATTTTAAACAAAAACTTTTTTTAAGCAAAAATTTTTTTCTAGGAACTGAGATATTTGCATGGTAAGAAAATAATTTTTGCAGTGCACAAACCATCCGATATTTCATAATAAATGAATAAATGAAGTAATCTGCATGCTACAGTTGTCTGCTGGATATAAACGCCACAGGAGGATCGGTTGACACATTTCTATCATGGCACGGTGAGACCGCCCAACCATTTAAACTACAGCTACAGTCTGAATGAATGGCAAAGCAAGTAATTATTGTCAGCGGTTTGGACATCTCAATTCTTCATGCACCAAACACTTCCATTTTCCCAACCCTTCCCCCCCAAGACGTGTCAGCGTCCTCACAAACATGCATAAACATGCGTGTCACCCCGTGAGCGACTGGAGGCTTTGCATTGAGCTGTGCCTCTCGAAGCGCCTCTACACCAGTAATTGGCCCATGATGGAGCGCTGATTGCCTCGGAGTACCTGGGGAGTTCAGCACACATTAGCATTCAATAAAATCGCAGATGCATACACAAACACACACGCTCCTGTAAATGAGTTTATCTCTGAGGCTTTCTCCTCGTCTTTGTGTCTCAAGGCTGGACGGGAGTTTATTTGCCATGTGAATTTGGTCAGCAGAAGTGTTGGCAATTCATTTAAACTGAACTAAAGCAGCACTACTGATTTTCTGTACAACAGTTACATTTATATGAGTTTGCTGAAATTAAATGTGGAAATAAAGTGAGCACGCTTCACTCTTACAGATGTATACCAAGTCTATTTGAAATTATTAATAAACAGCGTGCCACAGATGCTGTCCACAGAGTTATGATTAACCTGAAAGCATTTGTTTTTATTATATTCTCCGCTACTATGATAACCATAATTCATGCACAGTACTGTTCAATGGATTTGCATCATACTTTTCAGAGAATACCATGGTACTTTTATGTATATGTTTGCTAATGTTTCAAATGAATGTGGATTCTGTGTTGATAAACCATCTCTTCTTCCATCATCATGGCTAAACAAAGTAACATCATTAATAATGCATGCTAATGGTTAACCCAGTAGATCAGTGTGGTCTATATTGATGCATGTATGGATTACACTCACGTCGAGCTGCGGTCAGGTGGTGTATGTAGTTACAGGCGTCTTCTAGAAGGCTAATTTGCATCAGTTCCACATAAACAAAAACTATTGTGTGTGTATATATATATATATATATATATATATATATATATATATGAACAGCATTTACAGTATTCAAAATATAAATCTTTTCTTACAATATAAATGTTTACTATCACTTCTTATCAATTTAATACATCCTTGTTGAATAGAAGTACATTCCTTTCAAAAAAGAAAGAAAGAAAGAAAATGACTGACCCCACATTTTTGAACGGTAGTGCATATTGATACAAAAGATTTCTATTTTAAATTAATGTTGTTCATTTTTTTACTTTTTATTCATCAAATAATTATGAAAAAAGTATCACAGGTTATAAGAAAAATATTAAGCAGCAGAACTGTTTCAAACACCGATAATAAATCATCATATTATATTGATTTCTGAAGGATCATGTGACACTGAAGACTGGAGTAATGATGCTGAAAATTCAGCTTTGATCACAGCAATAAATTACATTTTAAAGTATATTCAAACAGAAAATCATTATTTTAAATTGTAATAATATTTCACAATATTACAGTTTTTTCTGTATTTTTGATCAAATACATATTACTAGCCAAAATCCTAGTAATATGAATGCTAATAAGCAAATATGTAAATTTCCTGCGACGGGGTCATTTCAGGACTCCTCTCCAGCACATATTAGTTACTCTACATGTCTGTTTTGTACTGTTGCGTTTTCACAGATGGTTGTCGCCATAGTGACATAATTACAATAATTAGCTATGCTACAGTGCATTTGTGTTCGTTAATTCATTTTAGGAATGTCGTTTGATCCAATTTATTTGAACACCTACAGACACATGTTGGATCTCCGACAGGGTCAAGCTATTATAACTAACAAGTACAGAGAAGTGCCATGCTGCTGTTATTTTTAGTGAGATACAATGATAATATTATGTTTTTGAACATATTTCTTAAAGTACCCTGGAGGACCATGTAAATATCATTGTGCATAAATATGGGAATCTTTCAGTAGTAATTACCGTAAGTACCGTAGTATTACCATCACTGTCCTGTAGTGCTTTTTTGTAAAGAATCCTTCATTTTCAATAAGATCAGAAATATTGTTTTTGTATTTAATATAATGTAGAATGTTTTCTGACATAACTCTTTCTTGTTTGATTGGTTCAGCTGATGCAGCAGCAGGCGGCGATCATGGCTGCTTCTCACGGGGGTTATTTAGCGCCCAGCGTTGCGTATCCAGCGACACAGATTCACCAGGTGGGGGCGCTCAACATGAACGGCTTGCCTCCCACCTCCATGACACCTGTTTCAGGTGAGTCTGATCACACACTCATTTACATGTCAACTTTGTTTCAGATGTTCTTCCTAAAGTGTCTTACAATTTAGCAGAAGTGTTCAGAAGTTTAGTAATGTGACATGGTTTGTGAAACTGGTTATTCAACACAACACAAATTGTAGGGTAAGAGATTTTTTTATCCATTAAAAGTTCTTATAAAGGGATTTTGGTAAAACTTTACAAAAAGGTTCTATTTATTAACATTAGTTAACTATATTATTTAGCAGTAAATAATACTTGTACATCATTTATTATTCTTAGGTCATGTTTATTTTAGCATTTACTAATACATTTTGTTAACATTAGTTAGTGCTGTGAACTAACATGAATGAAAACTGATGAATAATATGAACTAACATTTAAAGGCACAATATGTAGGATTTTTGGATTAAAAAAAACTTGTTTAAAAAGCACTAGAACAATGTTATACATTTTGTTGACTTGTGTACTTACTTTTTCCAAATGTTTTCTAACAATGTTTAAATCTAGAGAAATCTTGTGTCATTGCGTCACCTGTCAATGATGTAATATCTGCGTTACCATCGATTTCCGGTTTTACTTCCATAGAATCTATGGAACAAAATACACCAAATATGCTTTGATATGTAATGCATTTAATTAGACAGGTGAGCAACTGTTTGGATACTTTTAACAACAGAAAACGAATAATTTAAATATACAGGGGCAGTGTTGGGCAGTAACGCGTTACTAGTAACGCATTACTGTAACGCAGTTACTTTTGACAGTAACTCATACTGTAACGCATTACTTTTTAAATAAATTAACCCCGTTACCATATGGTGCGTTGTCCGTTACTTTTTTAAATTAATTAATTTTGGCTGAAGTGTAGCCTACAGCCTAACCTGTTTGCAGCAGCGACGCATTGTAGGATTGGTGGTAGGGTTGCTTGCCACCCGTCGCTTTACAAGTAAAATGATGCGTCCCGTATCAAATCAATAAGGGAAGCGATTTGTCCCGTATTTTACATAAGGCCCACACATAGCCTAGTTGGATAAAAACATTAGGATTTACTATACTAATAGAAAATAGCCTATAAAGAAATCAATTTCACAATAATGTTACATAATGATTAGAATCAAATGAATTTTGTACATTTTCTAAGCTTAGAAAATGCACATTTATACGGGCTGAATTTTATAGGCCTAAAATATTGTTTAGTAATTCTGTGAATTACACTGCACAAACCAAAGTAATACTACCAACTGGATGAAGAAGGGTTGGCTCTCAGTCTCCACAGAACAAAATATTTATTTTATTTTATTTTATTTTTAGTGTTCACATTTATGACGAAGAAACAATGTTACGGACGTGACAGTTCTCTGTACATGAGCGCTCTGAAAGCGGCACTAAAAGATGCTTTAAAACTTTCACAGAGACATCAAACAGAAAGCACAAAACCTTTCTTTAAAGTGAATTTCGTTTTGTATTAATTGTATCTTAATTTTAATCAATGTTTTATCAACCAATTGCCCGGATTTAATAAATAAGAAGTAAATATAGCAGACGATAGATAATCACGAAACGGAGGCGCCAGCGCGTGAACTGGAGCTGGTCTCATAAATGAACCGAAACTCGGCGTAGAAGGTAACCTACTTGCCTCACAGACATGTCTACTTTTAAACAGAACAAATCAAAACGAAAGAAAACAGACTACAGACTGCTCTCTTCTTATGTAATCCGTATGAAATGTGCATTTCTCTCTGGCGCGTCTACTGCGAAGATCGCGAGTCAGCATAGGAGTCACCTCAGAAATCCATGTGATATATTCAGTTTGTGCTGGTCTGACTTAAATAAAATAGTGTTTAAAAATTACTTTCTGTTTAAGTCAGTTTTGTGTTTGTGTAGACCGTAACGCATAAAAGAACATTAATGGGAACATTAAAGAATGTTTTTTTTTTAAGTAACTAAAAAGTTACTTTTAACGGTAATGCATTACTTTTTGGTGTAAGTAATCAACAAAGTAATTGAGTTACTTTTTGAATGAAGTAACTAGTAACTGTAACTAGTTACTATATCCTAGTAACTAGCACAACACTGTACATGGGTGCACATAACTTTTTTGGTCTCAAGGGAGCACCTGGAGATACTGCTTTATATCTCACTTTACACGGCATATTCAAGCTGCCGTCATCTCTTTCCTCCTGAATGATCTCCTCACTATCTTCTTTTCTCTCTAACATTAGATAACATTAACGTTAATGACACAGACAATAGCAGGAATTTTAGGCTGCTGTCTCTTTAAGACCGAATGCACAGACCAAATATACTGACACGCATCCGGTTTCTTTCTCAACTGTTCAATTATGACATAACCAATACTTGCCGAGACGGGTATTTTGACATAATTTTGTGTATGTGTCCCTTCAAGCGTAAGTAAATGCGAAAGAGGATTTAATTTGATGTTCAAGCGCTGTCTGAAACATGCCTCTCTCTCTCTCTCCCTCTCTCTCTCTCTCTCTCTCTCTCTCTCTCTCTCTCTGTGCGGGCGCTTCGGGTGTCTGTGGCGGTGCATACAGATAACAGTGTGTGAGTCCTGATTTTCGCCTCTTCTTCTGCATTTAAAAAGTGTAAATTGGCAAGACAAAACACGTCCAAATGATAAACTTTAACTCTACGATGATTTTAACTAGGTTATAAGATAAAGGTTTTATCTACGAGCAGTTAATCCGCGAATCACATGCGTGCCGAACCGTGGGGCTAGTAATTATTTTGTTTTCTTGATTTACTGCGAGTAATATATTTGCATCATGCCTCAGAGACAACACTTTTTTTTAAGTGGCTAACATAATCAGAAAGAACTTTTTTTAGTAACAGTAATACAGTATTTTCTCTCCCATACAATATATTTTAAATTACATTATACATTAATTTAAATTTAATTGCATGTCATTTAGCAACACAAGTCCTCCAGCTTTTATTAATATGATATTCTAATACCGATCTAGCTTACTGCAGCGTGCAACAAATTATAACATAACTGTCAACACACTCAAATGTATTTTTAGTATGATTGTTTTAACCAAGTAAAACAGGTCTGCGTTACCCTACAATTTAAATTTGTCAAATAAAGTGACATGTATAAGTAGTAATTCAGCACTCGCGGCTGTTTCATCTGAATGAGATCAAATAATGTGAATTCAAGTGATCAAACGTAACTGCTACAAAGTTTAAGTTCAGGGAAGAAGGAGGTGGGAACCGGCAAAGTTAAACGACACTTTAATCGTAAAATAAACATGAACAACAAAACAACTGTGGCATATATGCATAATAAAAGCTCCATGGGACTCGAGACCGGTATGTCGCGCAGGCGTATCTCATTAGCATTCGCTCACACGGCCCTGCTTCACAGCACAGTAACGTTAATAAAACTTCGGTACATTAGCTTACACATTTCTGCCTGAGTCCCGTCGGATTTCTTTCCATCAGCTGTCGAGATGAAGATGACAACTCCCATGATTCCATGCTCATTTACGGTGTCATCAAGCTACGCCTTTGTTATTGTTTTGAATAAGAGACCTCTAGTGGCGAAACTTACACACTGTGCCTTTAACAAAGATGAATAAATGCTGTATATATATTGCTCAGCAAATGAGACCTTATTACCTTGATTTCTTTAAAAGTACGTTTTTAATGTATGATTTTGTGCGTGTAGATACACTGAATCTTTTTATTATTAGTTTTTTTTTACAGTGTAGTGAAAAGTCAACTCTGTGAAACTAGTATATGCTGCATTTTTGTTACATTAGGTCAGTTTACTGGTTGTAAATATTCATGATTTACACTCCGTTTGTACATCAAACCGCATCTCACGCCAAATATCAGCTTTCACTCCCAACTCACCTGATCAGTGTCATGGACTGGAACACGCTAGAGATTCCTATTGATCCGTAGGAATCGATGCTCTGGATGTGAAGCGCATCTCACGGATGCGTTTCAGATGGTGACCGCTGGTCCCGCACACACACACACACACACACACACACAAACACAGCTGCAGGGTATTGCTCTTTTTAGCAAACGTTTAAAAGGAGATACAGGATAGTCCGCTGGGTCCAACATGAAAACAAGCTCTTGAATTTGAGAAGCATTTAAAATCCATCCGCTGGTCATGATTTAGACTGTAGCTGTTTTTGGAATGGAGGTTCAGAAGATGCATTGCAGATATCAAGTTTATTTTGACCATTAAACTAAATAAGCATATAGTTGACCTTAAAGCTAACACACATGTACTAATACTCCAGTTTTGTATGTTTATGGAGCTCCCAAATAGGCACATGGA
This sequence comes from Siphateles boraxobius, assembly GCF_051911475.1. NCBI lineage: Eukaryota > Metazoa > Chordata > Actinopteri > Cypriniformes > Leuciscidae > Siphateles > Siphateles boraxobius. The sequence goes on from NW_027509215.1 coordinate 8,073,834, forward strand.
TTTTAAGCGGCCACATTTGTTCGAGTCTCCTGTAATTGCACGCTGTTGGAAATGCCAGGACTTTGAGTGACAACCGTAATCATCTCACGCTCGAGCGATCTGTGCCCACACAGAACAGATGCTTTCATCTGTGCAGAGGATGACCTTTAGTCTGGGTGCTGTTCTGGGCTCAGGGTTTGCCTTTCATATCCTAATGAAACTAATGATGTGACCAGCAGGAAGTTGATCTGAGACCAGTGCGCTCTGATGCTTTATGCAAATGCATCTGAGGTCACTTCCCCTCCGACAAACAGCTTCTGATCACAATTAACTGAGTTTAAATCCCTCTCTCTCTTCCCCTCATGCTTTGATTTATTAAAACTTTGCGTAGATTTGTATTATTCATATCATTCTAATTATACTGATATTATATGATATCAATATTAAAGTTATCTAATATTACAATATCTAATATTAGATAATAGTAATTGAAATTTATATATATATATATATATATATATATATATATATATATATTAATATATATGGAGAGAGAGAGAGAGAGAGAGAGAGTATATATATATATACTTTATATAAATATACATGTATGATAATTTTACTGACATATATATATATATAAATGCTACTGTAATGCATACATGCAGGCTCTATATATGCATCTTTCATGGTGTGTGTAGCGTGTCTTGACTCAGCATAAGACATTCATACTGCACAAGTGTCTCTAAGTGTCTCCCCATAAGAGAGAGTGTGTTACAATACACTCTGTTTCTCCTCACTGAACTGGGTGAACTAGGTGAACACACACACACACACATTTATATATACAACAACACCATACACTCACCAAGCATCCACTCTCCGTATTGATTTGATGTTTACTCTGACCGCCTATTGACCTTTGTAGCTTCTAAACTGTGTCTCTCTATGTGTGTGTGTGTGTGTGTGTGTGTGTGTGTGTGTGTGTGTGTGTGTGTGTGTGTGTGTGTGTGTGTGTGTGTGTGTGTGTGTGTGTGTGTGTGTGTGTGTGTGTGTGTGTGTGTGTGTGTGTGTGTGTGTGTGTGCGTGCGCAGTATCTTTGAGTCTCTGAAACAGACAGTAGTAGACATGGCAGACTAATTTATCATTGCTGCATGGGACCACAATGCACAAAGCACTGCAAAAGAGACAAAAGCTCTCCTGGGCCTGTGCTGTCCCACACACACTCAGTGCACATGGAGATTTCTGCTCCATAAACAGTAAATATTTGGCTACAGCTGTGCTGTGATGTGACTTTCTGCAACATTGAATGCAAATACAGTCATTACATGTTTAGCTAGCAGTCAAGTCCTGTATGTACACAATACCCTGAGCGTCGAGTTTTATAGGGCAGAATTTCACAGCTTCTTTTTTTTTCATCTAGTCTTGCGACTAGAGAAGACTTTTGACTGTCAGCATAAAATTTTGTCATATTTGCAGCTTTTTCGGTCTAAGAACTGCACTCTACAGAAGTCTTTGCCCAAGTGACTTAAGTTGCATGATTATCGTAGGTATAAAAAAAAAGTTTTTTGTCTAGGTGTTGTCACAAACAGGATGATTCACCCAAAAATTTTTATTTTTACAATTTACTCACCCTCATGCAATTTCAAACCTTTATGGCCTTCGTTCTACTGTAAAACACACTAGGGCCCTGTTTTAATGATCTAAGTGCATGGTCTAAAGTGAGTCCGAATCCACTTTTGCTAGTTTAACGACGTGAAAAATGGTCGGTGTGCCCGGCGCAAGGTCTAAAAGGGTTGTCCCTATTTTCTTAATGAGTAATGGGTGTGTTTTTGGAATGGGAGTCTCATCTCCCATTCCCTTTAAAGCCAGTTGCGCTCACGCCATGGCGGATTCACAATTTACATGCCGGAATTTGCAAGCGGAAAAACTGAATGAGGAAACTGATCTGCTCTTGCACGAGGTTAAAGCGCGTAAGCAGACCATCTACGGGACAAAGTGTACGCGCGTTGTGGACCCGCCTATAGGCGCATGTTAATAACAACAAACATTTTTTTGCCATTGACCTTATAATACGTGGCGCAGGACGTGAAAATGATAAGCGTCATAGGCTTAAACTAGCAAAAAACACTACACTTTATGTTTTTTTCATACAATGGAATTCAATGGGTCCCATGTTATTTTGGAGCTCATTGACTTTTAAGCTATTTGAACAGCTAAGACCTTCTTCAAAATATCTTCTTTCATGTTTCACAGAAGTGTGAAAGACATACAGGTTTGGAACAACATGAAGGTGACTGTTGTAATTGTTAACTAAAACGAAAACTATTTAAAATTGATATTAACAAAGGATATTGGGCCCTATTTTTACGACTTTTCAGAGTGAAGTATTATTTACAACTATTTTAGTATTTGTCCATATTTTTTATTAGCTTTTTTATATATATATATATTAATTTTTGTTTAAGTTTTAGTAATTTTGTGATGGGATTTTTTAAATTTTTGATTTGTTATTTAATATTTCTATTCAGATTTATTTCAGTTGTAGTAATTGCAGTACTTCAAATACTTCTTTATTTCCTTTAGTTGACAGTAAGTAAAAACATTTCTTATTTACATTTAGCTTTTAATTTTAGTTTTTTTATTAACAAAAAGAAGGAATTTTCTGTTTTCATTTGCACTGGTGTTTAATCACATTTTGAATCATGCGTTTCTTTGTTTTTTTACACAGATTTTTCTCACAGTGTAAAACATCAATAATTAAGTAAAAAACAGACAGAATCTCTTTAAAACACGAACAGCTGGCAAGCCTCTGTATAGTAGCATGTGCTGGTCGTGTGTTTTGAAGCATAAATGAGCACATTGTGTGTGTGTTTGTGGTAAAGGCCCTCGATTGAATCTGTCTTGAATTGAATTGAAACTCTGCTGGTTGAATTTCATGTTTTACATAAGAGTAAAAGAGTAGCTCTTCCCTCCAGCAGTCTGATTTATCTGTGTTTCACTGAGCGTGTGAATTCACGTTCAGTTGCTGTCAGGTGTTTGGATGTGAGGGCCACTCTGTGTTATTAACACTCTCTGACTCACTGTCACACATTTCTCTCTACGCTCATTCTACACTCCTTTATCACTTTCCTTTTCTCAAGCCTGCTGGGAATGCAGCTAAAACCAGATTGGCGATAGGCTAGCTGCATTGCGTAGCACTACATAATAACCGCTTTATATCTGACCAGGGTTTGTCATTAACTCCTTTAATGACCTTGTTTGAGATCCATCAATCAGAGAAGTTTCGGGGAAAAAAGCTTCTTAGATGACATAATCAAATGAGACTTTATATCAAGTTTGTATTTCTGTATTTTCAACAAAAGAATTGGTGTACACTACCATTTAAACATTTGAGGTCATTAAGATTTTATAATGTTTTGGAAAGTAATCTATTATGCTCACCAAATACAGAAAAAACAGTAATATTGCTAAATATTATTGCAATTTAAAATAACTGTTTTCTATCGTAATATATTTTAAAGTGTAATATATTCCTGTGATCAAAGCTGAATTTTCAGCATCATTACTCCAGTCTTCAGTGTCACATGATCCCTCAGAAATCATTCTAATATGATGATTTGCTGCTCAAGGAACATTTCTGATTATTATTAATGTTAAAATCAGTTGTGCTTCATATTTTCTTGCACTTTTGTCAGGATTTTTTGACAAATTTATAAATTTAAATTTATTGAACATTGATCAATTTAATGAATCCTTGCTGAACGAAAGAAATAATTTATTTAAGAAAATCGTACTGACCCCCCTCTGATTTATCTTATATTCACTGTCATAATTGATAAAAAAAAAAATTATATTGCTTTTTTTCTTTTCTTAACAATTTCTTCAGACCCTTCAGCCTATTTGAGAAGGATCTCTAGTTTAAAGGGACTATGTGTAGTTTTTTAGGTATTTTATTATCTAAAATCAATATTTTTATTCATAAATATGTCCTCAATGGTGTACAAATACCTCTGCCAATTATCTGACTTATCCTCGTAAACGAAGAATTTATTATATTTATATACATGTGACGGGTGGGTCCACGGAGGCTTCCATGTCGTTCCGCCATCTTGAAAAACGATACTCGGTTACTAACGTAACCTCGGTTCTCTCTAGAGAGGGAACGAGTATTACGTAAGTTTAGCTTACGCTACGGGAAAGATTAATCTTCTCGAGATACTGAAGCCAAAAAATTATCCTTAATTTTGTATTCCTTGTCAACGCAGTGCAGCAGTTAGCAGACCTAGAGCAGGCCATCTCGCGTGCTCATTGGCTGCCCTGCGGGCAACTGCTGCAGCCTACAAGTGAGCCCGGCGTGACGTCACGCCCAATGAAGGGCGCCCGCGCCTTCATAGCGTCACAGCCCGCCAGAATGGGCGTGGCTTAGCGTATAACACTAGGGGCTGTAGGCTAACTTCCCTGGTTTTCGTCGACTGAAGCGAAGTCGCTCGTGGCGCGAGCACGGCCGGTTACGCAATACTCGTTCCCTCTCTAGAGAGAACCGAGGTTACGTTAGTAACCGAGTATCGTTCTCTTACGAGAGGTTCTCTCGTATTGCGTAAGTTTAGCTTACGCTACGGGAACACTTTGTCAACGCCGTGCGCGCCAAGCATCCACATGAGACCCCGAGCTTTCAGGGGAACCCCATAAGTGGAAAAAATGAGGTGGCCAGCCACGCGGGCCATCACTTGTACACAAGCACACATAGGGAATACAGAGCAGCGCGCCGGTCTGTATAGGCACATGGCACATACCCTACTTAGTGCAGCTCAACCAGGAGAGCTGAGTCATGTGAGAGTGATCTGAGCAGGAGATCTGGGCAGAATACACCTCTCCTTCAGACTGACAACAGTTTAGCCTGCAAGGCAGGAACTTCTAGGTTATAAAACCTGACAAAGGTAGACGGGGAGCTCCAGCCCGCCGCTACACATATGTCATGGATAGAAATTCCACTGGACCATGCCCACGAAGAGGCCACGCCTCTCGTGGAATGAGCCCTGATGCCCAGAGGGCATTGCAGACCTTTTGACGCGTAAGCGGCCGCTATAGCGTGTACTATCCTTCTGGACAGGCTCTGTTTCGAGGAGGCGAGACCTATGGTGCGCCCACCAAACGAAACAAAAAGCTGTTCCGAACGCCTGAAGGAGGTGGAGCGCGTAATGTAAAACCTCAGCGCTCTGACAGGGCAGAGGAGATTCACATAACCTTCGCTGTTAGATGCTGGGAGAGCTGACAACGAAATAACTTGCGCTCTGAATGGAGTGCCCATCACTTTAGGGACATTGCCATGTCTAGGTCTGAGGATGACTTTAGAGTCATTCGGTCCGAGCTCAAGACACGACGCGCTGACAGACAGCACATGCAGGTCCCCTACACGTTTTACTGACGACAGTACAGTCAGAAAGACGGTTTTCAGTGATAGATATTTCAACCCCACGGTGTCTAGTGGTTCAAATGGAAAAGCTTTCAGGGCCTCGAGGACCAATGAAAGATCCCACATGGGAACCGACGGGGGGCGCGGCGGATTCATCCTTCTAGCTCCTCTAAGGAAGCGGATGGCCAACTCGTGTCTTCCCAATGACTGGCCGTGCGTCGATTCTGCGAACGCTGCCACGGCCGCCACGTATACATTGAGCGTGGATGGGGACCTTCCCTTATCCAACAGCTCTTGTAGGAAGGTGAGCAGATGCGCCACCCCGCATGTCCGCGGGTCCAGACCTCTGTCGGTGCACCATCCAGAGAAAACCGACCATTTAGACGCGTAGAGCCTTCTCGTGGAAGGGGCTCTAGACTGCGTGATCGTGTTCATCACTCCTTCTGGCAGGGCAACGAGTACCCGTTGATCAACCATGCATGCAGAGACCAGCGCTCTGGATTGGGATGCCAGATCGTGCCGCGAGCCTGAGAGAGGAGATCTGCCCTCACCGGATTCGGCCACGGAGCTGTATGTGACAGCCCTGCTAGTTCCGGGAACCAAATCTGATTCTCCCAATGCGGGGCTATGAGGAGCACCGAATGGCGCGTTTCCCTGATTCTCTTGATCACCTGTGGCAACAGAGAGACCGGAGGAAAAGCATATAGCGGGAGGCTGGGCCAAACCTGGGCCAGCGCGTCCTCGTCCTTCGAACAGACCGTCGGGCATTGAGCGTTGTCTTTTGACGCAAATAGGTCGACTTCCGCTCTGCCGAATAGGCGCCACAGTTTCTGGACCGTTTGGGGTGCAGGGACCATTCCCCTGGGGGAACATTGTCCCTGGACAGTTTGTCTGGGCCGTCGTTCAAATGGCCAGGCACATGCGCCGCCCTCAGCGAGCGCAGGTGCATCTGAGACCAAATAAGGAGGCGTTCCGTCAGATTGCAGAGATTTCTGGATCTGACACCGCCCTGACGGTTTACATAGGATACCACAGACATGTTGTCCGAGCGGACAAGAACATGCTGGTCCTGTATGAACGGGAGGAAGCACTTCAGCGCGTTCTCGACCGCTATCATTTCCAGACAGTTTATGTGAAAACCCTTCTCCTGGTCTGACCACTGGCCAAAGGCCGGTCTGCCCTCGAACAGTGCGCCCCAACCCGAGTTGGACGCGTCTGTCGAGATGACTTGACGATAAGAGATGGTTCCCATCATTACTCCCTGCTGGTACCAGTCGGCCACTAACCAGGGCTGCAGAGCTGCTATGCAGGCCTGAGTCACTCTGATTTTCTGGCCGCCAGACACCCGGCGGGACACGCGAGCATTCAACCAGCGTTGGAGCGGGCGCATGCGCAGTAGGCCCAGCTGGAGCACCGCTGCAGCTGATGCCATACAGCCCAACATCCTTTGAAATGTTTTCAAAGGGAGAAAGCTGCCCTTCTGGAAAGATGCGGCTAGGTGGCGAACACGGTGCGCGCTGTGTCGATAAACGAGCCGTCATGGTCACCGAGTCCAGTGCTATTCCTAAAAAGGAAATTGACTGGCTGGGCAGTAATGAGCTCTTGGTCCAGTTGACCGTGAGACTCAAGCTTTCCAGATGACTGAGAAGCACTGTTCTGTGAGATAGCAGTTCTGTCTCTGACTGTGCCAATATAAGCCAATCGTCCAGATAGTTCATTATTCGCAGCCCCTGACTTCTCAGGGGGGTGAGCGCCGCGTCCATGCACTTTGTAATTGTACAGGGTGCCAGGGACAGGCCGAACGGCAGGACGGTGTAATGATATACCTGACCGTCGAAGGCGAATCTCAAAAATTGCCTGTGACGGGGTACTATCTGAATCTGAAAATAGGCATCCTTCAGATCTAGAGAAATAAACCAGTCCCTCGGGCGAACGTGCGCGAGGATTTTCCTGGTCGTAAGCATTTTGAACGGTCTTTTCGCAAGCACTTAGTTCAAATGTCTCAGATCTAGGATAGGTCTGAAGGCTCCGTCAATTCAATTCAATTCAATTCAAATTTATTTGTATAGCGCTTTTCACAATACACATTGTCTCAAAGCAGCTTTACAGAAATTGCATTTCGGAAATGTACATAGAAAAATACAGTTAGTTAATCAAGTATTAATTTATGGCATAACATATCGCCGGCTTTGAGTCGTCTCTTCACAGGCGTCGAGTCGTCTCTTCACAGGCGTTGGGGCATCTGAAGTCTCCGTGAGAGGCTGGATACAAACTGGAGCTGACGAACGCTATTTACCTCGGGACTAGCGTCCCGAGATAACAGCAGAAAGGCAGATGGGAAATAATTAGCATAGCTGATGTTCATAATGTTAATGCATTCGAACCGATTCAGCAGTATCAAAGGTTAAGCATTAAGTGAATGCTTGGTTAAAGAGATGCGTCTTTAATCTAGTTTTAAACTGGGACAGCGAGTCTGAGTCTCGTACAATATCAGGAAGGCTATTCCAGAGTTTAGGAGCTAAATGCGAGAACGCCCTCCCTCCTTTAGTGGACTTAGATATCCTAGGAATGACCAGAAGCCTCGAATTTAGTGATCTTAAAGAGCGCGATGGATTGTATGGCGATAGAAGGTCTGTTAAATACACAGGAGCTAAACCATTTAGGGCTTTATAGGTCAGTAGGAATACTTTGTAATTGATACGTAACTTAATAGGTAACCAGTGTAGAGATGATAAAATAGGTGTTATATGATCATATTTTCTTGATCTAGTAAGAACTCTAGCAGCTGCATTTTGCACTAACTGTAGCTTGTTAATTGAGGATGCAGGACAGCCAGCTAATAAAGCATTACAGTAATCTAGTCTCGAGGTCATGAAAGCATGAACTAACTTTTCTGCATCAGAAACAGATAGCATGTTGCGTAGCTTAGCAATGTTTCTAAGGTGGAAAAAGGCTGTTCTTGTAATATATGAAATATGATTTTCGAAAGTCAAGTTGCGGTCTAGTATAACACCCAGGTCTTTTACTGTAGTGGATAAAGTAACAGGACATCCTTCTAAATTAAAGTTGTATTGTAAGGGATTTTGTGGGTAGTTTTTTGGACCAATAAGTAGTACCTCCGTTTTATCTGAATTTAATAGCAGGAAATTACACGTCATCCAGCATTTTATATCATTTAGACACTCTGTCAATTTAGATAAGTTAGTGTTTTCATCTGGTCGTGATGAGATATATAATTGAGTGTCATCAGCATAACAGTGGAAATTAATTCCATGTTTTCTTATAATATTACCAAGTGGCAGCATATATATTGAGAATAGCAGAGGGCCTAACACCGATCCTTGCGGCACTCCATAGTCTACTGACGTTATCTTTGATTTTTCCCCATTTAGACAGACAAAATGGTAACGGTCTGATAAGTAAGATCTAAACCAGCTTAATGCCTGTCCCTGAACACCAGTGTAGTTTTGTAGTCGATCCAGGAGTATTTTATGATCGACAGTGTCGAACGCAGCGCTTAGATCGAGTAGAACTAGTATTGAGATACAGCCTTGGTCAGAAGCTAAAAGTAAATCATTTGTAATTTTAACTAGCGCAGTTTCTGTGCTATGATGCGGTCTGAATCCCGACTGGAATTTTTCATAGATATCATTTTCTTGTAAGAAAGAGCACAATTGAGCGGACACAATTTTTTCTAGTATTTTAGACATAAATGGAAGATTTGAGATGGGTCTGTAATTTGCTAAGTTATTTGGATCTAATTGCGGTTTCTTAATGAGAGGTTTTATTACTGCCAGCTTGAATATTTTTGGAACATGACCTAAAAATAAAGACGAGTTAATAATATTAAGAAGAGGCTCTTCGACTACAGGTAACACTTCTTTCAGTAGTTTAGTGGGTATTGGATCTAATAAACATGTTGTTGGTTTCGATGCAATGATAAGTTTATTTAGCTCTTCCTGTCCTATAGTTGTAAATCGGTGTAGTTGTTCTAGAGGGGCCATAATTGAGGCTGAATCATAAGACATCATAGAGGATTGTATATTTACAATTGTGTTTCGGATGCTTTCTATTTTCTCATTGAAGTAATTCATAAAATCATTACTACTATATTGTAATGGAATATTTTGCTCTGGTGATGTTTGTTTATTTGTTAGTCTAGCCACGGTGTTGAACAAAAACCTTGGATTATTTTGGTTATTTTCTATTAGTTTGCGGAGATGCTCAGCCCTTGCTGCTTTTAGAGCCTTTTTATAACGTGACATACTGTCTTTCCACGCGATTCTAAAGACCTCTAAATTAGTTTGTTTCCATTTACGCTCTAAGTTACGAGTTTCTCTCTTGATTGCATGCGTAGCACTGTTGTACCATGGTGCTTTAGTTTTCTCTCTTACCTTTTTTAATCTAATTGGTGCAACAATATCTAGTGTACTAGAGAACATGGTGCTCAAACTGCTAGTCATTTCCTCTAGTTCATCTGTTTGTTTGGGTGCACTGCGCAGCTGAGATAGATCAGGTAAGCTATTTGAGAATCTATCTATAGTGGTTGGAAGGATTGTTCTGCCTGGTCGATAACGTGGCGCAACATGACAAATTTCAGCAGTACGTATTATACAAGTTACCATGTAATGATCAGTGAGATCATCACTTTGCGGTATAATATTTATATCAGTTGGATTGGTTCCATATGATATAATTAAATCTAGTGTATGATTTAGACGATGAGTGGGACCGCTGACGTTTTGCGTGACCCCAAAGGAGTTTAATAAATCTGTAAACGCAGTCCCTAACGCATCATTTGTATTATCTACGTGTATGTTAAAGTCTCCAACAATTATTGCTTTATCGACATTGACCAATAGATCTGAGAGAAAGTATGCAAACTCTTTTAGGAAATCAGCATAGGGCCCTGGAGGTCTATATAGGGTAGCCAAGGCTAGAGATAATATGGATTTGTTTCTTGCATCTAAGAGCGTAACATTTAGCACAAGTACTTCAAACGAATTAAACCTGTGACCTGTTTTCTGAGTAACATTAAGAATATCTCTATAGATTGTTGCAACCCCGCCGCCACGACCGATCAGACGGGGCTCATGCTTATAACAGTATCCTGGTGGAGTGGACTCATTTAGACCGAAATAATCATTTGGTTTAAGCCAGGTTTCAGTAAGGCAAAGTACATCGAAACTATTATCTGTGACCATTTCATTTACAATAACCGCCTTAGGTGTGAGCGATCTAATGTTTAGAAGACCTAGCTTTAGAAATTGTTTTTGTTCACTGATATTTAGATTTTCTGGTTTAATTACAATAAGATTTTTGCTAGATCCTACACTAGATTTATTGTTTGGCCTCACTAAGCGAGGAATAGACACAGTTTCTATATAATGTTCTACACTACTTATATCAATTAAGTTGGGACAGCAAAGACTGTGATTTGGACTTTGACTTACTAGTCATATGGTGTGTAACGTCTTGGAGATGTTGTCGGACAGAACAGCCGCTCCGATTCTGCTGGGGTGCAGGCCATCAGCACGGTAGAGCCTAGGTCGCTCCCAGAACAGATTCCAATTATTTACAAAGAGCAGTTTCTGTTCATTACACCATGACATTAACCATTCATTTAGAGCGAATAATCTACTGAACCTTTCTTGTCCTAGTCGGTACGTGGGAAGCGGTCCAGACACGATGATCGTTGCTTCAGGCGATGTGCTGCGAACCGTCTCGATCAGGCTTCTGTAGTCCTTCTTCAGAACCTCCGTCTGCCGCAGCCTGATGTCGTTCGTCCCGGCGTGTAGGACCACAGCTCCGACGCGCTCGTCACCGTTCAGGATCTCGGGAATCTGTGCAGCGACATCAAGAACACGAGCACCAGGAAAACAGTGAGTGCGCACCTTACGCTTACCTGAGGTAGCACGGACATGACGGACCATGGAAGTGCCGATGATCACGGCGGCGTCACGTTCCGGCTCGCGAAGAGGGGAGAAGCGGTTCCGGGTGGAGATCTCGAAGACCGGGAGGGGGGGGGAAGTCCTTGGTCTGGTCCTGGCTCGTGTCTTCCGCTGTGGGATCACCCAGGGTCCGTGGTGTTGCCTCGGTGCCGGAGTGAATGAAGGCAGAGATGATCGCGTCCTCCTGGGCAGAGAAACGCACGGAGTAGACGAAGTCGGAGTCAAAAAGTTACTAACCACTGACTTGTGAGCATCGGCGCGTGATGTTTCGAGCGTTGATCGCCGATCTCGCAGCTCGGCTTGCTTCACCAGCAGAACGCGGATCTGTTTCTCCACCGACTCCAGCTCCAATCGTACCGAAACCAGCTCGAATGTGTCCTCACCTGCACTCAGAGGTAACGTTAGACACACATCCGATATGTTCGCCATTATAACAGATGAACAGTAAATTAGTAGTGATACTACCAATATCACTACTAATTTAGGACTGAAATGATGGATATAACACGTATCCTTTCAGTCAAACGGGTGTAAAATGAGAGGGTCGATAGGCGCGAGGCCACGCGTGAAATGCTAGCGGGCTAAAGGCTAGTAGCCGAGATTCGGAAAGTTGGATCTAAGTAGCGATATCAAAGCAATCCGATTGTTTTTTATAAGGAATAGTGTCGAGGATAAGTTCACATGATATAAAAATAGAAAGTGCTTGTTTATAAATGAGTGGTAAAGAAGAAAATCAGCGATTAATGAATCAATTCGACGGAGCTCCAAACACAAACCGTCCTTCTTGGGTATGAGAAAATATCGGCTGTAAAAGCCTGACTCGCTCAGAGAAGGAGGTACCTTTTCTATAGCCCCTTTGCACAGCAGCTTTGCTATTTCTGCGTGAAGTAGGTGTGCTACTTCCGCATTCACTATCGTCGCGGTCCGGGCTTGAAAGCGCGGGGGACGGCGAATGAATTGAAGTGTATAGCCCTGCTTTATTGTGCTCAACACCCATTCTGAAATCCCTGGGATAGTTTCCCACGCAGCTATGTGAGCCGCTAGGGGGCGAATGGCCTCCGGGTTCAGACCGCCGCCATTTGTGGGCTTGTGAAACTGAACCGGAGCCGAAAGCGCGGTGCGCGCGCTCTCGGTTCTGGGCAATGGCTGCTCGCTGAAAAGCCGAAACCGGCTGATTTATGTGAGATGTCCCAATCATAAGGGATGGGGAACAGTCTTCTGTCATTTTTTGACGCGCGAGCAGCGCTCCGGGCGGGAAAGCTTCCTGTAAGCGTGAGCGCGTGTGCGCGGGCACGAGACTTACAAGTGTATTTGATGCCCCGATCAAAATGGATGGGGAGCGTTTTATTAATGCCCTGCGTTTTGTGATAACACTTAAACGCGCGGGCGGAGCCCGAGGGGAGGTTAGTGTTAGCAAGCGTGAACGCACTCAGGCGGGCACGAGACTTACATTCATAACCTGCTTTCTTTTGTGAAACTGACCCGGAGCCGAAAGCGCGGCGCGCGCGCTCTCGGTTCTGGGCAATGGCTGCTCGCTGAAAGCCGAGACCGGCTGATTTATATGAGATGTCCCAATCATAAGGGATGGGGAACATTCTTTTTTTTTTTTTTTTTCACTTTTTGACCCGCGAGCAGCGCTCCGGGCTGAAAAGCTTCCTGTAAGCGTGAGCGCGTGTGCGCGGGCACGAGACTTACAAGTGTATTTGACGCCCCGATCATAATGGATGGGGAGCGTTTTATTAATGCCCTGCGTTTTGTGATAACACTTAAAACGCGCTGGCGGAGCCCGGGGGGAGGTTTGTGTTAGCAAGCGTGAACGCACTCTGGCGGGCACGAGACTTACATCCATAACCTGCTTTCTTTTGTGAAACTGACCCGGAGCCGAAAGCGTGGCGCGCGCGCTCTCGGTTCTGGGCAATGGCTGCTCGCTGAAAGCCGAGACCGGCTGATTTATGTGAGATGTCCCAATCATAAGGGATGGGGAACATTCTTTTTTCACTCTTTGACGCGCGAGCAGCGCTCCGGGCGGAAAAGATTCCTGTAAGCGTGAGCGCGGGCACTAGACTTACAAGTGTATTTGACGCCCCGATCATAATGGATGGGGAGCGTTTTATTAATGCCTTGCGTTTTGTGATAACACTTAATCGCGCGGGCGGAGCCCGGAGAAGGTTTGTGTTAGCAAGCGTGAACGCACTCTGGCGGGCACGAGACTTACATTCATAACCTGCTTTCTTGATCGTGTAACAGAGCGGCCAGATAGTGGGCACAGACTTGTGGACACATTTCTTACATTCAACACTCGAGCGGCTTTTCTGCGCTTCATGAGAGTATGCTCTGCGAGGTTCGGAGTGCTTATGTGTAGTGGTGAACACTGGGGTGTGGGCACTTTCATTACACTTACAACACCGACGGCATGAGCCGGACCAGACATTAAATACTCTTTTTGAGATTTTTCTGGGTCGCCGTGAAAACGGCGTTTGTGTGCAGGCGAGAGGGTCAACAAACCGGCTGGTTGGCTGCTAATTGAACCACTGCAGTAGCCTGTTTGAAGGGGACTGACAGGGAATATGTGAACTTAAACACGCACATCTTTTCGGAGGCGATGTGTCTGTTAGTAAGCGTGAGTGCTCGTGAGCGGGCACGTAACTTACATTCTTAATCTGACATTATACTCACTTGAGATTTCTCTGGGTCGCCGCGAGAACGGCGGATGTGTGCAGGCGAGCTGGTTGCATTACCGGCTCGTTGGCTGCCAAATACACCACTGCAGTAGCCTTATCTAAGGGGACTGACATGGCGAGACATTTCGACGGCGGCGCACAAGCCCGTCCGGGTCATGCAGAGAGCTCGAGAGGGCTCTGCATGACGCGCGAACGGGGACGCGAGGGCGGGGTAGCTCTCTTGTAACATAAAGCATCGGAAATACATTTTGGTCCAAAAATAACAAAAACTACGACTTTATTCAGCATTGTATTGTCTTCCGGTTCGGTTGTCAATCCGTGTTCACGAGTCCGCAGTGACGCTGATGACGTAAGACGCTGCTGACGTGTATCTGGTGCGTCCGTGTATTCGGGTTAAAATAAATATGGCTGGGCAAAAAAATGCAAGTCTTCCTCTGTGTGGAAATCCTCAGACATGTTTGTGAAGATTGTTTTGTTTCCAGCGTGCGTCTCCCTCAGACTGTAAATGAAGCTCGGGCGCACCAGACACACGTCAGCTCGTCTTACGTCAGCAGCGTCACTGAACGCGGATCCCCAACAGAACCGGAAGACAATACAATGCTGAATAAAGTCCTAGTTTTTGTTATTTTTGGACCAAAATGTATTTCCGATGCTTCAAAAAATTCTAACTAACCCACTGATGTCACATGGACTACTTTGATGATGTCTTTATTTCCTTTCTGGACAAGGACAGTATACCGTTCATACATTTTCAATGGAGGGACAAAAAGCTCTCGGACTAAATCTAAAATATCTTAAACTGTGTTCTGAAGATGAACGGAGGTCTTACGGGCTTGGAGCGACATGAGGGTGAGTCATTAATGACATCATTTTCATTTTGGGTGAACTAACCCTTTAAACCAGTTTGGACTAGAAACAGGCTACTATGTTCCAAAATACAGCTACCATTTTAAGCTGGTTTTCTCTGGATTTTCCAGCAATAAACAGGAGTGTTACGTAAGACCAGACAGCACAGAAATACATGACGTGTTTTTAACTCGGACTCGGATGCTTTTTTCTTTCCATTCGATCAGACATTAAAGAGCCCAGTCCTCAGAGAGACCTACACACACCCTTCAAAGTCTACAAATCACACTGAACACTACACAAAACACAACAGTCAGGAGAGATGATGATGTTTCTCTGGCTCTCTCAAACCTCAGCATTTCTCTGTGACTTCATCATGAGTGCTCTATATCCAATTTAACACCTGAAACTTCCTTGAATGCAAAACAGAAGCTCTGACATTCTGAAAATATTTAGTGTTTCACAAAAGAAATGCAGTAAATTACAGCAAAGGTTCGTTTTCAAGTGATCTGTTTGTTTTTCTAACCACCTGCTATTCCGCAGTTTGACTGACAGTAAAGTTGAGGCGTGTTGATTTGTTCAATATTAGACACAGCCAGCAGCACATCAGACATATTCATAATCACGCTTGTGCATCACACGTCTACTGTAATGCACTGTTATTGTGTTGAAACCTGTCAATTGCCTGAAAGAATATAAATCACATGTATTTTTGCACTACCGTTCAAAAGTTTGGGGTTGGTGACATGTTTTTAATGTTTTTGAAAGGAGTCTCTTCTTCTCACCAAAGCTACATTCATTTGATTAAAAATACATTAAAAACTGTAATATTGTGAAATATTATTACAATTTAAGATAACTTTTATATATGAGCATATTTTAAAATGTAATTTATTCAAAGCTGAATTTTCAGCATCATTACTCCAGTATTCAGTGTCACATGATCCTTCAGAAATCATTCTAATATGATGATTTGCTGCTCAAGAAACATTTATTATTATTATCAATGATGAAAACACTTGTGCTGCTTGTGCGTGCGTGTGTGTGTGTGCGTGCATGTGTGTGTGTGTGTTTAGATATTCCATACGTTATGGGGACAAAATATCCTCACAAAGATAATCATAAATCATAATAAGCGATGTTTCAAAAATAAATTAAAAAAATGCGGGGTAGGGGATAGAATATACAGTTTATATAGAATATACAGTAAAAACAAATCATTATATATGGAAAGTCCCCATAAAACATGAAAACCCAACATGTGTGTCTTTGTGTATAGGTTTGGCCAAATGTCCTCACTTATATACTAAGTATTAATATAATCACTTATATTATAAGTATTATGACAACCAACTAGTGAGGAAATTTTACTGGTCCTCACTATTTAAAAAGGCTTATAAATCAGCTTATAAAACAAAACATGTTTGTATTTAATGTTTGGCAAAAGAAAATATCATAACCTGACAGAAAATCAATGGAAATTAATGTCCTTACTAATATAGTGAAACAAACACGTGTGTGTGTGTGTGTGTGTGTGTGTGTGTGTGTGTGTGTGCGTGCGTGCGTGTGTGCACGCGTGAGTGTGTTTGCGTGTGTGCAATTCACTTAGAATTCAGTCTGAACACATGGGTGTGTAGAAACCCCAGATCATGACTGGATTTGCCCTCAGGCATAAACTGGTTACATCCACAGTGTGCAGAATCAATATCAGCTGTCAGCACATTCTGACATGGAATCAATTACGATGTAGAATCAATGTGGAAAAGTGAGTTGAAACAGCAAAATATCATTAAAACTGCAGTAATTAAAAGTGATTCCAGCTTGTGAAGTTCAGTTTCAACATGACGCTAGTCTCGGATCAGTGATTTTTGTGTCCGTCTCAGGTTTGAGCTCTCCTCCGGCTAATCTGGGCTCCTCTGGCGTCCCGAGCATCGTGACTCCCATAGTTAACGGATTCAGTGGGATCCCTCACCAACCCAACGGTCATCCAGTCGAGGCCATGTACACCAACGGCCTGCCATCGTACTCCACCCAGAGCCCGAGCGCAGCCGACACGCTTCAGCAGGCCTTCACCGGCGTCCAGCAATACACAGGTGCGCGCACTTTTGAGATCTCAGTTATGTTTCATCAAAGTGTCAATATTACCCTTAAAATTCCTTTGAACACAAAAGAGTCCAGTAAGAGTATAGAGCTTAAAGGTGCATTGTGTAATATTTCTGAGGATCTATTGACAGAAATGCAATGTAAGATCCATAACTATGTTTTCAGTGGTGAATAAAAGACCTTGCATAATGAACCGTTATGTTTTTATTACCTTAGAATGACACATTTATATCTCCATAACCGTGGGCGCCCCTTCTATGGAGGTCGACATATTGTGTGGTCATATTGTGTGGTCAAGCCGACAGCGAACACACAGCGCTACAGAGCGCGTTTCCTCACTACCTTGAAAAAGAAGTTTTCAGTGGTGTATAAAGACCTTACTTAATGAACCGTTATATTTATATTACTTTAGAATGAGCAGTTTCTGTCTACACACACTGCGGGTTCCCTTACATTGAAATGCGCCGACATGTTTCTACAGTGGCCCTAAACGGACAAACGTGTTTCGTTACTATGTTGCTCTTCGTGCAAGGAAGCAAGCTTAGTTCAGCGAATAAAACACTGACACAATGATGAACAAGTAACAATAATATTCCCAATAACATAGTTTTACTGAATAATTAATTAAACATAATTTCTTAATTTATCCTTGTAAAGAAACCTCATTGCTGAACTGCTACTCTCTGCTGTCTCAGACGATGACATATTTTCCTGTCGGCCACCGTAACTTTCGTTGGTTGCAATTCGTAACCTCACCACTAGATGCCGCTAAAAATCACACACTGCACCGTTAAAACGAATTTGGAGCAGCTCAGCTCATTCGATGAGAAATGTTGGAGTTCATATTGAGACTTTTTCTTTCCAAATTTGAGACATTGCTGAGATCTCTTCTGAGACTCTAGAGGAGACACATGTGAGATTACTGGGCTCTTTTTCTCAGGAGAATCATCTAGAAAGCAGGAGACTCTCAGTTTGTTCTGCAATTAATCTCAATGTCTATGAGAAAGTATTGAGGTTTTTAAGATATTACTATGTTTAGATATTGTGCAAATCTGAGAACAGTTGAGATCTCTTCTGAAACTCTGAGTCTTTTTCTCAGGAGAAATCTGAGTGGCAGGAGACTATCAATTTGTTCTCCATTTAATAGGTATTTAGGAGAGACCTATCATGTTTGAAATCTTTCCAAACCTGAGCACAGTTTGAGACATTTCTTCGGAAACATTTGCTCTCCATTTAATCTGCTGTTTAGCAGAAACAACTGAGATGTTATAGAGATGTTATCTGATTTGTGGTTTTTCCATGCAGTCGATATTTTCACAAATGTCACTTTCATAGAAAAAAAATAACTTTGCTCATGGAGTGTTATTGCTGGTAGATGACTTTGCTGTGATTGAAACCTCAGGTTGTATTTGAATTTCCTAGATATTACAGCTATCATACGGATGCCTAGAGATCTGTCATTTTAAATCAGTTTGATATATGATGAACGTGCTTTCAGATTTCATTGCACTATGATCCTGTCATATTTCATTAGCATATAAAGGTCAACCTTCGTCTTGTCCTTATTCTTGCCTCATCTGTCCCCCTCTCTCTCCCTCTCTTGTATGATTATGCTTATGACTTCAGCCATATATCCTGCCACAACACTGACCCCTATAGGTCAGACACTGCCACAGCCTGCTCAGATCATCCAGCAACAGCAGCAGCAGCAGCGGGAAGGTTAGTCACAGATATCACAGATATTCTTCAGCAGGGCTCTCAAGTGTCACCCATTGAGCGTGACAGTCACTCATTTCCGTCTTTTGTCACGCACTCCCGCCACACATCGTATTTCTCACGTGGAAAAACTATTTATAATATATTTAATATGGTGCAGCGCCCAAAATTTCTCAGACCGCGCCAATCTCACTGTGGAGCCGGCAGAAATCAAGCGCGTCTCCTCTGTTCACTGTTGGCAACTAATTTTCAGGGGAAGTTGCTAAAGGCCAATCGATTTGTTGCTAAAAGTTGCTAAATGACGTTGTGACGTCATTGCGCTATGACGTCATTTCGTAATAGTAAAATTTCGTAAAACTACGCCATTATGTAATACGTAGATATATTATTTGAAATGCTAATTTAGGTCTGTTTGTAAAAGATACATATATATATATATATATATATATATTTTTTATTCTTTAGTTATATATATATACTTTAGTTATATATATATTTATTATATATATATACATATTTTTTTCTTTAGTTATATATATATATATATATATATATCTTTTACAAACAAATCTAAATTAGCATTCTAAATAATATCTACGTATTACATAATGGCGTAGTTTTACGGGGCTACATAAGGTCTATATATACAGGCACAGAGGCTGCGGGCATATATATATATATTTTTTTTTTATATATATATATATATATACATTTTTTTCTTTAGTTTTATATATATATATATATATTTTCTATTCTTATATATATTAAAAAAAATCTTTAGTTTAGTTAGTTTCTTCAACTTAGTTTCGCTAGTTTGTACGCGTGTTGTTTGGATTAGAGTCGCTTTCCAAAATTTGCTAAAAGTTGCCAAATAAATTTAAAAAATGGCTAAATTTGTTGCTAGGTGCTTTTTGAACAAAATAATTGCTTAATTTAGCAACAAAATAGCAAAGTTGGCAACACTGCCCCTGGTGTTCTTAGTCGAGCCCGCCACTTATCAGCCAATCAAAAAAAAGAAAGGGGCTACACAATAGCCAATCAGAAAATAGCACAATTGTATCTGGGTAAGATTTAACGAAACAACCAATGAAAAAAAGCATGTACTGGAATTGTTCACGTGATTCTGCTGCAACATCTTCCGAAAGTTTCGTTCACCCACAGAGGAAACCACTGGAGCTCCGAGCATCACTTCGACACAGAGTAACTCATGATCTCCTGTTTTAATGTTACAACAAAAACTTGTTTGACACAAACAATGACAACTTGACTGCAGTTAGAGAATGTTTGCCAGATAATTAGCATCAGTTTTTCACGAGTGTCTGTAACTTAGCCAACAGTTTTACAGCCTGTTTACTGACAACATCTGCTCAAAACAAGTAGTCTAGGCCTAGTCATATTTTCGTTATCACACGATGACTGACATATTGTCATGAAACACCCCAATTCCGCCGACCCGTCCAACCCACCACCCTTTGGGGGGTCACTCTTGCCTGTCTTCAAAACTTGAGAGCCCTGCTTCAGTCATTTCACTAAACTATAATGAGCCAATGAAATTCATATTAGATATTTCTATCAGCATCAAAGAGTCAACAGCTTTCCTGTGAAGATTTTACAACTGAGTTCTTTTTTAGAATCTTAATTTTTAGTTACATCGCCGTCAGCTGTTTCCTGATTCGCCCGTCACATTTGAGCTTTGTAAATGGCACAAATCCTAAAAGATGAAAAGAAATATCTTAGTGGAGCATGCTATGATTTGTTTAATTGTGTTGCCTGTGTAAAATGCATTTTTTGCCTATTTCACTGGTGCACTAAATAAATAATCAATCTTACAGTTAAGTCATACATTTCATTTGTGTTTGAAATACGAGTTCATGTTACCCACAGCGTATTAAATATGTGTGTGTCTGTTTCAGGTCCCGAGGGCTGCAACTTGTTCATCTATCACCTGCCGCAGGAGTTTGGTGATAATGAGCTGATGCAGATGTTTCTTCCGTTTGGATCCGTCATCTCGTCAAAGGTGTTCATGGATCGAGCCACCAATCAGAGCAAATGTTTCGGTCAGACACTGCTTTCTGCTTACAAACACACTCTAGATCTATATATTGACCTCTTTCTAATCAGTTGATCAGATATCAGGGTCCAATACTGGCACTTTATACTTTTTTATTTATTTTATATATATAATAGGGGTCTAACAATATATTGTGTCACAATATATAGCAATACAAAAATGCAACAAATTTGTATCGTGGAAAGTGCACCCAAAATGAAAATCACTGTGTGAAAAAATTCAAGTTTACAGAGTTTTAGTGTCAGTACTGCATTAAACTACAATATAATGTTGAATATAATGTATATAATACAATTGGGGAATATTTGCGGGTCCTGATAATGCCAAATGTCTGATGTCACCAGTAAAAAGTGGCCTACATTATTTTAAATATTTCTAGTCAGTGAAAGAGTGCAAGCATATTTGTCTAAAATAATTCTGTATTTGCAGCTTCAGAATCATGAATATGTTTATTCTGGTGTCACTATTGTCCTGTGCATTGAGTTTCCAGCACCAAGTCCAAGCATATTCATTTACACCCACAATGTAATGTTTAGCATTAATCAACAGTTAATTTTTTATTAACCTTTTATCATACACTATGTCTTGGAGTATCACAATAATATCGCATCGTGAGTTCAGTATCATGATATGTATCGAATCGTGACATGAGGGTATCGTTACCCCTAATATATATATAAACATATAAACAGTTGCTTATGTTTTTGTTTTGTAGTCATGCAGAGTTCTCTTTATTAAAACCATAAAAACAAACATATGGCATTATCAGCTAATTGGCAATTAAACTCTTTTATTTGCATGCCAAAGCCTTTTTTTTATGCATTCAGTGTATGCCAAATGTTAATTTTTTTGGACCCAGGGTGCCAGGGCCCGTGTGTGTGCGTGCATCTAGTGAGTTTATTGGAGGTTTATTGGTCTCCTCACTCACATCGAAAACCTTGACTGTCTGGAGTCACATATATTTATATTCATTCTCCGCACACACACACAGGCAGCTCTCGGCGCAGAAAACAAGCCGCTTCTCTCTCTCTCCCTCCCATTAGTTTAATTTAATTCAGTCTTCTCAGTCTATTTGTTTCCTTGAGGATTTGTTGTCCATTTTTTTCCACATGAGTTAAAAATGTGGACGTGGCGTAGTACCGTTACACCGCAGGGACCGTAATATACATACATACACACACACATAAACGGCACAGTCTCATCCAGACTCTGTCTTCTCTGCAGGCTTTGTGAGCTTTGATAACCCCGCCAGCGCTCAGGCTGCCATCCAGTCCATGAACGGCTTCCAGATCGGCATGAAACGCTTGAAAGTGCAGCTGAAACGGCCGAAGGACGCCAGCCGTCCATACTGACCACAACCAGGGATGCACACGTGCACTCTCAGCCATTAGGAGAGGTAGGCCACAGCACACGCATCAAAAAGTCAATATTTTACTGATGCCAGAGCTGTCCATCATAACATGTTTGGCTTTCTTGACTCATCATGTGTAGAGTATATCATCCCTCTCTTGCAATAAATTAGTTATGCTGATCTAAGTAGCCCTAACTATACTAAAATTGACACCAGTCATACAAATTCAGTCTTTATTAAAAATATTTTGTTCTCCAGTTGTACATTGGCTTTGCAAAAAAAGCATTAATAGTGTTTATTTTATAGTAGTCTTTTCCCTAAAAACTGTAGAAGTTGCTTTTGTTCATTTGCAAGCATTTTAACGTTTTGTTTAGATATTAATGATTTTGAATTGAAAGTTATTATTCGCTTCGTCCAGACGGATCCGGCGTTTTGGGAGACTTTTTTGAAACCGGGTCCCAGGGTGGATAAATCTGAAAACGACACCCTTGCGTCTTCGTGTGTACGGCCAATCCGTATATTTTGTGAAACGATGATGTCATCACCCCACGTGTAGACTAGTCAGACGCACTAAATCAGTAGGCTAACAGCAACAACAACTGCGACTTCTTGCTTGAGTTCATGCTTCAGAAGCTACTGAGCCTCTTTTATTTATTTATTTATTATTTAGGCCTACTTTAATGTATTTTTATTTTATTTCTTTATTTTACTTCTTTACTTGTTTATATTTCTTTCTTATGCTATGATGCTTGTATTTTGTCTGATTAAGACATTTTGTATTTTGTAGGGATGGGCATTTCAAGCAAAAATAATATTCGACGATCGCTGGGAATTATTTGATTATTATTCAAAAAACGCAACTCTGCCCCCTCATGCTCACCGGTGATACGGCGTTCGATCAGACATAAAATTTCTCTGTACTGTAGGCCTACATGTTGTAGCCATTAAAGAAAAGTTAGTTTCATATTTATGTTAATAAATCACAAATAATATGTTATTTTTTCCATTTCATATATGTTGATTATATGAAAAGTGAACAGCGTGAGTAGCCTAATCATAAGATGCGCAATATCGAGACACATCATTTTGACCACTTCATTAAGTTTTGTTTTATATAAAGCCTTTCTTTAAAGTGAATTTCGTTTTGTATGAATTGTATCTTAATTTTAATCAATGTTTCATCAACCAATTGCATGGATTTAATAAATAAGTAGCAAATATAGCAGACAATAGCCATCAGGACACGGAGGCACCGACGCGATATAACTTGCATCCCACGTGAACTGGAACTTGTCTCATAAATAAACAGAAACTCAGAAATATATCTAAGCTTGAAATGTCTACTTTTAAACAAAACAATTCAAAACGAAAAGAAACAGACAACTCCCTTATAATCCGTATGAAGTGTGCATTTATCTCTATGAGCGCCTTCACCTACTGCGAAGGTGGCGAGTCAGCATCGTCACAGAAAACACTAGTTTATTAATAAATAATTAAAATTTCTCCTTGCTATATTTGACAAATTCATAATGATTAGGCTATTTGCCGGTTCTTTGTGGCAAGCTTTATGCGTCTGCTAACTAATCGAATATCGTGACTCATTCCTATTTTGTACCTGGCCATTTATGTTTTTTCATATTGTTCAATAAAGTTCTTGGTTAAAAAGAAAGAAAAAAAGAAGCTACTGTTCCTAATATTATTGTATACAGCGTGCAAGGTTTATGCGCAAGTCTTCTCTGTTTTTAGTGTATCTGTGTCAGAAATACAGCGCCTCATATTGGTCTGGCATGTATACTACATCGGTTTCAGTCGTTTTCAGTGGTTTAGTGTGTACGCAGATATTTCTTGAGACGGAGCCTTGTTTACGGGGTTTTTTTTTTTTAAACGAGGTAAAAAAAGATCGCATCGGGAAAGCTCTGGCTTCGTGTGGACGTTGCCTAAGGCTGTGTTCACACTTTTAGCCCGGTTTGCTTGGTTCGTTTGGTCCGGACCAAAAAAAAAACATTTAGTCCTGGTCCACGTAGCGTTCACATTGACATTTTAACACTGAACCTAAAGATACTGAACCTAAAGATACTGGAACCTAAAGGCATAGAGAAACGTTCACAACCTGATTTGTCGGCTTTTATTATGTATATTTCGCGACGGAACTTACATGACATAAAAACAAGCTGTGTTCTGGGATAAATGCGCTTGTTGTGTGTGTGTTGCTGCATATGATGGTTTTCTGACCAGCTGAGAACTCGTGAAGAGCTTATAAGGGTGATTGGTCAGAATTAACGTGTGGGAAAATTCCAACGGAATTCCCGGAAGTAAACAAACAGAGGACAACACTCCGCTTTTGTAAGTTATACTATGGAAAAGACGACTGCGATTTCTGATTCGGATTCAAAAGCCTGATTGTATCCCTGGTCTTCATATACTACATAGTTTGTATACACCACTTTAGGCAAACTATACATTTCGAGAATTAAGTTTATAAATAATGTTTTAATGCACTCCAAACGGCGAAGGTGCATCGCAAGTCACTTCAGGAGGAGGCGATCATTAAAAACTGTGACATGCTCATCTTCCGAAAATATTACCAACGTAACATCAGGTGATGTTATGCCCTCTCTCTCTTTAAAACACACAGCGCAGCTGACTACGGAAGCTGGTTTAGTCCAAAGTTTAGTCTGGTTTAGTGCAGTTCTTTAGGCAGTTGGGTCTGTTCAAGGTTGGATCACGTACCAAGACCAGCTCTTCAAGGAAGTCTCGGTACGCTTGTTTGGTGCGCTTTTGGTGCAGACCCGAGTGCGATTGCTGCATTGACACCAGCCCAAATGAACCGTACCAAGAGGGAAAACGAGCTATAGTGCGGTTCAACCAAACTAAATGAGGCAGGTGTATCCTAAAATGTGTAAAGGAGTCAAAACAGCGTCAGGAAACCAAGATCTGCTGTGAGGAGACGCGGTTCTGATGCCTGAACTGAACTGTGATGAGCAGCATCACGACAATGAAGAGAAAAAATAAGCATGCTTGAGCATTCTGTCATTTTTAGGGTCACATCTTGTGACATCATGTCCTGTTTTTGGTTTGTTTGGTCCTGTCTTTGGTCCGTGTTGCGTTCATATTTCATTCGAACAGCACCAGAGTTTGTTTGGAAGTGGGTCGAGACTCTTCATTTTAATCCAACCAAACAGGCCAAGTGTGAACACATCTTAAAAGAGTGTGCTGAATGAAGAAATCTTTCCTTTAAAGCCGCAAACGTCTCCGATAAACTCTCCCGGCAAACAGTCGAATGTTTTGTGGATGATGCAATCTATCAGCACACCTGCATCATGTCATCTCTCCGAATCCTTCTATCATGTTGAATGTGATGTCAAGAGCGCAGGCCTGAGTTTTAGCTTCACACGGCTCTGACTGTGACTGATGGCTCCTGGTTCCACATCCAGGTATCAAGCTGTCAAGCCTGTCTCCCGAGTCAAACTCAACTGACATCTCTCTCTCTTTCTCTCTGCCAGGTTTTGAACAGTTGCAGTCTTGACGGTTTGACGGATGGAAACTTTTCTTGAAAAACTAACACACGAAAAAAAAAATAACGACACAAAAAACACACGAAGAAGCAAACAAAGGGAGTTTTGAGAAGCATATCGCATTTAACGAAAGCGTGTGTTTCCACAGCGATAAAAGACTGGCGTGCCGGGGGCGAAGACGAGGACGAAAACAAATAAACTGGAAAATGCTATATACCGAACACTTTGAAAGAACAGTGCATGGCTGGGACTGGTAGAGTTGCTAAAGCAAAAGACGGATCCATGCACATATCAAGAGACAGTCGTAGCTTTTATTTGCGAGGAATAATGAGGGTTTAATGGTAAAAATGTGTATATGACACTGACGCAGTATAACTCTCTCTCTCTCTCTCCCTGAGGACCAAATCTTTTTAATCTCTGTCGGTACCGTAACCATGTACAATATTACCACGATCGATTATCTTACGCTACATACATGCTACTTCATATAATATGCCATTTAAGAGTTAGACACAATTAATTCAGGGTGTATAGTGTAGGTATACGGGGACTTGAGGTGTGTTTTATTGAAAACCTTTTGCGAAAACCTAGTTTCCAGGTTTTCGGTACAAAAGCGTTTAAAGGACATTGATAGATGATGTTTAGTGGGGTATTTTAGGCTATTGTTATAGACTATGAAGTGTGTTGATATTGAATTGGGCTGTTCATCTCCACGTCTCGTTTCAGAAAGCTGCCGGCTGAAGAAAAGGGCATTTGATCCTCCGTGATATCATTTAACTCATGCACATACTGTAAACAAATGACCACAGCGAACATATACAGTTACCAGATATTTTTGCCAAACAACAGCTCTTGTTTCTGAGCTACACAGTTTCACAAGGAACTATCTCTCAAGTGATATTTTCCCATTCACCACCAAAACTCCCAGTGGCTGTTTTTAACATCGTATCTGAGGATTTCATAAAGCCTCAATGATCTTTGAATTTTTATTGACTGGATCAAATTAGCTTTTAAAGTTATTGTTTTCTTTTTTATTTATCAGCTTACCGAGTGCACCATTTCAAACTACTGAACTGAATTGTTGCTCTAGTTCAGGGGTCTCCAACCTCATTTGAGAGCTACTTTTAAAAAAAGATAGTGGCCGAGAGCTACTCATGTAATACAATACTTAAATCTCTTAAATAATGTCTTAAAACTCTCATATTAACAACTATCTAAACTGTTTTAGACCTAAAAGAGTTTTTGTAGGCCTACATATATATGTCACCCTTAAATGTCAGAGAAAAGAACAGAATCAGAGATTAATTTTTTTAAAGAAAATTGTACTTTGCATATTATACTGTAAAAACAAATAATTATAATTGATTTTAAAGTGCATCTGAACTAATAATAATAATAAACTTTATTTTATAGAGCGCCTTTAAAAGCAGCTTCTCAAATCGCTGTACATAAAATCACAATCCACCGGAAAAGACAAATAAAAGTTAACAAAAACAAAAGCAGCAACATTAATAATAAAAAATAGCTGTAAAACGATCACGAAGAGACATCAGCAGTCAAATGCAAGTTTAAAAAAATGTGTCTTGAGAAGAGCTTTAAAAATGCCAAGAGTCTGTGCTTCCCTTAGTTCAGGAGGGAGAGAGTTCCAAAGTCTAGGAGCGTAAACAGAAAAAAGCCCTATCACCCATAGATTTTAGATGTGAGATGAAATGGCATGAAAATTTCATTTCATGATTATAGTGTCCAAAATGATCACGGTTATCACATAATCCTGTTAAAAAAGTACCAATACTACACAATAAAATCAATTCACCAAGTTTTATGTCGAAAACCAGCAAATAACAAATATAATTAGCATCAATGTGCACTTTTTGTTTACATAAACATTAAAATAACAACATTAAAAATGATGGCCAGATTTTAAAGGAGTGTCTTGCGACGTTATCTACTAACATGTACAAGTTCAAATAAAGTTTTGACAAAAAAGATTTATAAAAAGAAACCTCGGATATTTCAGCCTTTAAATCATTTTTATAAAAAGAATGAGTCAAAAAATATACATTTCTGACGTTTACAATGCACATTAGCTTATCTTTTGTTATTAATAGTAAAATTCGGTCCGAATATCCCGTGGCGTCTGTCTTTGCTATGCAACCATGCACTGCGCTCTACACAATGACAAAGAAGTTTTAGTAGCTAATGGATTTTTTCATCTCACTGCGCCTGGAAAAAATGAGTGCGTCGCTTCAATTATGAACTTCCTACATTTGAAATAACGAACTTGAGCGTGCAAAAGACGCGATATGAGAACGGCCCATTGGCGAGCTACCTCCAATCAGGCCACGAGCTACTGGTAGCTCGCGAGCGACGTGTTGGAGAGCCCTGCTCTAGTTACTTCTGTCCTGAACATGTGAAAACATCAGAAGATAACTGAGGCTTTACTTAATCCTCCAACACGAGGTAAAACAGTCACAGAAAGATGTTTTGGTGGTGCGCGCTGCAGTGATGTTTCCACTGTGAAAACGGGCTGTTTTCAGATAGAATTCAGGAAAATCTTTCATTTAGAAACAGCCTAAAATCGTGCCATAGTTAAGCTTTGAATTTGTTTCAGTGGCTTACACTGATATGCTGTTTGCCAGAAGGGCCTTCTAGAACATTTATATTAGACAAATCAAACCATTTTACAGCGTAAAACACAGCACACAGAGATATCACGTCTCGGAAAACCACGAGAGACACTTTTAAAGACAGTAGTTCTCTTCTATTCATGCTTTATTCAGGTATTTCATGCGTTATTACACTTAAATGAACTTCGTAATTGCTCATAGTTTCACTGTATTGTGCATGCCTATGTAAACGTAGTACTAATGTAGAGCCAGGCCACAGTTACGGCCTAAACGGCCAAGAAAAATGAGAGAAGTGATGTAAAGAAACAAAAAATGTATGAAAAATAGTGTTTAGAGGTGAAAACATATAGAAACAAATCAGCGAGGCCACATCACCACCTGCGAAACATGGTAACATTAATCTGAAGTCAACATGAAATCCAACTGGACCCTGTTTACTTATAAACAAATACTTATATACAAATGTCTAGTGTTATTTTGAATGATTCACCAGTGCACACAATTGCAATCAAATTAAAAGCCGAACCCCACATTTCATGTTCTCTAGGAAGTATGATTAAACCTAAAATAGGTTGCAAAAGCCCTATCATGTTGACTTTCACTTCATGCTTGGTTGTTTAGACCCACAGAAACTGTTAAAACTTTTTGGACCAAATCCGTTATATATCAGATTTCTTTCTGTCTTCACACACAGTCTGCCATGATCAGTCAATCGTGCAAATGTGCCACGTGTCACACAAGCACAATTTCCTCCAATCAAAACAAGTCATTTGCAAGGGAAGTTGCTCTCTGTGCCATCGTGCCATTAATATTTTGTCAGGAAAAGAGAGCTGCCACTCGTCTAGGAGTTAAAGCTAAAATGACTGGACTGCACATTTCACTCTGGAACCTGGGGCCGGTTGCATAAACATAGCCCTTACGTTAAGACAGTGTCTTAACTTCTAGTTTGACCCACTAGCAGTTAGTCAGGGGCAGTCAGTCTTACTTTCTGGTATTAAATTAGGCCAATCTACGTTTTTATATAATTGATTTAAAAAAGCTATGAACAGTCTAAAAGAAACAAATGTAATGTCTAACTTGTAAGACTAGAGGTTTATGCAACTGGCTCCTGGACAAAGTAGATTTTAAGTGCTTTACAGCTCAAAAATAGTACATGATTTAATATTAAGGCAGAAATTAGCAAAGTTTTGCAGGATGGATGATGTGACGTATGTGTCAACGCATAACTTGAAACTGTTATGACAGGTCAATCTCAACATCATTAACATCATTTTAATTGTATATGTTAAACATGTTTTGGTGAGATTCATCCAACAAATCATGAACTGCCGAAGGTTTTATTTTCATTACAGCACATTTTCCTGCCAGGCAAATTTTCATTACTGCAAAGCAAAAAACATCTCATCATTATTATTTTATTATAATTGTTGAGATTTATAATTAATACCATTCTCAGTTAGATTATTATTACTGTAACAATATCCTAAATAAAAGGTTAAAATAGCTGTAATATAATGCTATTTAATTTAAATCAGAATAAATTAGCAACAAATATTATAATGATGTATAAATACTTATACTTGACTTCATTTCTTTTTTTAAATTAATTAAAATGAGATTATTCACAATGTTAATGTTTTATTATGTTAATGAGAAATTGGAAGGGAAATTTATCAAAAAAGGCAACAAAAAAAATCTTAATGGTCTTAAAATAAGCTTTCTTTTTTTCGTCCATAATGCAGAATGGATCATAAAAACTAGTTTTAAAAGGCCTCGAACACACAAATGTACAGATAATAGTTGCACAAACATTACCGTGGCTCAAGCGGGACGCCTGCCATCTGTCTGTCAGAACTGAAATTAGTAATCAGGGACAGAGCAGGTTTTCAATTAAACACCAATCAGATAATCACAGTGGAAGGTGACTATATAATCAGCATTCAAGGGCACTTCTGTTCACTTCTACACCTTCCATTCGTTCAGTTTTTAACACTGTGAAATTGAACTGTTAAATTGATATCATCATTCTGAGACTGACCCAGTGAATCATGGATATGTTTGGAACAGTGTACTACCATACTCTTTTTGCAGTATGTCTGTGTGCTGTTCTTTTCTGTATCTGCTACATTTGTCGAATACACAGTATGCAACAAGGTAAAACCCTAGCAGCCGCACAGCAGCCCATTAAATTCACACAGAACACACTAGCAAACACCTTACATTGGTATCACTTACATTTTTACAGATTGACACAGTAGGTAGTATGCAGTGTGCATTACGCAGTATACTAGTATTCTATTCTGAACACTGCAAAAATGATTTTCTCACTCAGTATTTTTGTCTTGTTTTCCAGTACATTCTTAAATCAAGATACATTTCCTTGAGGAAGCTAAATGACTTAAGATATTAAATCTTGTTTTCTGACCAATTAATTTAAATTGCGTTTTTGCGTAAAACAAGAAAAATATCTGTGAAATAAAAAGAAGTTGAAGTAAGAAATTTTTCTTACTCCACTGCCAGGCTTTTTTTCTTCTTGTTTTAAGCATAAACACACACAATTTAGATACATTTTTCATGAAGCAAAACTTAATATCTTAAAGGTGCTGTATGTAATTTGTTGACTGTGCTAAAGCATAAAAATACCATAATATGGTAACTAAATAAAATACATGATTAAACCCCTAAATTAAATTGTTCATCATATAAACCGCTCAATTCATAAGGATTAGTTTTACGATATCTTTATGAACTTTTTGAAGCGTCAAAGTCGTAGTTGCTCAGACTGTCAATGGAGGGACAGAAATCCTCAGATTTCATTAAAAAGATCTTCATTTGTGTTACGAAGACGAACGAAAGAAAGTCTTACAGGTTTGGAACTACTTGAGGGTGAGTAATTAATGACAGCATTAATACTTCTCAAGTAGCTAAATGTATCTGGATTTAAGAATGTTTAGATATTTGTAGGCTACTGGATAATAAGATATAAAATACTAAATTAAAAATTAAAAAATTGCGGCGAACCTGCAACCGAACACCCGTAGCCGTGCGGCAGCCGTTCCACGCAGTGGCATATGCAGTTTCTTTGTCTGGATGTTTCTAAACCTGTGGCTCATACTAACATACATGCTGTACAAACGTGAATTATCATGCTCTATTTCAATTTTTATTCTATTTATTACCAAAAAAAGAGAAAACTAGTTCTTTCATAGCTTGCCCTGCCTATAGTTCTTTAAATCACTCTTTGTGCATGCTAATTGCTAGAGACGTAGAGAGACATTTTTATAGTAAAAGACATGGAAAACATAAAACTGCACCATTTTTTTGTTTTTGATTTTCAGCCAATACCTCCACGGGTAACAGTCGAAGCTTCAAGGCTACTTAGCGGAGGTTGCGGTTTGAGTTTTTAGCGTGTTATCATGCAGTAAGGATATCATGGAAACATAGCGCTGCGCAGAGCGTCCAAACCAACACCGTGTGTTTGGACTCGCTGGACATGCTCTTCGGGGTTTGGGCTATTTTGGGAGTGTGTTTTACAAACTGTGTTTTTTTTTTAAATTACTATTATTCATATGATGTTACTACCTGAACTAAGCCATGCCCTCTTCCTTCATACTCCCCATCTACTGCCATAGTTCTCTGCTAGAGCAAACGCTGCATACAGTATCAAAACATACAAACCTCAAGCTTTCAATCCATGTTTGCTTTCTTTCCTGCATTTTTGATAAAATGATTTGTTCCAGCCAACACCTTTGGAATGTTTTGTACAGAAGAAAATGGTTTGATTTAGGATGTTATAGATTAATCTACTGGTATGACATTCCTATGAATGGTTGGACTCTTTATATAAATATATATGTCAAGTTATTGAATGCATAGGGATGGGCTCATGAAATCTGTCTTCTGTATATGTTGGGAATATTGATAGCACAGAACGCTTCTTTCAGGTACAATGGGGAGTCATGCAAAAGCTCCTGGGTGTTTTCAGTCACGACTGATCCAGGATCAGCTCTACATATGAGAACAACACAAGACCTGGATCAGGACAGAAAACAACTCAGGTCGGCTTTGCTATATGGACGATTGTGTTATATCTTAGGGTTTCTTAGCACAATATACAAACAGATGTAAGCTAAATAATGAATCTATGTTTAAATGCTATGGAGGGAAGTGTGGGACACAAACAGATGTTCCCGTAACATCTGCACGACGAGTTTAAGAGGTGTAAAGGAGCAAACCTTCCTTTTGGTTTCATTTCTGAAGAACAACAGACTAGTTTTGTCCCATTATCTTCCCTCTTGAACTTGCTGCTTTGACAATTAAATGTGTAAAAGGTTTTAATTACGGTGTTTTATTTATTATTTCGGTCATTAATTTATTTGATTATTTTTATTATTAGAATTTGATCATTTGCATTTGTTTATTTATATATTTATGTATGAACTCTAAGTTTATCATTTCTGACATAATGTGTATAAATGATGCTTATTGGGGCTTTTTCTGTCTTTCTTCTTTTTTCAATTTTACAATAAAAATGATAAATGCTTAACAGCACTCTCGGATCATTCATTGTACGTATATACTGTATGATCAATAAATCATGACAACATATGTAAGTTCTACGAGATTCAACACGATTTCAGTTTAAAATAATTTAAAGGGGAAACTCTTGTTATTAGCGATACCGGTGGCCGTTAAGTGAACTGCAGCTGCACTTACTGCTCGTGCTCACTAAAGTACAAGAGACTGAACTGAACGTGATTTAATGACCCGATAAATCCACAGCGCATTTCTTTTTTGTTCTTTGCTTAAAGCAACACTATGTCGTTTTTGCGGTTTTTGCTCTCGGGGTCCCCCGACAGTTGGGAAACAATATTGTCTTCTACTACTGTCGTAAAATCTGTCATGGTTACACCAGGCGATACACGTGTGCATTTGTTGACAAGCTGATACTGTCTTGAGTTCTCGCGGGCAGACTGCCAGCGTTGCGTGAGGAATTTCTTCAGCCAAGGTACATTGGCATATATTTCAGCATGTCATATCAATCATTTAATGGGTTTTATTTTTTTCAAACGTCAAAAGATCGCGTAGCTCACGTTTACAAGCCAGCGTCATTATAGTAGCCTATTGTCTACTGTTTTACATAACGGATATGCTAATTCAATGCAATGTTTGTGTGGTAATAGCAATATATCGTCAATATTATAATATCAAGCTACCATAGAATTTGAAAATCGATTTGCATTAGGCTAGGCAAGACACTTTCATTGGACAAGTAAATAAACAAACATGCATCAGCCTGCAGACATTAGGGTAGTTATCCTGAAAGATTATTTATTATAACCATCGTAAACATGTTAGTGTAGCTACCAGATTGATAATTCGCTACTCTACTAGCACTTGATTCATGAAGATAAATGGAGGACCAGATAAATTCCATAACATGGCCAGGCCATGTTATTCAGCCTTTTACATTTCGCGCGGTAGTCAGCTCGCTGATTTATTTATACATTTATAAACACTTTATACTTTATAGATGACTGACTGCTGCGCTTGTGACAGGGTGCATGTTACTCGGTCGCGCGCGCGCACTCTCACCGTCTGCTTCAAACTGTCTTGCTCTCCCTCCAATAGTGATCCTCGTCCGGTCTTTTAATTTGTCACTCTCCCTTTTTCTTCTTTTAGTCTCCTCTGACAAAACCTTTGCCTTCTTCCTTTTAGTTGTTGCTTCAGTCATGACAACAACATACAGACGGGTTTCAGACGCTAGTTGGGCTCTCACGTCAGAATTGAGGAAGTTGGGGTGGTGGGGGAAGTGAGTATGCCGTAAAGCAGTCGAATTTTGTAGGGTTTTTTTGTGCTCCGGTTACTACCCGAAACCCGAAGTTACACAGTGCCAGTAAAAGCGATACATGTCAGGCTACGGTAGACGTGTCATTCAACCTATTGTAAGTCGATGTACCATCTCAAGGGTCTTGGAATAATGAAGGTTGAAAAACGACATAGTGTTGCTTTAAAAGTAAAAAAAAGTTGAAAATACCTTTGCACTTTGCAGCGATATAGGAACATCCAGACGCTGTCCACGCTAGGTTTAACGTTAGATGAACAGGCCTTAGTTATATGTGCTGCACGCTTTCCTCTCATCAAAATAAACACTCAACAAAAAATTACAGAGAAAGCATAGATCATGTCGATGTGGATATGTTTGCACCATTCCTGCGATTCTCCGGCATCATATCGACAGATGAGGTATTTAAAGTTACACTGTTATGATAGTTTGATTATAAAGTAGGCTATATTTGAGACAACAACCAGCATCTAGCTATAGTTTGAATTTATCCCTTTTCTTTGCATGACATTACAGTACAACGTGTCTATTTCGGCATTATCCTGAACATAGTAAGCATTTATATCTTGTGTCATAACGGAGAGGCTCTCGGGAGCGCGTGTAAACATCACATCTTTTTTATTTTCCCGGCAAAAACGATCCTTGTCCTTCACATAAAAATCAGTCTACAGGCTTTCATAGACAACATTGGAAGTCGGGGAAGGTCTCGTTTTTTAATTTTCATTACACATTGCCAATTGGCAATAAAAAGCGATTAAATGAACAAACAATTTGATTAGCCACTGTTGCCTACTTAAAAATGTAAGCCAGCACCTGAACTTTTTTAGTGTTGTGTTGACGCAGTCGGCATGTAAACCTATAGCAAAACAATGGAATAAATTCTGCTTGAACGGTTTAAAAGAATTGACAGTCAAACAAAGAAACACACACAGATAAGAATTATGGGAGGCATTTTGTTTAGATTCAGCTAAATATGTAATACAAGTGAACTTTAAAATGAAACATTTCTTGTCTCTTCTGTACACCACCATAATGCTGTATTTACTTTAAAAGTGTAGGCTAGTTTAACCTTACAGCATAATTTTTGAAAATTTGACATATTGACTACAAACAAGATTCACTTGTAATGTTAAGACATTATGTTTAGACACACTGACCTTGTATGTAGAAAAATACTGGTGTATAATGGTGTGTGGGGTCAAGTCAAGTCATCCTCATTTATATAGCGCTTTTAACAATGTAGATTGTTTCAAAGCAGCTTTACAGAGATAAACATATAATTTAAGGTAACAGAGATCGGTTTGGTTTTATAGTGGTTCTTGAAAAATGTTTTTCCAGCTAAAGTTAGTTTTGATTGATTCACTTCCGTCTAAATGATCATTTGTTATTAAATTAACAATAAGACGACCGCTAAGACGACACCGTTCTCTCTAAACAGACTTTAAACGTGAACCTGTGATAGACGCTGATGGCGTTCACATGCGCATTAAGAATTTATTCTATAGTTATGTTCGTTTGAATTTATGTGTGCAGGTTTGTAATTCCTTACAAACCATGCCTAAACAAACTACTTTTCTTGTCTATAAATTTTGATGCAGAATTTTATTTTATCACTTTGGGTAGGTACGCGAACCGAAAAATTCACAACGCTTTATCTGGAGAGTGGTATAGGGATCCTCCATAGGGAGAGGCTAGTTGGCACTTCAGCACTGCATTGTCATCAGCTCCAGGCGAAAGTCCTTCGTCAGATCTGGAAACAGCCTGGATCCGGCAGGCTGCGGGAAAACCTCGGGATAAACAAAGACACTAAAATTAGCGTAGATGCCATTCTTCTTATGATGTAACGAGTACATCAGGATTTAAGGGAAGTGTTCCCAGTTCCGGCTGACCTAATCTAAGCAGCCTAATATTGAATTATAGAAGTCTATAGAGTGTTATGTGAATGCTAGGTCAAAGAGATGTGTTTTTAGTCTAGCTTTGAACTGACAGACTGTGTCTGCTTCCCGGACAATGTTAGGAAGATTGTTCCAAAGTTTTGGTGCTAAATAGGAAAAGGATCTACCGCCAGCAGTCGATTTAGATATTCTAGGTATTATCAACTGGCCAGAACTTTGAGATCGCAATAGACGTGAAGGACTATAATGCGTTAAGAGCTCGCTCAAGTACTGGGGAGCTAAACCATTGAGTGCTTTGTAAGTAATCAGCAATATTTTAAAATTTATACGATGTTTAATAGGGAGCCAATGAAGTGTTGACAGAACCAGGCTAATATGGTCGTATTAGTTTTCTGGTAAGAACTCTAGCGGCTGCGTTTTGAACTAGCTGTGGTTTGTTTATTAAGCATGCAGGGCAACCACCCAGTAGAGCATTACAATAATCTAGCCTTGATGTCATGAACGCATGAACTAGTTGTTCCGCATTTGTCAATTAGAGCATATGACGTCATTTAGATATATTTTTAAGATGGAAAAATGCGGTTTTACAGACACTAGACACGTGACTTTCAAATGAAAGATTGGTATCAAAGAGCACACCCAGGTTCCTAACTGACGACAAAGACTTAACAAAGCAGCCATCAAGTGTTAGACGGCATTCTAGGTTATTACGTGTGGAAGTTTTTTGTCCAATAATTAGAATCTCTGTTTTTTCAGAATTTAGTAGTAGTAAATTACTAGTCATCCAATTTTTGATATCAACTATGCATTCCGATAATTTTGTGAATTGGTGAGTTTCGTTAGGTTTGGAAGAAATATAGAGCTGAGTATCATCAGCATAACAGTGAAAGCTAATTCCATGTTTCCTAATGATATCTCCTAAAGGTAGCATGTACAGAGTGAACAGCAGCAGTCCTAGTACTGAGCCTTGTGGTACGCCATACTGAACTTGTGATCGATAAGACATCTCTTCATTTACTGCTACAAACTGATAGCGGTCATCATGATATTTGCTATAAGGACATTTTTAGCTATTTTTATACTGAAACATTAATCAATGTCATATAATAATATATTGTATGTAACCGTTTAAATGGTTATAGCACAAAATATGCTTTTGTACAAAAAAGAAATTTTGTATCATTATTATGTGTGCAAAATACAACTGGGGCAATTCTTATTTGTTCCGCAGAAGAAAAAAATCATGCAAGTTTGGAACGACATGAGGGTGAGTAAATGATGACAGGGGTTTATTTTGGGGTGAAACAGAAAAAGAGATGAAGTTTGAGATGACCTCTGACGTTACTCCACATTTATATCCAATGAAAAAACGTGTTCCTTTCCTTTCAGTGTGGCCGATATCAAACAGCAGTGACTCTTAAACACATTTAATGAAGAAACTGATGTGGAGGATGACTGAAAGCATCAGTTCATCTTCTTTATTACTGTCAGTTAATGAGAATCAATCTCTCATCTCATCTTAACTCTCTCAGGGTCACAAATTATGAATTAGGATTATCATAATGAATTGTCTTAATATGACCCTTTCTTAGCAGAAGGTGAAAGTCTGACATGAGTTAAAAGTTTCTGGGCTCGGCCTGCAAGCGATATGAGAGAAGAAATGACTGAGAGCGATAAACGGACAGATTGATTGTGTCGGAGCATGAAGGACAAGCATCTCGTCTGCTGAGCCCTTATAAATCCTGTCTATGGAGTAAAACAACATCTGAAGTTTAATAAGTTAGACTTCATGCAGTGCTTTAAGTGGTCCAAAAGAGGTGACGGTACTCTATTATTAATTTTTTTTATTAATTTCTTTATTTGTTTGCTGACTCCCCTCCTCCCCTGGGAAACAACAACTATATTGAAGGGGTTTTATATACAGCAGTCAACAGACCACCTTTTAAAAATAATTTAATTGTGGATTTGCTTGAGCTAGAAAGAGCTACTGAACATAAATAAAATGTGCAAAAGGTTATTTAAAACATTTTGAAAAAAATGTACATAAAATAAATTATAAAACATAATTAGGGCTGTCGCGATAACCGCAATATCGCAGTACCGCGCTACTGACAGGCCAACCGCAGAGGAACGCAAGTAACCGCAGCAACCGCGAACCACGTTTTCTTTTTTCATAAGGCCACCCTTCGTAGTACGTACCATGTGTATTGAATGTTAAATAAGTTAATAATGATAACAAGACTGTTTATCATGGTGATTTGTACAGAGGATTCGTGGATTTGAACAGACAGTGAATGTGTTCGACTGAGCGCGTGCGATTACCTGCGTCTGTCTTTGAAGTCAAGTCATGTATATTCGTGAAAAGGTTGACGTTTCCAAGGAAAGCGAAATATTTGTCGTAGGCTATCATCCTTTTAACGTGTAAGGGTATTTACCATGAATGGCGTCAGCGCTAGTCAGCATTACACAGCGCGAGGAAGCCGTGGGGGAAAGCAGCGAGTCACGCATTGAATCAATGCCATTGGTCTCTATTAAGTGAAGGCAAGCATTGCTTCAGCTTTGCCCAAAAGTGAAGCATT
The DNA here is from genome assembly GCF_051911475.1 of Siphateles boraxobius. Lineage (NCBI taxonomy): Eukaryota > Metazoa > Chordata > Actinopteri > Cypriniformes > Leuciscidae > Siphateles > Siphateles boraxobius. Next base: position 8,112,406 of record NW_027509215.1, read on the forward strand.
GCTGGCCAGCTGAGCCTTGAAAAGTGGAGCTCAAAGTTAAAAAATAATTAACACCTTGTTTCATTACATCTATCATTTAAGGAATCAGCTTTTTTGAACGTTTTTGTTGAATGAATGGTTTAATGACTCACTCAAAGACAGTCCGTTGGGATAACAACTGCGCGCTGAGTGACAGTCTTTCAATGCGCAGAGACGCTGTTTAGTTTCAGTTACATTGGTTACATTGTTTTTGTGTATGCTGACCACATCATAAAACGTATTTATATAGCAACAAATAAATATAAATAAATAAATGGCGGTAAAACCGCATATCGCGCTATTGAGCCACTCAAAATTACCGCAAGGGAAATTCCTTCACCGCGACAGCCCTAAACATAATAACCATAGAACAGTAGAACATAAACATGAGTCTTGCTATGGTTCATTTCTTTACCCGTTTCACACACCCTCTCCGGACCAGTTGAGTTGACACCATGGTTGACACATGGACACTTATAATCGGATTGACGGCTCGATCGGACTAAAAAACCCTCATGTAAACACCCAAATCGATCCGATTGAGCTCAATCCGAATGACATTTCTATCGGATTGAAAGGGGTGGTTTATCCCTTATGTAATCCGATCGATAGAACATGTAAACACTTGATCGGATTGAAAACCGAAACTGAAAGGACTGCGCATGTGCAGTGACGTTAAATAAACGTAACGACGTATAACGCGCGGAACGAGCTGTTTTTCCTGTTGAATAAAGTGTCATATTAATAAGTTTCCCGTCATTCTAAAATTCTCATTTTACTCGCGCGAATGTGAAGTGAAGCAGGACAATGTCCCACCAGTCCTTGTTGTGGATTCTTATCGACCACAGACGTCTGGTTTTGGCCGCGGGGAGGGGCATTTTTACTGCGTGATCAGCACGGCAAAACAGTTAATATGCTCTAAATTATGACCAGAGACGAATTAATATTACGCCTGCTGTTTAAAACAAATAAAGAACCAATAGAGGATAATATTTATGCGCGAACAGCAGGAAACGTCTCGGTTACGTATGTAACCCTCGTTCCCTGAGTAGGGAACGGAGACGTTACGTCGGATGACGACGAATGGGGTTTCGCTTAGAAAGCCTATCAACTTCGAGTATTACAAAACGAGCCAATGGCAAAGAAATGCCATGGGTTTGCGGAATTTGCATAGCGTATCTCCGCCTTACCTCGTGGGTATAAAAGGAGGACGTCGGCAACATGCAGATATGTTTCTTCGCTGAGGAGCCAAGACCGAGCTTCAGGCGATCCCCGCGGTACAGCGGAAAGTGGCAGGAAGGCGTAACGTCTCCGTTCCCTACTCAGGGAAAGAGGGTTACATACGTAACCGAGACGTTCCGTTTCGTTGTCACTCCGAGTTACGACGGATGACGACGAATGGGGCTACCAGTCTAATCACGCCACCTTCTCGGCTGCTTCCAGTGCCCTGCGTAAATCTGAGCTCCCTGTCGTGAGACTGGCACGGACGAAGGACTCCTATTTAACACAGGAATACCAAGGTATACTGGGGGGCGTATCCCAAGTTTAGGGAAAATGCAATTATTGCCAGCCCAGAGGGGGGGACTTAGAGAATATACATATGACCCGAAGGATGCATATGGAGAACATTGGGGTGTCCAGCCGCAGGTGGAATATTTCAACCCCAGGGGAGCAATGTGGCTTGCCAAGGTAAAGACACATGCTCAGAGAGGCTTACAGTGGAAATACACATGTGGGGATCGCTCAGGGGAGGGACCATGCACACGGGAGGCACCTAGCCAACGCGCAGGCAATAGACACTGGCGCCGACGTCAGGAGCGCTGGAGGAACTCAGGGCTTTCGGGGAAGCTCACCTGAGGAGAATATCGCACGTATCCAGTCCGTGGAGTGGAATGGCGAGCAAGCGAAGACACCTGAGCGGGTCCAGTACTAGCTGGTTGAAGCGAGTACATGAGAGGACACAGGCTCCACTCGGAGATTGTAGAATCTGGCGAATGAGTTCGGTGTCGCCCTGCCTGCAGCTCTGCAGATGTCTGACAGCGAGGCGCCATGCGCTAGAGCCCAAGAGGATGCCACACTCCGGGCGGAGTGGGCAGTCACACCAAGGGGGCACGGTCGACCTTGCTGCTGGTAAGCCAAAGCAATGGCGTCCACTATCCAGTGAGACAACCTCTGCTTTGAGAGAGCCTTTCCATTCAGCTTCCCACCATAACAGACAAAGAGCTGGTCTGAGGTCCTGAAACACTGCGTTCTGTCTACATAGGCGCGGAGAGCGCATACTGGACAGAGCAGTGCCAAGGCTGGGTCTGCCTCCTCCGGGGCAGCGCTTGCAGGTTCACCACCTGGTTCCGGAAGGGAGTGGTGGGAACCTTGGGCACATATCCAGGCCGGGGTCTCAGGATCACGTGAGAGTAGGCCAGCCCGAATTCCAGGCACGCTTCGTCAACGGAGAATGCGTGCAGGTCCCCTACCCTCTTGATGGAGGCCAGTGCAACCAGGAGCGCTGTCTTCATTGACAGGAACTTACTTCTTGGCGAGAAGAGCACCAGTTGACGAAGAGGTTCCACTTCAACGCATAGAGATGTCTCGTGGACGAGGCTCTAACGGAAGTGATGGTAGCCACCACCGCTGGTGGTAGGGTACTCAAACCCACCTCGTCCCATCCAGGAGTCACACATGGAGGTTCCAAAGATCAGGACGAGGGTGCCATAGGGTGCCCCGTCTCTAAGAAAGGAGGTACTTCCTCAGAGGGATCGGCCAGGGAGGTGCTGTCGCGAGGAGAACTAGTTCGGAGAACCAGGTCCTGTTGGGCCAGTAAGGCGCAACCAGAATGACCTGCTCCCCGTCCTCCCTGACCTTGCACAAGGTCTGCGCAAGAAGGCTCACTGGGGGAAACGCATACTTGCGACCCTGCGGCCAGCTGTGTGCCAGAGCATCCGTGCCGAGCTTGCCCTCGGTCAGGGAATAAAACTGGGCACAATGGGTCGAGTCGTGAGAGGCAAACAAATCTATCTGTGCGTCCCCGAACTGGTCCCAAATCAGCTGAACCGACCGGGGATGGAGCCGCCATTCCCCCGGGAGGAGCTGAAACCGTGAGAGCTCGTCGGCTACACAGTTCAGAGCTCCGGGGATATAAATGGCACGAAGCGACCTCAGATGCTTCTGACTCCATAAGAGGAGGTGGCGGGCGAGTTGCGACATACGGCGGGAGCGCAGACCACCTTGGCGGTTGATGTACGCTACAGTCGTGGTATTGTCTGATCAGATTAGTACGTGTTGGCCCTTGAGCACGGCCCGTAAGGGGCGCAGAGCAAAACGTACAGCCAGCAACTCGAGGCAATAGATGTGCCATAGGCGCTGGGGTTCTATCCAGGAGCCCGCCGCAGCATGTCCATTGCACATGGCGCCCCAGCCCGTGGAGGAGGCATCTGTCGTTACAACAACATGCCGCGAAGCTCGTTCCAGAGGCACTCCGGCCCGTAGAAAACTGAGGTTCGACCACGGGGTGAAGGTCTGACGGCAGGTCGGAGTAACTGGTACTCGGAAGGTGCCGTGTTGCCATGCCCACCTCGGGACTCGGTCGCGAAGCCAAAGCTGAAGCGGTCTCATATGAAGCAATCCGAGCGGCGTTGCCGCGGCTGCAGATGCCATATGCCCCAGGAGCCTCTGAAAAAGTTTCAGTGGAACCGCACTCTTGCCCTCGAACTGTCTCAGGCAAGTCAGCAGTGACTGCGCGCGCTTGCTCGTTAGCTGCGCGGACATGGCGACCGAGTCGATTTCCATACCGAGAAAAGAGATCCTCTGCACGGGGCAGAGTTTGCTCTTCTCCCAGTTGACCCGAAGGCCCAGACGGGCTAAGTGCCGGAGCACTAGATCCCTGTGTTCGCAAACCTGATCTCGAGAGTGAGCTAGGATCAGCCAGTCGTTGAGATAGTTCAGGATGCAAACACCGAGGCAACAAGGGGTGCCTCGACGACCTTCGTGAGGACGCGAGGAGACAGGGCTAGCCCGAACGGGAGAACCGCGTACTGATATGCCTGCCCCTCGAAGGCAAACCGAAGGAACGGTCTGTGACGAGTAGGGATGGGCATTCGATTAAATTTTCTTAGTCGATCGTCGGGAGAATTAACGATCGACTATCGATTAATCATTAATATTTTTATATTCAAATTCATTATTTATTTTTATATTGTATACTTTTTATAAATTAAAAATGCAATGAAAATACACAAATACAGCGCGTTTTTCCTTGATTAGATCTTTATTACAAGATGATCAACTTGTGGCAGTAAAACTGGACGTTCGGTTAGGCTAAACTTGAAGATATATGCGCTGCGGTGCTCGAAAGCAACGGAACCTGCAGCTGCGAGTTGGCGTTCCTAAACAGAGACCCTCGTTTGTTCCAAAATAATAAATAATAAAAAAAATCATGTTAAACAATAACTTAACCAAAAACATAATAATACTTAGATCTGACAGGTTTTGTCAAAATGTAACTCAGAACTATCCAAGAACGGAGTCGAGAAAGAGGGTGAGAGAGATTAGCCTACTTACTGTAACAATCAATTCGGCTAGGCTACTTAACAAAGCCTCATAAAAATTAACTAGTAACTCACATACAACTTCTACACCAGTCTACTGATTTTTGTTGAGAAAGATAAGCATGTTGATGACATGATCTGAGGTCAGACGCGACCGCAACCTGACCGTCAAGGCTCGTTTACACCTTCGCCTGGCTCTGCAGCGCGAGTCTCCACAGATTGCGCGCGCACCTCCCCAAACAGACGAGGCGTTTATACTCGACGCTTTCGCCTGTGAAACACCGAATACCGCAATGACGTCATTTTTGCCGCGCTCACCTTCGCGCTCGAGCGGACGCGTCGAGTGTTAACAAGGCTTCAGTCCAGCCGCTGAAAACACCCGCTCTGAGGGGACTGACGTTGCCGGGATGCACAGGTACCTCCGCGCTAACTTGACCAACCAGCCCGGGGAACATGTTCACTTTCCACTCACACTACGCAACGCAGCAGCATTAGTTTAATGATAATCGATAACAAATTAACGTGATCGACGAAATTCTTAATGATCAATAATCGATCGTCGATTAATCATGCCCATCCCTAGTGACGAGGGAGAATGGAGACATGAAAGTAGGCGTCCTTCAGGTCGATCGCTGCAAACCAATCCTGGGGCCGTACACATTCGAAAATGCGCTTGGCAGTGAGCATCTTGAACGGCAGCCTGTGAAGGGAGCGGTTCAGCACGCGCAGGTCCAGGATTGGCCTTAACCCACCGGTTTTCTTCGGGCCAATGAAGTACGGGCTGTAGAAGCCGGACCTCATTTCGGCTGGAGGGACAGTCTCGATCGCACCCTTCGCCAGCAGGGTGGCAACCTCCGCTCTCATGATAGGGGCATTGCCACCGACCAAAGTGGAGCGGACTCCCCTGAAGCGTAGACGAGCCTGATCGTTCGAGCAACCCAGCGGGACAGGTTGGGGAGCTCTAGCCAGGCTCCCAAGAACTGTACCAGCAGGGTCATGCGAACCACAGACTTCCCGTCGGTGGGGCAGCGAGGCGGAATGACTGTCCCGGACGTGGACGGCATAGCGGCCCAGTGTCGGGGCATAGTCATTGACCGCGTCCTGACAGAGGAGACCAGGGAAGGACGAACGTTCCACGGGGATCTGCTCTGCCAGGGGGCTGGCGACAGAGGGGGATGAGAGCTGCACGGTCCGGGGACGGCGCGTGCTGTCATCCGGCTCTGGGACAGAGGGGGACGAGGGGTGTACGGCTCAGAGACGGCGCACTGTGTCGTCCGAGAACTCTGTGTGCTCAGGGATGAACATGTCACTTCTTTCTTTAACCACATTAGAGTGCTGACCACCCGGGGGTTAGCAGCGGGGAGTGGAGAACAAAAGATTCTCCCCCGGTCCTCCACCGGGGGAAGGAGTGGTCCTGCTACCATTTCCTGAGAAGTAACCATCATCCCTGAGCAGCCCGTCTCAGGAGCGCCGCTTGGCCCGGGGTTTAGCGGGAGGCGGGGCAGGAGAGGGCTGTGGCGTCCCCCTGCGGCCTCCAGAGCCAGCCCGGGTGAACGGGCGGGGAGGGAGCTGCGGGGTGGCGCCTTCGGCGTTGGGAAGACCGAGGGATCTTAGCGGACGGCGGGGCCGTCGGGGCAGAATGCCTCAGTCTGCTCATGGGCGGTTGAGAACTGATGTACAGCTCTCAAGCGCACAGCCGAAGGGCTGAATTGGGATATGAGGGTGTCGAGCAGACGGGTCCGCCGGACATCCTGCACATCGAACAAGTTAAGCCACAGGCCTGAATGGTGGACATCACCTGACCCAGGGAGCGTGCGGCCACTTTTCGTCACTCGGGGAGCAAGGTCAGTGGCGGCGCGCAGCTCAATGAAGAGCCCTGGGTCAGTCCTACCCTCCTGCATGTCCATGAACACCTGGGCCAGGTAGACCAGCAGAATGGCCATGGCATGCAATAAGGCGGCTGCCTGTCCTGGGCGCTATAGGATTTCGCCAGAAGTGTAGACGAAAAACTACAGGCTTCGGACGGGTGCTTAGGATCGCGCCGAGAAGAAGCACCCTGAGGACACATGAGCATCGCAACAGAGCGTTCAACCGGGGGGACCCCAGTGTACCCATGGGCAGCGGCCCGTCGAGGGAAGGAAGGGCGGAGGAGATCAACGAGGGATCGCTGGAAGACATGGGGTCTTCGAGGATTTCGAGATCTCCTGATGCACATCCGGGAAGAAAGGAATTGGGGTTAGACGGCGACGAGAGTCAGCGCCCACCCCAAAACCAATCGTCCCGGGAAAACATGGCGGTCATCTCAGGATCTGACACGACAAATGCCATATGCACACCCGAAAGTGGCAGCACTGTCAAATCTTCACTTCCTTAAGATTCTTGCCTGCCCTGTGATGCTGCAATGGACAACAGATCCGATTCTGGAATCAAATCAAATCAAATCACATTTATTTATATAGCACGTTTAAAAACAACACACGTTGGCCAAAGTGCTTTACATGTAGCCCAGCACATATTATCTAAGATTATAAAACAAAGTATAAAACAATTGCAAGAATTTAATTACAGTCAAAAGCAAGAGAGAAGAGATAAGTCTTTAAAAGAGATTTAAATGCATCAAGGGTGGCACAAGTTCTTACATGGAGGGGTAGACTGTTCCATAAACAGGGAGCTGCAACAGAGAAGGCCCTGTCTCCTTTTGATTTAAGTCGAGACTTTGGAGTGGTTAACTGAAACCTATGTACAGATCTTAACGGCCTAGAGGATGTATGTTGCTGAAGAAGTTCACTAATGTAACTTGGTGCCATCCCATGTAAGCCCTTAAAAGCAAATAATAAAATCTTATACCTAATCCTAAATTTGACTGGAAGCCAATGAAGGGATGCTAGTACAGGTGTTATACTCTCATACTTTCTTGTCCCGGTTAAAAGCCTTGCGGCAGCATTTTGCACTAACTGCAGACGTGAAAGTGATGCATGAGAAATACCATAGTACAATGAATTACAATAGTCCAGTCTGGACGTAATAAAAGCATGCATAACAACTTCCAAATCATGAAAAGACAGAAAAGGTTTCAGTTTCGCTATATTCCTTAATTGGAAGAAGCCACCTCTAACCACAGAATTAATATGCTTATCAAATATTAACTCTGCATCAAAAATAACTCCAAGACTCCTAGCTTGATTATGAACCTTCGGTTTAAAAAGGCCTAATTGATTAATTATATGTTTAGTAGAACTAGGAGGGCCAAACACTATCACTTCAGTTTTTGAATCGTTTAAGTGGAGGAAATTGGCAGACATCCACTCCTTAATATCACTAAAACAATCAAAAAGAGACTGCAGGGCTGAATTATCCCCCATTTTTATAGGTAGATAAAGCTGAGTATCGTCGGCATAAAGATGATAATATATATTATGTTTTTTACAAATATCCGCCAATGGAAGCATGTAAATAGAGAATAGGACCGGACCCAATATTGATCCTTGTGGAACCCCACACTTCATTAGAGCAGACGTAGACGAAAAATTACCTAATTCAACAGAAAACGTTCTCCCAGAAAGATATGAGTTAAACCAATTAAGAGCTTTTCCCTGAATCCCTGCCCACTCTCTTAGACGCTCCAGTAGTATAGCATGTACTATAGTATCAAATGCAGCAGTCAGATCAATTAAAACTAAGATTGCACACTTTCCTGAATCGACTGCTAAAAACAAGTCGTTTGACACTTTGAGAAGGGCTGACTCTGTACTGTGTTTAACCCTAAATCCCGATTGGAACTTAATCAAAAATACCATTTTCATTTAAATAAATAGAAAGCTGTTGAAAGACAGCCCTCTCTAGAATTTTTGAGAGGAAAGACAACTTTGAGATTGGACGATAGTTCTTTAAATCAGATGGGTCCAAGTTGGGCTTTTCTAAAAGGGGTTGCACCACTGCATGCTTGAAGCAGGACGGCACAACACCACTCAATAAGCTGGAGTTCACAATCGACAAAAGATCTAAACCAACCACATCTAAAACCTGAACAAGGAGGCGCGGGGGAACAATATCTAAAGAACACTGAGTGGGCTTCATTTTGCAGACTATGTCCACCAGATCAGGGAATGAAATTTGTTTAAACTCACTTAAATGTTGTACTAATGAGGGTGGAATGACATAATCAAGGATGATGCTTGAAGGTATAATACTAGCTGTAAGAGCATCAATTTTGTTAATAAAATAGTCTAAAAAGCTTTCACATGTTATCTGATTAATCTCAAGGCCTGTTTTTATGTCAGGATTTAAAACTGAGTCTATTGTCTTAAATAATGTTTTAGGATTATTAGGAATCTTCTTTATAAGATCAGAGAAATATTTTATCTTTGTAGTTTTAATGGCCTTCTGATATTTAATCATGGCATCCTTCAATATGTCATAGGACACATGCAACTTATCTTTCTTCCATTGCCTCTCTGCTTTAAAAAGGCCTAATCATTATTGAGCCATGGCTGTGGTTTGGGTTTTGCACTTATGAATTTAAAAGGAGCACACGTGTCCATAATTTCATTGCAGATGGAATTAAACATTGGCACTGTATCATTTAAATCCAGACCAAAAGATAGGGACCCTGTAGTGCGCAGTACAGAAGATAATGTATAGGCATTCGAAAACTCACTGGCTGTTGAAGGTTTTATAGGACGTACGTACTGGCCTAGAAGCTTACAATTTAAAGAGGAACAAGAAACTGAAATATTAAAAATAACTGGATTATGATCAGAGAAACAGGCATCCTCAACATCTATATTCAAGACAGGAACACCCAGAGTTAAAATCAAATCCAACGTATGACCAAGTTTATGGGTAGGGCTTGAGACTAATTGATTCAAATTAAATGACTCAATTAGATCTAGAAACTCTTTTACCATGGGCTGATTAGGGCAACAGATATGCAAGTTGAAATCACCAAGTATTAGGATCCTCTCAAAACTTGGCACAACTGTGGTTAAAAACTCAGAAAATTCTTGAATAAACAATTTGTTATATTTCGGAGGTCTATATATAAGGGCACAAACTACTGGACAATTTGAATCTACATTAACCAGTTGTAGCTCAAAACTAGAATAATCCTGTACTGTTAACAAGCGACATTTGAAACTATTATTAAATATAGTAGCAACCCCTCCCCCTCTACCAGATGTCCGTGGAGTACTTAAAAAGTTAAAATCACTTGGAGAGGTTTCAGATAAATAGTCAAGATCACCAGTATTTAGCCAAGTCTCAGTCACAAACATAAAGTCCAGCTTCCGAGATGAAATAAAATCATTTAATATAAAGGTCTTATTTGAGATGGACCTGGCGTTTATTAAAGCCATCTTCAGATTGTTGGCTGTAGATACAATTGGGAGGTTGTTGATAGACAATCTCTGATTTGAGACAAACTCCAGCGCTCTAAGATTATAGAAGTTTACTCCACCTCCACGAAATCTCGTGCGCACTGTTCTGTGATAGAGCGTTGATTCTGGATGCTCCGGGGAAACATAGTGAAGAGAAGAGTACCTTGCTGCAAGGGAGGACGAAGTATAGCGTCTGCTTGATGATAAACAGCGACTGATGTCATCCACTGCTGACAACTCCGAACATCTGACAAAGACTCCGGTAGATTTTTTTAATCTCACCAGGACACCACCTCGCCTCCCCCGTTTCCTATGTCGTTTCTTCCGATGAAGTGAGCAATCCGGTATGCAACAGATGTTTGCCGGTAAACGGGCTAGGAGTGCAGACTCCAATGGCTTTTGTCCACATGAATTCCAACCATGCACATCCGTGAAAATATTCCGAATGCTAAGCAAATATTTGCGATCATATATATGGACTGTGGCGATTCCTTGTACAGATAGACAGAAGAGTATAAAAAGGACAAACACAAACGCCAGGCGACGGCTTGCCGACATGTACACTGGCGCCATCTTGCCTCAACGTCTCCGGAACGGTCTCCTCAACGTGTTGCCTGGAACATCAAAGGAAACCCGCGGGGGGTCCAAAGACGGGCCCACGGGCGTCCCATGATCGCTCCCGGGTTGTGTCAATAAAGAGGGGGGCATGGGGCACGGACGGATAGTCGGCGCCTTTGTTCCACACCAAAACCCTCAGGTCATCCTGGCAACCAGCCGAAGTAGCACCTCACGTGGAGAGTGTTAGATCGGGATGTGGATGAGGGGACTCTCTCTCAAACGAGATAATTGAGTCTTGACCATAATGACGCGATGGTCACGTTCCCGCGAGGAGAACGTGAGTCATCCACAAACGCTGCTCTAGCGTGATCAAGCCCAAGCACACAGAGCAGAGAATGTGCCCATCAAAATCGGAAATGAGTCAACCGCAACCAGAAATGCACGGGCGAGCCGTCTTTAAAGAGACGTGCCGCGTGCGAGCTCTTTTGTGAGAGAAAGAAAACTCTGAGAGTGTTGAAGCGCCCGGGGAGAAACACACTCACTGGCAAACCACTGCACAGATAAGTAGGAAGCGCGCACTCGCCGGGAGATCGCCGTCACACCAACACCAGAGAAACTCGCTCGTCTGTAAGAAGCTGACAGTTCAGAGATGGCTTGTGGGACGAAGAATCAACTTGGCTCCGAAGCGAAAACATATCTGCATGTTGCCGGCGTCCTCCTTTTATACCCACAAGGTAAGGCGGAGATACGCTATGCAAATTCCGCAGACCCATGGCATTTCTTTGCCATTGGCTCGTTTTGTAATACTCGAAGTTGATAGGCTTTCTAAGCGAAACCCCATTCGTCGTCATCCGACATAACTCCGAGTGACAACGAAAGGGAAATGTATATTTGTGCAGTTTGCGCATGTCAAAAAATCAGATCATATTTGAAACTTGTGACATATAAACGTGCACATCAACCCGATTACTTTATTTATCATTCATGTAAACACCTTGTTCGGATACATCAATCTTATTGATTTCATTCCGATTGTGTCCATGTAAACGTAGCAACTGACAGCGGCAAAAGCGTTTTATGCTCTTTTCACTTGTAAAACTCAAGGGTGTTTGGGTAATGTAGTCTCTGCTCTCGGTGGGACGAATTAGGAAGCGTGCCGTGCATTGTGAAGGGCGCTCTGAAAAGCGGCAGCGCAGCCAAATGATTAAAACAGATGTGCAAATGAGCGTACCGGTACGCTAAAAGCACGTTCTGGGCGCACAGAGAGGTGGCAGTATGCTCAAGAGCAATATTTGGAAGTGGCGGTACTGAGTACCGGCGCGTACCGGCCCACTTAAAGCACTGACTCCATGACAGATCAGTTGTGGATAGTGAACTATAAGTCATGTTCATTTAAAGGGATAGTTCACCAAAAAAGGAAAATTCTGTCAATAAAATAGTCCAAGTGACTACAGTGGCTCAATCTTAAGTTTATCAAGCAACAAGAATACTTTTTGTACGCAAAAAAACAACAAAAATAACGACTTTATTTCAACTATTCATTTCTTTCTCTGTGGGCCTCGAGTCAGTTCACTAGTGTAACAGCGCAGCGCTTCTGTGTTGTACGTCACACGTAGGCTCACTATTGGCCGACGCTGGTCATGTGTGTGATGCGTGTGACGTACAACACAGAAGCACTGCGCTGTTACACTAGTGAACTGACTCGAGGCCCACAGAGAAGGAAATGAATAGTTGAAATAAAGTCATTATTTTTGTTTTGTTTTGCGCACAAAAAGTATTCTCGTCACTTGATAAACTTAAGATTGAGCCACTGTAGCCACTTGGACTATTTTAACGACGTCTTTAATAACTTTTCGGGGAACAAGTTTCAATCCCTTAGAAGCCTATGGAGGAGTGATCCAGCTCTCAGATTTAATCAAAAATATCTTAATTTGTGTTCTGAAGATGAACGAAGGTCTTACGGGGTTGAACAACATGAGGGTGAGTAACTACTGACAGAATTTTCATTTTTGGGTGAACTATCCCTTTAAAGAAAACATACAAGTATATACTTGAAGTATAAAACTACTAAACTAGTAGTTTACTGAGAGTATACTTTCATAAACTTAAAAATGTGCTACACGTATTTGACTTGTAAACTATCAGTATACCTTTAAGTTCTCAAGTTAAGTACAAATGAAAAACTTAGTTGTAAACTAGTTGTGTTCTCAAAGTTTACTAGTGTTATACTTAAAGGGTTAGTTCGCCCATTTAAGACATGAAGTTGTATGCAATCATTACCAGCACTAAAGTGTATACACACTGACCCACTCTGTTGTCACCCCCCTGGTCCGAGTTCTGACCGCTGGAAGTTTTTGAATGAAGTAATCCCGGCTACTTTCCGGGGCCACAAAACTGTGCGTTTTTACGTGAAAAAAAGATTTGCGTTTCAAAGCTTGATTAATTTAACACAAAAAAAACACGCCGGGCAAAATTCATACCTCAGTTTTAATGCGGCACTATTTTCCTTCCGTTTCTATCAATCCGCGCTGCTGTCAATGTCAACAGTGCGCACGTGACGATCAGCTCTTCCATAGTGTTTACACAATCGATCGACAACAAGGTAAAAAATATTAAATTAACAATGGTGCGAACTTGTAAATTCCCAGGCTGTGACAACAAGGATGTGCCGGGATCAAAGTTCAAATTTCATCGTTTTCCTGTATCAAATATGAATATGAGACAGCTTTGGCTGGTTGCCATCGGCTACTCAGCGGGAGCTAAATTATCTCGAATAAAGGATTTTCGTGTGTGTAGTGCTCACTTCAGCGAAGACGATTACATCTCCAACCAAGGAGGAAAAGGAAAAAACATGATTTTAAAGAGTTTTGCTGTACCAGTACCACGGGTAAGCTCTATTTACTAACTTTATGATCCCATGTCTAAACTGTACGGTAAACAAGATGATGTTTAGACTCCATTATAAAACACGTGAAAAGATGTGTAAAATATATATATATATATATATTGTTACAATTTGCTGTGAAAAATATTTGATTGAACACACCATTTGTCATTCATCCTGCCTCTTGCTACAGCTGTGGTGGGCCCAGCATCAGATTGGACAACTTCTCTGTCCTCTCGCTCTCTCTCTTCCCGTTCTTTGTCCATCTGCTCAAGTTCGGCATCGGTATACTCCGGTTCATAAAGATATCCCTTTGTCGTTGAGTTAAAATTACTGTCTTCATCTGATCCGTCTGACACTGTGCTAAAATTAGTTTCATCATCTGAAGTTTTGTAGTCGGACATGTTGTCGGCGAGTCGCGCTATCAACAGCTAATCGTCACGTGCGCACTGTTGACATTGACAGCAGCGCGGATTGATAGAAACGGAAGGAAAATAGTGCCGCATTAAAACTGAGGTATGAATTTTGCCCGGCGTGTTTTTTTTGTGTTAAATTAATCAAGCTTTGAAACGCAAATCTTTTTTTTCACGTAAAAACGCACAGTTTTGTGGCCCCGGAAAGTAGCCGGGATTACTTCATTCAAAAACTTCCAGCGGTCAGAACTCGGACCAGGGGGGTGACAACAGAGTGGGTCAGTGTGTATACACTATAGTGCTGGTAAGGATTGCATACAACTTCATGTCTTAAATGGGCGAACTAACCCTTTAAAGGGTAACTAAACCCCTGGTCAGAGCCTGACTCCACCCACTTGCAATATTTGAAAAATGCTGAAAAAGTGGGCAGAGCCCAGTGGAGGGGGGCGTGCACCTGAGACACATCTGTCTGTATGGAACTTGCCTACGTCACCAACAACCCCTTAAGTCACGAACCACCCCAAACATCCAATAGGAAAATTCAACTGCAGTAGCCACCGTTCAACCTGAAGAGGGCAGCACTCAGACGTTTTTACACCATATATTGTAGAATTAAAACACTTTATACACAAATGTCAAAAAAGTTACTCGAATCAATGAACAGTACTAATAAAGCCCCATTCTTACAGATCATTAACTAAAAAAAGTTGGTTTAGGCTTTAGTTACTCTTCAAAGTATCCATACTTCTATACACTAAAAAGTGGGTCAATTTAGTTCTAAGTAGTATTGAAACAGGACACTTAAAAGTCTAGCACATTGATATTAGTATACTTACTACATAAAGTATACTTACAAATCTACTTGAACTTTACTAAAGTAAACTTAATAAAATGAACTTTGTTTGTACGGGGATGGATCTCTGCTCAGATGAAGTGTTAATTTGCTGATCTCTGACTCTGTCATCGGCTACTTCATCCTGAATCGACAAAAACTGTGTTTTGGACAACAGAGATCCCACAACCAGAGGATTCAGCCGTTAGATGAGAATCAATCTCTCTGCGAAGAACATCCTTTCCCCTCTTGCTATTCTTTATCATTCGTAAAGAGATTGTTTAAATGAGACATTGATCCGTTTACAAGCTTTATCAGGGACACACCATACGAGGTCATGACCTCCGGATGTCTGACTAGTAATGGCAAGGAAACGTTACTCTAAACATATAGCCTGTATGAATACAGATTTGTCCTTAAACCAGCCGTGCACTATCACAGAAAAGCTGGCAAATATACTACAGCGATTTACAAGATTTAATATTTCAGCTGACGTAAAATTAGTTGCACAAATCTAAGAGGAACAGCATTCACCGCCTCAGTTCTGCCTAAAAATATCTCATGATGTAAATTCTGACATGTCCTTTAGCAAGAAATACTAGCGGTGACGGGGTAAAAATATAATTCCCAACTCATTGATTTCCTTTGCTCACTAATCTTTTACCCTATAGTGCCACTGTGTGGTTAACTGTGCAATTTAATGTTCTCATATTTTATAGAACTATAGAGTATTTGGACACTTAAATCACTCAAATTCTGCAGGATCCTTTCTCTTCTCCGGCTTTTATTTGTTTCTTAATTTTTGCTTAGGGTCTTTTTTTTTAACTGGTGGTTTGGTTATCTTTTTGTGGTCATATTGTCAAATGTTTACTTGCAAAGTGTGTTTGTCCATCTTTCTTTACAATAACCACGCTTTCTTTTATAATTTGTATGTAATGCAATCATGCAGACATTTTGAAGCAATGCTTAAAGGGATAGTTCACCCAAAAAATGAAAAATCTGTCATCATTTACTCGCCGTTTTGTTGTTCCAACCTGTATGACTTTCTTTCCTCTGTTGAACACAAAAGAAGATATTTTGCAGAATGTTGTTAATAGTATTTTTTCCTGCTGATGGACACTGGAGTCCATCAACTGTTTGATTACCAACATTCTGCAAAATATCTTCTTTTGTGTTCAACAGAAGAAAGAAACTCATACAGGTTGAGGTTAAGTAGTGTAAATGATGACAAATGTTTCATTTTTAGGTGAACTGTCCCTTTAAGTGTCCAAATATGTTTTGAATTAAAATAGATTAAATCGTTTTGGGTCAACCATAATAATTATTTTCTTAACATTGCTCATTATAGAGACGAATTGATGAAATTAGCAATGGATGCATTTGAAAAACAATGCATTTCATTTGATTATATTTTAATCTATCATGATGTTTAATGCTACTCTCTTTTTTTAATGGAACGATGTACATGTTTTCCTGTGCTGTTGAACAGTGTGGTTTATTGTATTGCTGATTTGGAATTTTGGCAACATCATCACACTTGGCAGAGAACTCTTGAATGAGGTGAGGTCACCATGGCAACGAGCTCCAGCAGTTGTGACACACAGGGACCCTCGGTCACATGTTCTGAGCGCAGTTCCCGTGCTCGTCCACTAGAGGCAGTGGCGATCTCATCAACCTGATGCTGACAGCAGCTTTCTTTCTCAAAGACGGCCATTTAAAAGGAGATCTGTTCTTCTCTGTGTGTTTTTAGATTAGTAGATGTTTTTCCAGTGGCTGATTTATCATAGTTCCACACAAGCCCTTATGTTGTCATTTATATTCTTGTGCATTCAATTCAGTGATAGTCAATGCGTGAAAGCAACAAAAACACACTTTTTGGGAGATGATGGTGAGTAAAACAAAACTCAACATTTAAACCAGCGTTTCCAAGGTGTTTCAAAAATATACATTCATGCAGATATTTTTACTGCAGAACCCTCATGAAAAATAAGTAGCTTTTAGAAAAAGGTGAGTATATTTTTAAGTTGCCTATTCTTTATGTAGATAGTTTACTAATATCAATGTATCGAAATATACTTGTAAGTGTACTGTTTCAATACTACTTGGGTCTAAATTGACCCTTCGCAGGGAGCTTGATTGACAGGTGATCTGACCAATCATACTTCGCCATCCGCCATTTTGTCCGACAAAGCAGTCAGGAGAGTTAGTAGATTCACATGGGAGGATTTGAACTTGAAAAACTGAATATGCCGACGCCTTTCCGCGGTTAAAACAACATTCCTTCTTATGTTCATTCATGTTTATTTGATGCTATAAATGAACTAGAAGGAAGGGATGATCGGTTCACGAACAGCTTTAACTGAGGCTCTACAGCGATCTGTCACGACACATTAAAGAGCCACAAAACGGTATTTCGTGTTTAAATTTCTTTTTAAAAATGACCAAATTTGAAAGGTGAGACTTTGTTTAATATGTTTAATATCAAAAGTAACCGAAAAGTAACCTGGTCTGTCCTGTCTGTCAGCGTATTGTCAGTCTCCTCTCTGATCCGCGATGTATTTTTCCCTGCGTGAGAACATGGTGTGTGCGTGAGAGCGGCGTAGCTTGTCGGACATAGCGACATTAACTAAGGGGGGCGGGTCTTTGCGAAAGGTCAATTGGCCCACTTTTTAATATAGCCTTTGTATCCATTGTCAACGCAGTGCAGCAGCTAGCAGACCTAGAGCAGGCTGTCTAGCGTGCTCATGGTCTGCCCTGCGGGAACTGCAGCAGCCTACCACTGAGCCCGACATGACATCACGTCCAATGAAGGGCGCTCGCGCCTTCACAGTGTCAAAGCCCGTCAGAATGGGCGTGGCTTAGCGTATATAAGCAGTGCTCGTAGGCTGTATTCTCTGGTTTTCATCGACTGAAGCGAAAAACGCTCGTGGCGCAAGCACGGCAGGTTACACAATACTCGTTCCCTCTTCTAGAGAGAACCGAGGTTACGTTAGGTAACCGATACGTTCTCTTACGAGAGGTTCTCTCGTATTGCGTAAGTTAGCTTATGCTACGGGAACCCTTTGTCAACGCCGTGCGCGCCAAGCATCCACAATGAGTCCCAGGGCTTTCCGGGGAACCCAAATAAGTGGGCAATAAGGTGGCCAGCAACGCGGGCCAGCACTTGTACATAAGCACTCATAGGGAATACAGAGCTGCGTCGCCGGTCTGTATAAGCATATAGCACATACCCAATAGTGCACCTCAACCAGAAGAGCTAGTATACGAGAGAGTAGCCTGCGCACGAACATCTGTGGACAGAACGTACATCTCACTTAAACTGACAGAAGTTTTGCCTGCAGAGCGGGAACTTCTAGGTTATAAAACCTGACAAAGGTGGACGGGGAGGCCCAGCCCGCCACCACACATATGTCGTGAATAAAAATTCCGCTGGACCATTCCCACGAAGAGGCCATGGCTCTGATGGAATGAGCCCTGATGCCCAGGGGGCATTGCAGACCTGTCGACGCGTAAGTGGCTGCTATAGCGTCCACAATCCATCTGGATAGGCTTTGTTTCGAGGCGGGGAGACCATTGGTGTGCCCACCAACGAAACGAAAAGCTGCTCCGAGCGCCTGAAAGGGGCGGAGCGCGCAGTGTAAGTCCTCAGTGCCCTGAATGGGCAGAGGCACATTATCCAATGAAGGCAGAGCCGATAGAGGAATGACCTGCGCTCTGAATGGAGTGCCAATCACTTTAGGAACATAACCGTCTCTAGGTTTGAGGATGACTTTTAAGTCATTTGGCTCGGAACTCGAGACACGCGGCGCTGACAGACAGCACGTGTAAGTCCCCCACACGTTTCACTGATGACAGTGCTGTCAGGAAAACGGTTTTGAGTGATAGGTACTTTAACTCCACGGAGTCTAGTGGTTCAAAGGGGAAAGCTTTCAGGGCCTCGAGGACCAATGAAAGATCCCACATAGGAACCGACGGGGGGCGCGGAGGGTTCATCCTTCTGGCTCCTCTGAGGAAGCGGATGACAAGCTCATTTTTCCCTAGCGACCGGCCGCGCGTCGACTCAGCGAACGCTGCAACGGCCGCCACATAGACTTTGAGCGTGGATGGGGACCTCCCCTTATCCAACAGCTCTTGTAGGAAACTGAGCAGCCGCGAGACCCCACACGTCCGTGGGTCCAGGTTTTTGTCAGTGCACCATTTGGAGAACACTGACCATTTAGACGCGTAAAGCTTTCTAGTAGAGGGAGCTCTAGACTGCGTGATCGTGTTCATCACTCCTTCTGGCAGGGCAACGGGTACCCGTTGATTACCCATGCGTGAGGAGACCAGCGCTCTGGATGGGGATGCCAGATTGAGCCGCGAGCTTGTGAGAGGAGATCCGTTCTCACCGGAATCGGCCACGGGGCTGTCAGTGACAGCCTAGTCAGCTCCGGGAATCAAATCTGATTCTCCCAACGCAGGGCTATGAGGAGCACCGAGTGCCGCGTTTCCCTGATCCTCTTGATTACCTGCGGTAGCAGAGAGATCGGAGGGAAGGCATACAGAGGGCGGCTGGGCCAGACTTGGGCCAGCGCGTCCTCATTCTTCAAAAAAGAACATTGGGCAGTGAGCGTTGTCTTCTGACGCAAATAGGTCGACTTCCGCTTTGCTGAACAGGCGCCATAATTTCTGGACCGTTTGGGGGTGCAGGCACCATTCCCCTGGGGGAACGTTGTCCCTGGATAGTTTGTTTGGGCCGTCATTCAGGTGGCCTGGCACATGTGCAGCTCTCAGCGAGCGCAGGTGATGGAACTACGTGAGGAAGCGGTCTGTCAGATCGCAGAGGTTCCTGGATCTGACGCCGCCCTGACGGTTCACGTAGGAAACCCACTGACATGTTGTCTGATCAGACTAAAACATGGTGGTCTTGTATGAGCGGGAGGAAGCGCTTCAGCGCGTTCTCGACCGCTAATCATTTCCAGACAGTTTAGGTGAAGGAGGTTCTCCTGGTCTGACCGAGATGAGCTTTCAGTACGAGACCGCTCCCATCATCACACCCCGCTGTTACCAGCCGGCTGTTAACCGGGGCTGCAGAGCCGTAATACAGGTCTGAGTCACTCTGATTCGTTCGCAGCCAGCAGCCCAAGCTCGGCGAGACACATGAGCATTGAACCAGCGTTGAAGCGGGCGCATGCACAGTAAGCCCATCTGAAGCACTGCTGCAGCTGAGGCCATACAGCCCAGCATCCTCTGGAATGTCTTCAGAGGAATGATGCTTCCCTTAACTTCAAGAATGGCCTGTGTCGGGGTATTATCTGAATCTTGAAATAGGCATCCCTTCAGATAGAGAAATAAACCAGTCCCTCGGGCGAACGTGCGCGAGGATTTTTCTGGTTGTAAACACTTTGAACGGTCTTTTCATAAGCACCTCGTTCAAACATCTCAGATTTAAGATGGGTCTGAGGGTTCTGTCCTTCTTGCGTACGAGAAAATAAAGGCTATAGAAGCCTGACTCGCTCAGAGAAGGCGGTACCAATTCTATGGCCCCTTTGCACAGCAGCTTCGCTATGTCTGCGCGAAGTAGATGTGTTAATTCTGCATTCACAGTTGTCGCGGTCCGTGCTTGAAAGCGCGGAGGACGGCGAGTGAACTGTAGCGAATAGCTGTGCCTTATTGTGCTCAGCACCCATTCTGAAACCCCTGGAATGGCTTCCCATGCTTTTATATATGTAGCTAGGGGGCGAATGGTCTCCAGGTTCTGATCGCGCGCCCTCGGTGCTTGCAAGCGGCAGCTCGCTGACAGCCGTGACAGGCTGATACATAAGAGGCGTCCCGATTTCCGTCAATGGGAAGCGCCCTTTATCACTTTGTGATGCGCGAGCGGAGCCTTGGGCAGAGTGTTTATTAGCAGGCGTGAGCGCTTTTGTGCGGGCACAAGACTTACACATAACTTTGACGTCCCGATCACTTTGGATGGGGAGCGTTTTATGATAGCCCTGAGACGCGCGCAAGGCGCTTTGGGCAAATTGTTTATTAGTAAGCTTGAATGCTTGTGAGCAGGCATGAAACTTACATACATATTTGACGTCCCGATCGCTTGGATGGGGATCGTTTTATGATAACTCTGTGACGCGCGCTGCGCTTTGAGCAGAGTGTTCATAAGTAAGCGTGAGCAGGCACGAGACTTACATTTATATGGACACCGTGATGGGCGGCGTTTTGTGACAACTCTAGAATGCGCGGGCAGCGCTTGGGGAGAGATGTGTTCTGACGTTTATATTCTGACTGATACGAGTTTTAATGGCCGTGTGAAAGAGCGGGCAGAAAGTAGGCGTGGGCACGGACTCGTGGACACATTTCCTACGTTTAACACTCAAGCGGATATTTACCGCTTTATGGGAGTGGGCTCTTTGAGTGACACGGGAAGTGTTGTGCTTGTGTGTAGGGGTGAACACTGAGGTGTGGGCATCTTTCTACACTGAAACACCATCGGCGAGAGCCGGATCTGAATACGGCAGCTCGCTGAGGAGAGCCGCATAATTTTTTTCTGCTGCGGGAGCCGGGATCGAACACGGGTCTCCCGCGAAAGCTGTGGATTTCGCCACTGAGCCACAGGGGGGAATGACATCAGCTTCAGTTAGCACGAGCAGATAAAGAGAGCGTCATCACAGTTTCTGTGTGTCGCCGTTTGTTTGCAGGTGTGCGTGTTATATAACAGTTTCATGCTGCAATATTGACATTACCAGCCGCTCAAATTAAGAGGAGCTGAGAAATGTTTTAGAAATGGGGGATAGTCCGGCCTCAGCGGGACTAAAACACACTCTTTCCTCATTTCGCCGGTGACGCATGCGCACGGGCCGCTCAGGAGGGCGCGTTTGCTTTCTGTACGCAAGAAAGCTGGCCGCGATCTCAGAACTGCCTACTTTTTTTTTTTTTTTTTGCGGCTCGTGAGCGGCAGTTGCGCGTCTGTGAGGGGAGGCGGGAAAGGCGAGAGCGAGGCTGCAAGTATGCAATACAGTCGCACATGATCAACGCGCCTCCCACCTGGACATTGTTTACCTTTTCCGGCTACAGCACGGGACTGCAGCGCGAGACTACAGCTTGCCGTCTAAAAGACTATTTAGGTGAGTTGAAACAATGGCTAAGTTGCTAAACGCATATTGTTCACATGTAGGGTCCCTGTTCATGTTGGACAGACATTTTAATTGCATTTTGTGTCTGTTAAGAGGTTCAAAAACGCTCTTTATGTCGATGCCCCCATAGCTGCCGTTTCAGCTGGGTGGGAGCTCTGGGCATTCGCGGTCGCAGCTCCGCGTAGCAAGCACCAATCCGGTTCGTTTTTTTTTCTATAGTCAGTACTCACAAAGGTCTAACGATCAAGATTAACTTAAAAATTGCCCGGAGTTCTCCTTTAACGGCTGGAGACTTTCATAAATTTTAATTATAAATTATACAAATGGAAAATAATTGTCCCAATTGAGTGTCTGAGAATAAGCAGAAGAACAAGAGTTTAATTTGAGATTTCACATGCTTCAGTGGTTTTGAGAAACTCGTGCTCAGAGTCCCACGGCACTCATGGGAAACGCTTTGGGTCTCCATTTAGATTTCTTTTTTAGGAGAAAAAATATTCACACATAGGAAAGATCTTTTTATGTTTTTGCAAAGCCCACAGGTCTGATGTTATTACTTCAGCATTTGTTTTAATAGAAAAAAGACTGCGGATACAGACACAGAATCACTGACTGACGTCATGTTTAATTAGTTAAACACACACACACTTTAATATCACTGGAAGTGTAAAATCCCAAATGCATTGTGTCTTGGTACAAAAATTAATTGAAAATGTCAGACAAATAAATATAACAACATTTGAATAATAAACAGTGGCTCTCTCAGAAGTCTAAGAAAAAATTGCGAAAATAGTTCCATAATTGTGATTAAAAGCATTTTGTTCATCTTGTGCTGAATGATATTTAGGTAACACTTTTTCAATAAGCTCTCATGTTAATATCAGTTAATGCATCAACTAACATGAACTAATAATGAGCAATACATTTAAAAGCCTTTGTTGATGTTAGTTAATAAAAATGTTAATGTTCATGTTAGGTCACAGTGCATTAATGTTAACATATACAACTTTTGATCTTAAATGCATTTGATTGACATTAACGAAGATTAATAAATGCTGTATAAATATTGTCCAATGTTAGTTCATGTTATAGTAAATAAATGAAATCTTATTTGTTCTGTAACTGATTTTGTGATGAATTGGTTATATTTTACTAATATTTACAAGGATTTGCTTGTGTTTTGGGTCTTTAAATTGGGGTACAAAATACAATACAATTAATAAAAATAAAGATTTTTCAATTTCCTAAACACACTATGTAAAAGTGACTCAAGTGTGCATACATCATTCACTCCTCGCTATACGTTCTCATGGAATAATAGAAACTCCCGTTAATGTCTGAATTGTGCACATGTATTAGTCTTTGTTGTCCATGCTGAGGCCTGACAGCACAAGATCTTTCAGGAAGGGGAAGATGTTATTGATCAGACAGGTGAAATAGTGGAACCAGGGGTAGAAGGCCTCTTTCTGACGGGACGCCCCGGCTTTGATGATGCTCAGAGCCGCTTCACTCGCGGGATAGGCCGTCATCGTGCTGAATCCTCTGAGAGACAACAGTTATGGGGGATTCTCATGAAAACACATCCAGGTCATTTTCATCACACAAGCAACATGCTATGGATTAAAAGCATCAACCAAACACTTTAATAAAGCCATACAATAGTGGCCAAAAGTGATGTTCGAGGGGGATATTTGTTTTTATGACCCTAACCATAAAAATATTAGAAAAACATTAAACTTGGTTAAGGCATTTATCTGACTAAATTATTTGGAAAAATGCAAACTACAGCTACAGGTTTTATTTTACTAAGCCTATATATAAAAAAAAGCATACATTCACTTTAACATAATCAGTCATTACTATTTCATTGGTTCTCTCTTGTTTTTGCATTGGTTTATAATTTGTAAGAGCCTGGTCAAAAATTAGGCTGCATTAATTTGGCATGTTTTATTGCAGTATCACAAATAAAACAATCTATGCTATGCAATATGCTTACACAATCTAACCAATATTTAGGGTGACGATGCAAAATTTCCTAGGCCGAACTTCACTTTTGGCCACTACTGTATGTTGTACAGTCCGTGTGTGTGTTGTACAGTGTGTATGTATACACTACCATTCAAAAGCTGGGGGTATGTGTTTTTTTTAAGAAATGAATACTTTTATTCAGCAAAGATGCATTAAATTGATCAAAAGTGACAGTAAAGACATGTATAATGTAACAAAAGATTTGTCAAAGAATGCTGACAAAAATGTATCATTTTGTTCATCAAAAAATATGAAGCAACAGCACAACTGTTAATAATAAGAAATGTGTCTTGAGCAGTAAATCTTCATATTAGAATGATTTCTCAAGGATCATGTGACACTGAAGGATGGCGTAATAATTAGTGATAAGAAGTGAGCAGCATGTAACGCATGTCAAATTTTGTATTTTTGAGAAAATCATGTTAATGTGTGGTTAGAAAAAAAATAATTGAGTCACTGAAATGGAGCCATTACATATGCGAATTGACAGCTGAAAATGTGCTTCAGTTGTGTCAGTGTGTGTTAAGTTGCTAGATTGATTATTCATGATCTATGAATAGATCACCAGGATAAATGTGCTGAGGACAAACTGCAAATGAATTCATAACCTGCTTCCTAAAATATCTTGAGTGATGCACAGAAAACATTGGAAACGCTGATTGCATTTTTGACCACACCAATGTCCTCGAAACGTTTGGACAGAACAAACATTTATAAAAATTATAAAAACAAAAACTGTAAAACTTTACAATAAGGTCCCTTTAGGTAACATTAGCTGATGCACTACTTAACATTTATCATTGTTAACATTTATCGATCATTAACCATTAAATTGACGCATGTAACTTTTGATTTGAAGGTATTGGTAAATGTTGAGATTAACATCAAGATAAATAAATGCTTTTTCAAGTATTTTTTCATAGTTTATTTATGCATATAACTATTGTTAACAATTGGAACCTTTTTGCAAAGTGTAACTAAAAAAAAACTTTAGTCATTTTAAACGTACACAAACTGCATAATTAGAACCAAAGTGGTACTTTTTTCTTTGTCTTAATGTGATCTTTGTCAAACAATTGAGCTAAAAAATTTTATTTTTAATATATCAATCATTGTAAATATATAATAGAAATAAAATACATAAATCATTCTTACCATTTTAAAGAAAAGATATTCCATAAAATAGTACATAATGATTATTAAAATAAAAACTCTTATGAAAATTGCCATTAACCTGATGTAACATTTAAGAAGCAAATTGTAAATTCAGCATTTATTACTATATGATAGAAAGTTGATTCAAGAAAATGGTTGCAAGATCCAAACCAATTATGAATTACTTGATGAAGGTGATAATCAATAAAAGGGATGTTTTCTTAAAGTTTGCGGTATCAGAAGTGCTGGATTTAGTCAGTGTCATCAGTTCAGTCTGTAGTGGGAAACTAACCTGATCTTCTCCATGGCCGACTCGGTGTCGATCAGTCCGAGGATCATGATGGACACCGACACGTTGCTCTTCTGGATTGCCAGTTCACTCTGCATCGCTCCGAAGAATCCGTTCATCGCAAACTTAGTAGAGGTGTACGGAGCCACAAACGGACTCGCCAATTTACCTGAAAACAGCGTTAACCTTTTGTCATTAATAACTGTGTGGAACTGACAACAACAAACACTTTACACAAAGAAATGAATCCCAGTTCACATGTGTGATTGTGTCCCAAATCTAGTAGCGGCCTTTGCTGTGTTTCACTTGAAAAAAGAAGGGGCCTCCATTTGTGCTCAAAGAAATGCCACCAAAATTAATAAAAATTAAGATAAGGGGCCAAAAATGTCTCTGTGTGAGTCTTATGTTTAGTATATATAAAGATTATAGTAAGGCCATACCACACAAGCTAAAGTTCAGGACATTTGCAAATGTCATATTGATTTTATACAATTCAACACACATGAAGTTATTATGACTGTAGATGACATATTTAAAGGGATAGTTCATGAAAGGAAATGAATAGTTGAAAAAGTCGTTGTTTTGGTGTTTTTTGCGCACAAAAAGTATTCTCGTCGCTTGATAAACTTAAGATTGAGACACTGTAGTCACTTGGACTATTTTAACGATGTCTTTAATAACTTTTCTGGGAACAAGTTTCAATCCCTTAGAAGCCTATGGAGGAGTGATCCAGCTCTCAGATTTAATCAAAAATATCTTAATTCGTGTTCTGAAGATGAACGAAGGTCTTACGGGGTTGAACAACATGAGGGTGAGTAAATACTGACAGAATTTTCATTTTTGGGTGAACTATCCCTTTAAGACTCAGAATATTGTCTGATTTTGCTCTATTTTGGAAATAAAAACAATTCCTAACAAATCCACAGCCATAGCACATCTCCGAGCAACACAGTAATGTTTCGTTACTGAATGAATCCGCGTTTTTGAAGGAATCATTCTAATGAATGACGACTCACTCACAAACACAGTGGCTGCGTCTGAAATCTCATACTTCCCTACAATAGTAGACAAAAAACGGTATGTGACAAAAGTAGGCTAAATCCGATTCCACAGTACTCATGAAAGAGTAGGAAAAAAGTACCCGGATGGCCTGCGACTTACGGTGAGATTCTGAAGTGTGATACAATGGATACTTTACTATCCAATGAGGCCCTGGGAGAGGATTTGCAAATGGTGGTGAAGCGACAACAACTGATGCTGATAAATACAACATGTTGAATGTAGTACGTCCAGATTACATTCATACTATAAACATACTTTTTTAGCTGTCGTAAAGAAATTACTTATTCAAAATAAGTACCTACTCAAGAGAGCATGTGATTTCGGACGCAGCCAGTCACGTGCTTTGTCCCTAAAAGATTTAGCGGCTTTAAACGAATCGTTTAACTGAATGATTCAATGACTCACTTGTTAAGACGATGATTTGCTGTTACCTGGCGGTTTAGTTTCATATTTATAAGTATTTCATTATGGTTAGAGATAGAATGCGTTGATAGTGGTAGATAGAATGCATATATAAATAGACTATTACTAGTGAGGTATGAGATGTTAAATGTAAAATATAACAGAGATAATAAAGTAATTGCAGTTTCATTGCATGAAATGCTCTGGTTACAATTTATTTCGATAGTCCACTTTAGACATTCCACTAACTATAAGTAATGAGAGTTAGTTGACATGTAGTTGAAAAGTTAGAGTATTAGTAGGCTGTAGTAGACTGTTAGGTTATGGTTAGGGTTCGGGTTAGGAGAATAAGTTGACTTTTAGTTGGCCAAGTTTTTGAATGTTGGCCAAGTTACTTATAGTCAGTAGAATGTCTGAAGTAGACTATCAAAATAAAGTGTTAACAATGCTTTTGTCTGTAAATTTTTCCTCATTTGGGTTGGGCTCCGAATTGCAAAGGCTGTCTCTGCCCAAATCATAGCCAAAAGTGCTTTTAACTAGATTTATATTAACTAAACTTGCACCAACAAAGTTAGACTCACCTGCCATTGAGGAAACTACAATGATGGAACCAGCGGATGTTTCCAGCGCAGGCAGAGCTGCCGCCGTCATCTGTGTGTAACTCACAAAATTCACCTGCAACGAGTCAGATCAGTGTGAACAGAGAACGAAGAAATCCACACATTACACCCGAAGCCCTTCTCTCAGTGTTTGACCTGCATGAGTGACCTGACGTGGTCTGCGTCTCTGTTCCAGAACTCAACGTTAGTGTTTCCAACATGATTCAACACTAGAAAGTCCAGCCCTCCTGCAGGACAGGAACACACGACACACACTACCAGTCAAAACTTTTTGAAAGAAGTCTCTTATGCTCACAAAGACTGCATTTATTTGCTCAAAAATACAGGAAAAATGGTAATATTGTGAAATATTATTACCATTTGATATAACTGTTTTTTTATTTTAATATATTTTAAAATGTAATTTATTTCTGTGATCAAAGCTGAATTTTCAGCATCATTACTCCAGTCTTCAGTCTCACATGATCCTTCAGAAATCATTCTAATATGCTGACATCAATTTATTTTTCATATTCAAATAGAGTAATGGTTATTTTAAATTGTGCGCATCTGAAGTGTCTCAGCTGAAGGAAATAATCCATAATTTATTGATCTTTAAAATATCTGCCAAATATTCTTATTGGACCGATAATAACGTTAATATTAAGAATGAAGATATATCGGCCGATACTGATATATATAAGTTTATTGAATAGGATAAACACCTTGAGATGAATATGACACTGATATGGTGGCCGATATATCCTGCATTCCTAATTTTAATAACAAATAAACGCAGCCTTGGTGAGGCTTTTTTCAAAAACATTAAAAAAATCGTAATTATTGGTAGTGTATATATTGCATAATATATTGAATGGTTTCTCACCCAGTTTTTCCACAGCGTATTTGACGACTCTCTCGGGGTCAGCGGGGTCAGACATGTCTCCGGTCATATACATCATCTTCTGTGCGCCCAGTTTCACACACTTCTGCGCCACCTGAACATCCACAGGACAGATGTTAGCAGAACACTTTCATTTGCTCATTAAAGCCTTTGCTTTCATACAAAACGTCATTTATTGCTACCCTTAAAAGTCTATCACAGCCTTACAACCTCTGCATTACTTTCAACAAATAAAAATGTGGGCATCTACTGATTAAAGTCCATAATGAACCCTCTGGGGTCTAAGGTGTTTTTGGGGTCCTTGGGATGTATTGACATGCCCTGACATTTGTGCTTTTTTCAGTTGCTTATAAACATATTAATGGCAAAGTTGTCATTACACAAACAGGGCTACCTTGAAAAAGTATTGGGAATGTCTTACAGTGTTTTTGAAAAACGAACTGACCTTTTTTAAAGCTTCTATTCGTCTCGCAGTGATGATGATCTTAGCCCCAAACTTTGCGTAATGGTAGGCCATCTGCTCCCCGATCCCTGAACTGGCCCCTGTGATCAACACTCGGGCCCCACGAACTGAATCTGTGCTCATCAACACACTGATTTTAGAGTAACTCTTAATGCACATTTAATAAATCTTCTGATGAAGGTCAAGCGGTGGGTTGGTTGTGTAATATTTCTGAGGATCTATTGACAGAAATGCAATATAAGATCCATAACTTTGTTTTCAGTGGTGAATAAAGACCTTGCATAATGAACCGTTATGTTTTTAATGAACCGTTATGTTTTTATAAATGTCTCATTTTTACCTTAGAATGAGACATTTATATCTCCATAACCGCAGGCGCCCCCTTTTATGGAGGTCGACATATTGTGTGGTCATGTTTCTAGCGTAGCTGACAGCGAACACACAGCGCTACAGAGCGCGTTTCCTCACTACCTTGAAAAAGAAGTTTTCAGTGGTGTATAAAGACCTTACTTAAAGGTGCAGTGTGTGACTTTTAGCGACATCTAGCGGTTCGGTTGTTTACACTAAGGGCTCAGCCCACCGCTCACCCCTCCCTTTCGAAGAAGCTACGGTGGCTAAAACGGGACAATCATCGTCGTCTGAGACGGCAGAGAATAGTCAGAGTAAACCAAGTTTCTGTACCACAGTCCATTATAAACCACATCATGGATAAAGTTTACAAAGCCATAGTCAGGTGAGGATCAAGGGTCTTAATACGTAATATAATAATAGTATTTAGTTGATTGTCTCACGAACGTAACCAGCACATTTCTCCCCACATAGCAAACCCATAATACAGCGAGGGAGAAGAACCACATGAAACTATGCAACTATATATTTTTTCTAACAGGGAAGTAAAAGTTTAGCTGGCTAATATGAGCTGTTACTGTGGCTGAACTGGTTGAAGCGTTAAGCCTTGTTTATACTGGACGCGTCCGCATGAGCCCAAAGGTGCGTGCGGCAAAAATAATGTGATTGTAACAGCGTGCGCGCCTCCGCATCCCCTATACACCATTTACTACACACAATAGGCTTTTTTTTCTCTGATTTTGGAAACTCGATTGACTTAAAATGCTTCCAAGATCGACGGGTTGGTGATTCCTGTAACTGTTTTAATGTCAATGACAAGAGTACTAATCAGCTGTCTCACGAACGTAACCAGCACATTTATCCCCACATAGCAAAGCCATAACACAGCGAGGGAGAAGAATTTAAGTTACATGAAACAATCCAACCTCATATTTTACACCACTGACAAGGGAAAAGTCACTACTCACGGTGTTTATGGCTAGCTTCTAGCTTTCTGTGGCTTCTCTTTCAAGGTAGTGACGAAACGCGCTCTGTAACGCTGTTTGTTCGCTGTCGGCTACGGTAGAAACATGACGTCACAATATGTCGACCTTCATAGTAGGGGATTCCCGCGCCTATGTAGATATAAATGCCTCATTCTAAGGTAATAAAAACATTACAGTTTATTAAGTAAGTTCTTTATACACAACTGAACACATAGTTATGGATGTCATATTGCATTTCTGTTAATAGATACTCAAAATGTTTACACATTGCACCTTTAATGAACCGTTATATTAATATTCTTTTTGTATAAACTGACAAACGCGTTTCGTTACTATGTTGCTCTTCGTGCAAGGAAGCAAGCTTAGTTCAGCGAATAAAACACTGACACAATGATGAACAAGTAACAATAATATTCGCAATAACATAGTTTTACTGAATAATTAAGTAAACATAATTTCTTAATTTATCCTTGTAAAGAAACCTCATTGCTGAACTGCTATTCTCTGCTGTCTCAGACGATGACATATTTTCCTATCGGCCACCGTATCTTTTGTTCGTTGCAATTCGTAACCTCACCACTAGATGCCGCTAAAAATCACACACTGCACCGTTAAGGCTTGAACTCCCATGAAGGTTAAAACAAAGTTAGAAGCATTTTAACTATAAAGCCTATGTATCATATTTGATACATGCATTTCTAAGGCCTCTAAATCATCAACATGATAAAAATGCTGAAACCCTGTTGCACACATGCTAAAAAAAAAAAAAAGTATAAACTACCAAAGGCAAGGAAAAGCCTTTTAGTATAATTGTAAAAACGTCCACCTTCAGCTCGTGGTTCACGTGTCTTTCTGCTGTTAAATCTGCATTGATTTTTATCAAGTGCCTATTATATTGTTAGTAATATTGCGAGATGAACACTTACTAGACTGAAGAAACTTAATTTGATTATCATGATTTTAGAAAAATCATGTTTAAGTTTGAGTATCAAATATGCTCCATCTGGCTTTTATTTGTTCATCTTTTATTGTATTGAATTGCATGATCTTTGATCACAAGCATTTAAATATCATCTTACTAAGACATTATATAGGGAGACATAGTGATGAGTGACATTTAAATGTATTTTATGTCAGTAGTCTGATATACTGTTATAAAGATCTCATTGATTTACATTACAAGCTATCAGAATTTCATCTCACGGTTTGTCAATATAAATATCAGGAAATGCACCAAATGACAAAAAAATTGCTCAATTTGGGTTTCCTCCATATTCTATATTCCATATTATATCATACTATATGAGCCATACACTCTTGATGTATCAAATATGATACTCAACAAAAACACTTTCTATATTTATAAAATTTCTTATATATCTTCTGTCAGATGGTCCAATAGACTAACATTTAAAATAATATACAGATTTTTCTGAATATTATTTCACATGTCAGACTTTACAGGGGTAAAAAGTTACTAATGTCCTTCTAATTCTATACATTACAAAAAGACAGCTTCAATTCTGTGTTTTTAAAATGATTTAGTATAACTACAAAAGATATAATCTCTAGATCATTAGTGCATACTATTTTCATCAAGGTTATGGGAGTTACTTAACCATAATAAATGAGTCTGCCAACAGTTTTCATGACTAGATGCCAATATAATAATTTAGCTGGTTAATGTTCTAGTGAAATACTTGCAAACATTTTGAGTTTAAGATTGTTAACAAAGCATGTGCAAAACCATCTACAAATATATTGTAAAATGCAAGGCTTTCTGCAGGTTTATTCTTGGTTATTTTTCATTGTGTTTTTACATGCATAAACTCCCCCACACAAATAGCTTTCAGGATTTCTCAAAGTAGGTGACTGTATGAGTTATGTTTTATATTACACATTTACTATAACAGAACTCAAATATCTGAAGGGATGCAATAATAAAAATGAGTATATATTATTGTAAATGTGTTGTCCTTACCTGGATCAAACGTATCTCTCCACATGTAGGCCACGAGGGCAGCGCTCAGCAGAATAAAGCTCACATACACCTTCATTTTCACTGGTATCCTCGATCAGAAGCTTGGCGTCTGAATCCTGTGCGAGTGCATTGAGAAATGTCTGCGTTTATGTGTTACACCTCCTGCAGATCCAGAACAGAGTCATAAACCCTGACTGATCACCCACTGAACCTGCCTGACAGTTCAGGAGGCTGAAGGTCTCTCAGTGTTTACATTTACAAACAGATGAAAGAAGAAAAAACTGATGCAGATAAAATGAAAACTGCTCTATTGTTCTGTGTGACATTTAAATAGCTTTGTCTGAACTCTTTTTGAGTTATGCACTGTTTGTGGATTTAAATCAGGGTTATTATCGTTTACTGAAACTTAAAACATTTGATTAATCGAATAAAGCTTACATAAAATAAAACAAATATTAGATTTGTTTATGTTTGATATTATATTATTATGTTTGAAAAACTTAAACTGAATGAAAATTTAAAATGTTGCCTTGGTAATAAACTGAAATAAGTTGAAGTACTAAAATTATTAACAGGAAATAAATAAAAAATTAAATCAATTAAATGAAATTGCAATATTAAAAAACAATGAAATTGTTTTAACATGAAAACTGAAAACATAAAAGCTTATATAAACATTAGTAAAACTAAAATAAAACTGGGTCAATCTCAGGACAATTTGTCGTGAAGATACACCTTTACAACAATTCTGCTTTAACAAATCATAAAAAAGGTCACAGCAATTAAGTTACACAATTACAAGTTACGCCTTCCACAAACAAACAGTCATTAACCGAAATAATCTTTTCAAATACATTTATCATATGTTGTAAGGCTTTCGAATCTTATGAACTATGAAAGAAAGAACTATATTAGTAGTCTAAAACACAAAATTAATTGTGCAATAAAATACAGACCTATCTGGTAATTACCTATCACCCAACCCTAAACCTTTCCTTAACCCTTCCTCTTTAATAAAATTACAAAAAAAATGTACTGTAGTTTCATAACAAACGGGATGACTTACTGCATCTGGTGATCTAACACGAGCTATGTGCCTTATCACCAGGTCAAATAAAATCATTTGTGTTAGAGTTATATAAGCCATAAATCAAGCCAATCAGCTACGAGGTGAATCACAACACTACAAAAGTTTTTGAAAATCTGACAAAGACAAGATTGTGCACTTAACTTCTTAAGTGAGGGAAAGAACTACAATCCCATGAAGCATAATCAAATAATATGTATAAAAACAATATATATTGTATTATATGAAAAACATGCATACAAACATTTCTGTATTTTGATTTTGAAAGTTTGGACAAGAGATCGACTCGAATACGTCATTCGCAGTGCTTCATGGGAGTGGGCGGAGCTACAGAGCTATTTTGGCACGTTGCTTTTTTCGACTCTCTGATTGGTGGAATTTTCTGTGTAGCATTATGGGTAATGTAGTTTTTCAACAGGAATTCCACTGTTAGACAATTATTTTTTTTTAAATAAGCTGAAATAATGCAGGCTGACCGCTACAACAGAAGCAAATACCATCCATTAACAACCTCGTAGATTAAATTTCTGTCTTTAAAGGTTTATAAATTATCTTTCAAAGTCAATTTCTCCATGGAAAAAAAATGTATGGAGCTTTTACTTCCAGAACCCGACTGTTGCTCTCTATGGTGGGGAAAGAATTAAACGGCGTGAGCGTCTTATTGTGAGTTACAAGTAAAAAGTCAATGAACAGCAAAACACCAACAACAATTTTCAGTGCAAAAAATATCTCTTTAATTATTTACGATAACATCAAACAAACAGACAGGATGAATAGTTTGACACTTGTCGTCAATGTCACCTACTGAAACGTAACTTTGGTAAAAAAGCAGCAAAAGATTAAACCGATTAAATAGAAGAACCAGAGGAACCGGCAGAAGCTCGCGGACCACACAATAAAACACATTTACAAAGAAGCCAGAAAGAGAATTACTTGTTCACAGTCAGAAGAAAGAAAAACTGCAGAAGCCGGTTGAGCTCGTGAAACCTTCCAACGGCTTGAAATCATCAAGATTTGTCTACTCAGGGAAAGCAGAAATATAGTACAAGTGTTTTTAAAGCACAACGGAGAACATACAGAAAATATTCCACCTGATGTCATGGCAAACTGACCGGAAACTCAATCCATATCCACAGCTGAAAGTTCAACAAGTCATTTAGAGAAATGTGCATTTCACTGAACAATACTTTCCCATAATCCCAAATTGGGCTGCCCAAAAGATTTACTGGCGTCAGGACAAACAATTTATCTTCTCCAAAAAATAAATTAAACATGCTGTGTGTTTTTGATAATGACATACTGAATATCTAACAAGAAGAAAACTACACAAACAACGGATGAATCTGAGCGAAGCGCTAATGTACTGAAAAACTTCAAAAACCTTCGGTCTGTCCGAGAGATGATAATAACCACATGCAAACCACAGCAGGAAAATGCGTTAAGATCAGCAAACACACCCAATCAGAGAGCAGCGCTGAACATCCAACATTTACATATGAAATCATCGTCTGTTTACATTACATTTACATAACCAAATTCATTTATGTACAGGTCTTTTGGAAGAAGTGGTTAAATTGGGTGTGATCAAATTGAATTAGCAAAAAAAAAAATAGTGTTAGATTTAATTATAAAAATGATAGAATTTGCATAAACATTAAGTAGATTCTTGGCAAACTATGGTCATATTAAAAACCAACGAATGCAATTTCAATTTCAAGAAATTTTGTTTTGATGCTTTCAAGCAATGTGTCCTTATATTTCATTTCCGTGATGCCAATCAGTAAGACACTCCATATATAATTTACTCATTTGACTTCCTGCAAGACATACGGGAGAAATGCTTGACAGTGTAAGAATAAAGTGCAAAAACTACAAGCAAAAAAAGGCCAAATCAGCTACATGAACTTGCTCATGTGCAGTATTTACAACAAAACGCGACGCAATGCCAAAAGCAAGAATAGCAAAAAATAGCCACAAAAGACATTTAAAGTTTTGCTGTTTTATCACTTTAATAGTGCTGTGATGATAAAGCCTGTCGTGCACAAGGGGAAACTTATCCCCAAGTCAAATAAAAGAACAAAATTGTCTTTATCGTGGAGCTTTGCTCAGATCAGCTGGGACAATAACGCAAGGGGAATTTGAGCTTCTCGTCATTTAAGACCTGCCTTTAATTCACAGTGAAGGCAATGGAGAATATGTTTGATGTTTATAGATGTCTAACAGCTCTATCCAGCCTGCTGGATTGGATTCGTGTTTTACTAAACCAAGGCCTATTAAACGTCAAATCAGACTGGGCTACGCGACAAAATCTCGTTTTTGCAATAACTGATTGTTAATCAATTAAACACATATTCAGACTGCTGTGCATTGTCATATCTAATTGCATTGGTCATCTTACTACAATCAAAAAAGGAGACCGGATTCATTTTTGCTATGCTTGACATTCAAAATCGCAGCTGTAGTATGTGGCTTGGTGTTAGAAACAAGTGCTCTACAGTCAACAAAAAACAAATGTGTAACGAAACAGATGATTTCACACAGGACAAAACGGGCAACCCTATTCCTAGAGCATTTTACAGTATGATGCTGCAATACAGGACCTGACGTCAATCAGGCTCGTGTCACTTTAGTCATTTAATACCCATCTGAGGTTAAATCACTATAGAAAACCATTTCAAAAACGTGCTTTCTCTATGCTACGTCCGTTCAAAACCAGTCCTAATTAAATGACTTTACTGACTGGATTTTCACTTTTAAAATCAAAAAAACATCTTTAAAAGGTGTCCGAAAACAGAAACACATCCGTCTCGTTGCATATCTGGTCTGATTTGGGGGAAATTGCAACTAAAAGAGCGACACAATGCATTACAAAATGCATTTCTGGGAGCAAACGTTTGTTAAGAAGCATATTAGTTCTATAAATAGATCAGTTAGACGGTTTCATTTGTAATCAAATGTCTCTGGTGTTAGTCTTTTCTTCTTTTTTTTTACCAGAACTATTTACAATTCAAAACCAAGAAACTCCTTCGCAGTCTCGCGAGACCGAACATTCATACACAAATCTCGAAAAACGAGACTGACCTTTTCCAGGGCTTACGGCTGAATCGAAGATATTCCATGGGATTATAAACACCAAATGATGCCCAACTCGCACGTATAAATACACTGTTTTGATATGACAATTGTGGACAATGGCATCAACTCAAAATAACAAACCCTGTACACGTACGCTTCATACAGTCCCTCCTCGCATGGCAGACTGTACACAGAGGCGATGAAACTTAAGCTACGAAGAGGTGAAGCAGTGGGTTTGTTTCGGGTTTCTTTGTTTTGTCTGTTTCTTTTAGGTGGTCTTGACCAGGTCGTACACGTGGATGTGGAAATCGTCATCGTATTTGATGTAGTACACAGACGGCTTGGCTGGAACTTGATAGATGACGAGGCCTGTTCTCTTTACTCCTTTATCCGTCACATACTCCACCTGCTTACCCACAAGGCTCTCGGTTTCCTCGCCGGGCTTCCTGTCTGCGGGCAGCAGGTGTTTATTC
This sequence comes from Siphateles boraxobius, assembly GCF_051911475.1. NCBI lineage: Eukaryota > Metazoa > Chordata > Actinopteri > Cypriniformes > Leuciscidae > Siphateles > Siphateles boraxobius. Next base: position 8,148,988 of record NW_027509215.1, read on the forward strand.
TCTGCGGAGACAAAGAAATGGAAACAGTAAACTGAAACTTCACTTTACTGCAGGAGTCGGAATGAATGATTCAATTCAACCTACCTATTTTATTAATAGAATAGAATAAATGCAATATTTAAAAATTATATATATATATATGCATGTTATTAATTTAAAGGTCCCATATTGTAAAGACTGAAATTTCCTGGCTTTTTTCATGATAACAGAGGTCTAGGGTCTATGAAACTACCATATAAGTTTCAAAACAGTCGATCCACAGACACACGCACACAGCCTGCATAAATTAGCTGTGCCTTTTCACGAGCCGTTGTGACTTCCGTATAAATGTGATGTCAGAACTACTCAGTCACCAATGATGGGTCACTCAGAAAACAACAGGCCAATCAGAAGAGATGCTCATGAATATTAAGTAAACGGGCCAAAATCGAGCTGTTCTTGGCAGAGCTCCTGAGAAAGGAGCTGTAAAAATATATTGAGATGGTTTTTGGTACTTATACCGAATTATATATTCTTAAGGACATCAAAACCTAAAATAAAACTTCAGAAAGTTGTACAATATGGGACCTTTAAATATTAGTATTTTGTATAATTATATACAGAACAATAATATAAAATTCAAACATTTGTAAAAAGAAGTCTCTTATGCTCACCATAACTGCCTTTATTTGATCAAAAGTACAGTGAGAACTACAGTAAAATTATAACAATGTTTCATATTTGAATATATTGTAAACTGTAATTTATTCCTGTGATCAAAGCTGAATTTTCAGCATCATTACTCCAGTCTTCGGTGTCACATGATCCTTCAGAAATCATTCTAATATGATGATTTGCTGCTCAAGAAACACTTCCTATCATTTTTGACAGGATTCTATGGTGAATAGAAAGTTCAAAAGAACAGCATTTATTATCAAGGTTGAGATAATGAGGTAGCTGATAATGTAGAAACTGACAGAGCGTAAAGAAATCGAGCCAAATAGATAAAGATAAAAGATCTCTTAGGCCCTGTGTACACCTGGTGTTGAGATGCGTTTCGGCCGATCGGATCACAAGTGGACGACACTGAATACAGGTGTAAACGGGGTCGAAAACATTTTGAGCTTGTCCACTTTCGACCATTTAAAGAGGTAGTGGAAAATGCATTTGATCGGATTGCTTTTGCAGTGTGTTCGAATGTGTTTGAACAGCCACAAAAGACTGCGTACACATTATGTGAAGCGCTCTAGCCGAACGAGATTTAAACTGTCAGCTGAAGACCCAAGTTTAGTTTGAAGATGAAAAACATATCACAATGTTCTCTCATCATTCCTGATTTCTAACACACACGTGCGGCTGTCAGAGCAGAAACTAAAGCTGATGCTCTCCGTTAGGGGTGTGACGATAACCTCATGTCACGATTCAAAACATATCACGATACTGAACTCACGATACGATATTATTGCGATACTACAAGACATATGATAAAAGGTAAACATCAAAATGTAGCATTTCAATCAATAGTAAGTTTTTTATTACATTGTGGGCGAAAATAAATAGGCTTGGACTTGGTGCTGGAAACTCTATGCTCAGGACAATAGAGACATAAAAATATTCATGATTCTGAAGATGAAAATACAGCTTAAAATTACAACTTATTTTAGACGAATATGCTTGCACTCTGTCACTGACTAGATACATTTAAATAATGTAGGCCACTTTTTACTGGTAACATCAGACATTTGGCAGTAATTATTATTTTGGGTGAACTATCCACGATACAAATTGTCACTATCCACGATACATATTGTTGCATTTTTGTATTGCGATATATTGTGACACGATATATTGTTACACCCCTACTTTCCGTATGTTTTTCCGTCGTCTCCGATCGTGTTCATATGTAAATTGCGCAAGATCATTTCGTCCATTAGACCGAAAGATCTAAAAAAAAAAATAAACATAAATGTTTCCGCCCATAGACCCTCCCCTCGAAGAAATCAGGACAGAAGTGGTTGAAAGTGGACAAGTGATGGATTAAAACACCAGGTGTAAACGGGTCTACATGTGATCCGATCGACTGAAATGCATCTTAATACCGGATGTAAACAGGGCCTAAGAGATGCACAGAACCAAAAAACAATCTTGGATCTGAAGCATTGCTCTGTAAGGCAGATCAGCAATTTAAACTGGTCTGCTAATTGCATAAATTCGAATGTAACAATTTCTAGTATTATAATATAAAGTTTGAAATTCATCAAGCAAAAGGTGAGTAATATCAGATTCAATAACCTTCAAACGGAATTAACTTCAGTAAGGTTTTATGAAGAACATCAGCTTATTTACCTGCTTCAGGTAAAATCCGGAGGTCTCCGTCTTTGTAGTCGTCCCAGAGCTGGTACATGTAGAGCACAGGGTCTTTCTCGTATGTGATGTAGTACCAGTTGGTCATGATGGGCGCTCGGGACAGGACCATCCCCCTCCACTCGTTCTTCTCACCGTCCTCTTTCTCAAACAGATGCTCCACGGCTTTTCCCACTAGCTCCTCTGCGTCATGAGGAACCTTGATCTTGTTGTTCACTATGAAGGGTTAGGAAACACAGCAAAATGACAAAGAGGTTGTGTGTGTCACAGTGATCTTACCCTGGTTAAGAGCTCTTGTGGCATATTGCTTTTTGTGGCATAAAAGTTCTGAATTCTGATTGTGTAATTGGTTGAATTAAAGCAACTATAAACAGCAATATGATCAAAGTTACCTACACCGTTCAAATGTCTGGGGTCGGTAAAATATTTATATTGATTTCTCAAGAAAATGTTTTACATAGTATAAAAAGGAGGGAAATAAAGTGAAATTTATTCCTGTGATGGCAAAGCTAAATTTTCAGCAGCAAAAAGAACAGCATTTATTTATTAAGTGAAATAGAAATCTTTTATAAGATATAAATGTATTTACTACTACAAGTATTAAATTCTTCTAAAAAAAATCTTAGTAGTGTACATTCATGAAATAATTGCATTTATTGTAACTATCTAACAACTATTCTTTCACTATACAAAATAGTTAGACTAAGATATAGTAACGTTGAAGTTTTATATAAACTAAAAGCTGTGCAAAACAAACAGGCACCAAAATTCGTGTCACAATATGATATTTCATATTCATCCTTTTCTAGATTAAACCCTCATTTACTTTCCAGGCTATGCAACATATCGTGCTGTTTTCATATATTCTCAATTGTGATAGCTTAAATCTATGCATAAAATACAGTGCTATTTGAGTATCACCATGATGCGATAATAGTTTTTATTAATAAAAACTGAATGAATCAATGAAAATTGTTTTAGTTTCAGTTAACTAAAATAACCCTGACACGATAATCAGTCTCCATCATTATTTCAACTGCAAACATTATCAAAAACAAACGTCTTCCAATTCAGTCTTTTTTATTTTGTGCTTCGGTAGTCAGTTCATTTATTTTCCCTTCTGTCTATTTTTACTTTATTATCATTACTGCATTAGGGATGTAACGGTATGAAAATTTCATATCACGATTGTAGTGACCAAAATTATCACTTTTTCGTTAAAATGAAATGAAAATGTTCAAAAAGAACTGATACGCACACTGAAAATTTGGAAATCAACAAACAAATAAAATTAGCAGCTCTATGCACTTTTTTTTAAGTATACACATTAAATGATATGACCGTAGTCAATAGCAACATATTGTAACAGCGCACATCTCTTCTATCACCGCGGACGCACTCTCTCGTTTCATTAAAATACTATTATAAATGCGGTTAGTAGATAATTTAGCAGCAAATGTTTTATAGTGGAAAAAAAACATTTAGTTTGAAACAAATAAAAGGTCAAATGTTCCATTAATGAAAAACAAATAAAAGGTCAAATGTTCCATTGATGAAAAACAAATAAATATATTATTTATACTATAAAATGAAAATACATTTATTTAAATGTACAGCGCAGCTTCTTCATGAGGCAACAACATTTGATAGATAGGACAGAACAAGAAAGGCCATTAATAATCTTAATCTTTGAGCAAAAGTGTTATAGGGCTAATATGAAAGGCTTCGATATAGAGCGTCAGAGTGGCTTATGCACATCCCGTGCGCAGAATGATGCGCTTGAAGCAAGAGAAGTGCAGAGTCATTGCGCGCAGTGCTTCGCATTGAAAAGTTCAGTAAACAAGGGTGGGAGAATAGCTATTGATGCTTAGTGTATTTTCTATTCAGATTCACTACCCCTACAAATAGAATGATTAATTATTTCCAAATAGAGCTATTCAAGTCATCTGTTGAAATTGTTTTCATAACGCAGACATTTTTTTTTCTGTATATCATGATATATATCCTTATCTGGATATACAGTTACTCATACCGTGACATTTTGGTCAAACATACTCACAAAATGTTTTAGTTACCGTTCATGCACTATAAAAACTGCTTATCCTTGCAGATGTGCTACTTCCTGTCACTGGCTTGTTTCCTGTTTGCAGCACAACAGATCCACCTACTCACCCACTTTCTCAGTGAGAACTTGCAGGTTGGAGACCCTCTCATCTTTAAAGAGCTCGATGCCATAGACGCAATCAAAGCCGTCGTACTTGACCATGAACAGGGAGGAGTTGACGCTGAGGCGGTCCAGCACGGTGCCCTTCCACTTGGTCAGCGCGCCCTTCTCCCTCCAGCTGTGTTGGATGCGTCGACCCAGCAGGTTGTTGGGATCTGGAGTGAGACTGTCGCTCAGCTCGCCACTGCTGCGCTTCCTGACGAGAGGAGAAAAACAGTTAATGGGTTGTTGAAAGTCTGGCTGAACTTCTAATCAAGGATCGTTTTACCGTTCATCGATTTTATATTGCACAGCATTCTCTCTTAGATGATACCAAATGCATATGGCTCACGTAACAGATACACATACTGTACGTTAATCTAAAGTGGTATTAAAATGAGTATCAGGACCATCTAAAAATTAGGCATGATATAAAACTGTTGGTAACACTACAATAAGGTTTCATTAGTTAGCATGAACAGCATTTATTAATCTAAATTAATGTGAAATTCAACATTTACTAATACATTATTAAAATCATAAGTTGTATTTGTTAACATTAGTTCATGCACTGTGAACTAACATGAACAAATACTGAACGACTACTTTTATTAACTAACATTAACAAAGATTAATAAATACTGTAACAAATGTACAGTCTCATTGTTTGTTCATGTTAGTGACTTCATTAAGTGATGAAACCTTATTGTAAAGTGTTACCAAAAATTGATAAAGAATTAAATCAAATTTTTGCATGATTTAGAGTACACTACACACTAATTTTATATTTTTAAAGACATGATTATTCATCAAGGATGCACTAAATTGTTCAAAAGTGACAGTAAAGACACTAATAATGTTATAATGCAGCCTTGGTGAGCAGAAGAGACTTCTTTCAAAAACATTTTAAAAATCTTACTGAATCCAGTGTACAAAAACATCATCATAATCTTTCATCAATATGTAATAACTTGCTAAGCCCTCCTATTTTTCAACCACCTTGATCTATTCTGACCTGTAACAGCCATTTTTCACAATCCAAACAACTTTCTTTAATATCCTATTTCACTCAGAAATACATCTGATTACCTCAATAAAATGGGTTCACATGAACTCTACAGGCGCCTAATAGAAATTAGTAGTAAAAAGTTGACTGTGTTGTCGCCCCTCGACGGCTGAACACACTGAAAGGAGTAAAGGCGACTCCCAACTAACATGTGTGTTCTGCGGCTGTGTGTAGGTAAATATCAGCCAGTATCAATAGTTAATATACGTCATTCAAAAAGAAAACCAAAAACTGGGTCTACAGATATACAAACCGTAAACAAAGCAGCGTTTCCTTATCATGTTGAAAATCAATCATGCTAATCACTTTCTTCCTTCCAGTCAGCACATGTTATTATGAAAATATTTGCGCATTGGAATACTCAAGTAAGATTATGTATTTAAATTAAAACAGACTTCTGTCTGTGCCGTCTTGACTCCTAGGCTTTCACTGACTCAAGCTCACACTACAAGACTGTAAGACTACATGAATCACTGTGGTGCTCACACCACACAACAAGGTTTCATGTCATCTGTCATCGTCTTGTCACAGCAGCTCACATATACGACAACACAACACTGACAAGGTGCACAAACCACAAGACATTTGGTCAACACTCTCAGAAAAAAAGTTACAAAAGCTGTCACTGGGACAGTATCCTTCAAAAGGGTTCTAATATGTACACTTTTGGTACCAATATGTACCTTTGAGGGACTAATATGCACTCTTTAGGTACAAAGGTGTACCTTTTGAAAAGGTACCGCCACAGTGACAGCTTTTGTACCTTTTTTTTTCTGAGAGTGAAGAGACAGTTATTGGCATTTTTTCACATAAACTCACACGAGAAATTCATGCAAGTGATTAGGAGATTAATTCCATCTGCACTTTGATTGGCTGGATTAGATCCACCTTGTCATTGCATTTGACACGCTACAAGATTATGTGGGGATAATATCAAAAAGGTTTGTAAATATCGTAGTGTCTGTGACTGCTCGAGATCACGTCCCTGACCGGCTCATACTCAACGAGCATCAGTGAACTCAACATCCACCGTTTTGGCCGTTTTTTTTGTCGCAGACTTTGGAAATCTAGGTATCTGTGAAAGCAACATCCAGTTAAAAATCATGTAGTGTGAGCTTGCCTTAAGCTAAACAGCCAATTAGAGTTCTCTCTCTCTCTCTCTCAACGATGAAGCCAATGCCAACGGATGCCTTTTCAACATGCTCAATCGGCCAAAAAGCCCCGATGGAGTCCGACTAAAGCCAACACAGAAACTGGGCTGACCCAATGGTCAGTAAAACTACCAACCACTAACAACTGACTTTGGTTCAGCCGAGTTCAGTCAGAGCTCAGTTTAATAATTCACTTCTACTGGAGTATGTCTGTCACTCAACAATTATAACATTGAAAACACATTCCTGGAAAATATCACAGCATAATCCAGCGTGACACCAAAAAAATTATTTCCAGTCTGGTCCTGTTGATAATCTGATAATCATTATTAGTCAATTTTGGACTATATGACATATATTAGAGATCGACCAATGTGGGCAGATTCTGAAACAAATTTCTGGAGAGCAACGTATTATATAACACAATTTAATTACAGCAAATGAGATCTATACTTGAACACTTATTAGTCAATGAGCCTTATCCACTGATAAGGCTACAAGTAGTTTCGGGAACTGATATGAGACTATAACTGACACTTCTGTTAATCTGTGGACCAGCCAACTGGTTATTGGTGATAATGTCAAAATGACCAAATATTGGCCGATTCATCGGTCTGGTTTGAGTGTCCCTAGAAACATCCCTAACTCAACACAATCAAATATATGTGATTTAGACTGATCTGCTAATGAATCAGAACTGATTCAACCAATTCACTGAAAAAAAATTTAAATCAACTCAAGAGAATCATTCATCTACATATTGCACATCACTATGGCAGTAATGAAAAACTATGGCACTTCCATATTTATCACGCTAAAATTAATTTACTTTGGTATTTACAAGTTACATGAATTTTGGTATCCCTTCAATATCATCATAAACCAAAGTACCATGGTATCATCATTCTGATACCATCATTGTACAATGTTAAAGCGTGTTTATATTATATTTACTCACCTGCCCCTTTTCTTGGACATGTTTCCAAAACCTCAAGCACGTCTAGAAGAGAAAAATGACAGAATTATAAGTAAACCAATAGGTTTACTTGTATTCTGGCAAGACACTACAAGTAAAACCAGTGTTTCTTCATCATCAATTTTGGGCTATTTTGCTTTCAGACTACTGGAAAGAAAACATTTAAAATAAACACTGAAGTGCTTGTTTTATTATGCTCATATATATATATATATATATATATATATATATATATATATATAAAACACTTATTTGCATCTAAAGATTTCAATTATATCTTTAAAGGCGATTTCAAAATTAGTTTTCAGAAATCTCCACTTTTGCAGCACTTTCATACACTAAATGTTTAGTCTTATTTTATTCCTATCTATATTCTGACCAATTTAATTTTAAACAGAGGGTTGTTTGTAAAACATTTGCCTGATTTATTCTATTTCTAAAGACATGGTGTCAATTTTTATTGGATTTATAAAAAGAATCAACAAAATGAAAACTATGTCAACAAAATGAAAAAATAATTTTTAAGGTTTCATGGTTTAGATTTCTGTTCTGGAGATGTATGTTAATAATCAGATAATACCTCATTTGCATATTTAAACAAATTTACAGAAATCATGTGATACAAAGCAATTGGACTGTGATTAATCAACTGGGGAAGTGTAGTGATAGCTGTTAATTGAAATGTTTTCCCTATCTCTATACCCAACGTTTATTTTAGATTGCTTTTAGGGCTAAGAGATATTCTATATGATGAAATGAAAGTATTGCCTGCAGTAGATAATACTTTCATTTCAGCATATTGAAACTGATGGGAGTGTCAACATATGGTGGTAGTCGACCACATGGTTTTGACAGCTCCATTCAGTCCTTAAGCTAAATCTGCAACATTGTTCATGTTACAATACTTCAAGTCTTGTTAATCAGGTGTAACATTGGTATGTTACATATGTAACGCCACGTTATCTTTTGTTATTTTATAGCAATGCCATATTAATCTGTCCTCTGATTGGACAATGACTCAACAGCACCCGTGTTGCATAATTACATCGAATCTGCGGCATATATTCAGGGGTTTATGGTTTAATATCGCGTTAAAGTTGATGTGAAATCCACGTAGAACATGAGACGTCCACAATATTGCGGCATAATAGAGGCCGGTTTATTTTTTCATGTCTTAATGGTGCAAGCTGTGCTGTTTCTACATATATCGCCCAAAATATAACATATACATCATAACTAACATGTCAGACATCAGTAATGCAAGTAAACGAGTGGCTAGAGTCTATACAAAGCCACAAAATCGGGTCGTTTTGCTGGTTCACATGGAAAACACCAACGCAGCTATAAAACGCTGGCGTTTCTGTCCTTTGCGCAACCGGTAAACTCCGCTTTACCTTCGTGTTTTGTCTTCATACATACTCTTATTTCCACGTGCTCATATGTTTCTGTATAAATCGTAAGAAAAGTAAGATTACCTGGCCTCTATTTTCATGTCTATGATGGACTTCCCTCTGCAGATCCTCATGTATAATGCTCGTCCAGACGTGAGGCAACAACCTGGCACGGCCGGTTTAAACTACAATTCCCAAAATGCATTGCCAGGGAGAGAAGAGCAAATAGTGGGAAGGGCATTCTGGGAAATGGAGTTGAGAGTGTGAAAGGGGCGAAAGCACATTCTTCCTGTGTCCGACTGCAACTGTATAAATGACTAAATAAAATCAAGCTAAACAAAGAGTTATTAACGAAACACCTGGATACAAATCATGGGAGATAATAAAATCTCTCCGAGTGTTATTTTTAATCTTATGGGCGGGAAAATGTTTACTACTTTTATAAGCACTCACGGAACTACAATTCCCAAGATGCACAAAGACTTTTCTTTGTCATTCCTTCGGTCAGCTTTGGAGGAACAGGCCTTTGCTTTATTCAGAGCGTTTCTTTTTGAGTTTCAAAATCTGTGTATATGTTGAAATAAATGTTCGGATGCCTAAATATGTATTTTTAAATAAAATATATAGGCCTACACCTTGTTCAAAAAAATGATTGAATTACACACCATTACATCAGCCACTGCATTTCATATAATTCTATCTATAGGATCCAACTTTCATATAAGCCGATCTATTCCTTTAAAATTGGATGTACGAAGTCATTACAAATTATCTAAAAGATACTAAATGTAGGCTATAATACCCAAAATATTATGTAACAAATATTTTAAGTGTTTTAGATGTACTGCTGACATTGGTCAAACAGTCACATCTGGATTTATGATTTTTTTTAAACTGTTTAAATTTGTATCTAGGTAAAACTGTTTAAAATAAGAAGTTAAAAATACTATGCAAGGTATAGTATAAGGCTAAACCATTTTATTTATTTATTTAAAAAAAAATTTTGGTTTGTCATACTAATGGTTTTAGTATTCTACTCATAAAGCAAAAAAAAAGATGAACAATGCAGCTTTGCATATTTCAATTTGCATACCTTGCTGAAATTGAAAGTCATACATGTATTGAAATTACACTTCTTGGACCCACGCCATTGGTCATTGTCCTGCAATACTTTGGATCAGGGGCCACTGCAGTGTTGAATATTCTCCACCAGAAGGCACTAGTGCTCCATCTTCAGATCAACAGGACAGTACCAACACATACTGTAACTTACCAAAAGCAGTAAAGATGTCGACATTCACTGTTCAGATACGGGGTTTTTTCCGTTTTTTTTTTTTTTAGAACACTCCCAAAAGTTTTAATGTGACTGAATTGATTTCTGTGCGACTCAACACCAGTTATTAAAACAGATGTTTTTAGTTATAGATCATGACAAAAATCATGAAAGATCAGTCCCATGATTAGTTCATTCTGAACACAACCACACACCCAATTATAATAGGGTGTGCACACTTAGCCTATGTTATTCCAAGTTTTCTACTTTCTCCCTCTGAAATGTCACATTTGTTTTTGTGTTTTACATTAAAGTTGCAAATCTGTAGCTCATTTTTTGCATCTAAAAGGGTTAGTTCGACCAAAAAATAAATTTCTGTCATTAATTACTCACCCTCATGTCGTTCCAAACCTGTAAGTCATTTGCATAATATTTTCTCATCATTCACTGATTGTAATACTGCACATTTGTCTAAAACAAACAGTTTTATTGTGAACGCTTGTCTTTGCTTGTCTTGTGCTAAATGCAGCCTAAACGTGTCGTCTTATTTTCACTATTTCATTTCTGTAACTCCAGGTCCTGAATGCTGAGCAACGAATCACTCGACGAGTGAAGATCCGCTGGGATTTGAAGGATGTCTCATGTCTCTTGACTGAGTCAGACATGTTTACAGGCCTTGTGCAATTCTCAAAATACCTCAGACGGTTTCAAAGAAATTCTCATTCTGTGTGGTTTTCTTCATCCTGCTAATAAAAATGCAGTTACTGGCATATTGGCTGGCTTTTTTTTTTTTTGAGGTTATCCCGCCAGTCAAGATCTTCGACTATCCTCCATAAAGCGACTCAGAGCCATCAGAAAAAACAATGATGGGCAATAAGACTGTTTCCCTGAGGCGGTGACTCTCAACAAAACTAAACTGCTCCCTGCGTGAAATGTGCATTTTGATGCTGCTATTTTTGTCCATGTATTTTTTGTGCTGATTACAGTCTGCACTGCTTATATATGAATCCTACATGTTGCAATCCGATTCGCATATATGTTTTTATGTAACAAAACGAGTTCAGAACCCCCACTATAATGTCACAGGACATTTTCTTGGTTGTTTTTGCCTTGACATATCCGAAAAGAAAGCTGCTTATGTCAGAAGAGATTTTTTTTAGCTAATATTCAGTCTCCTCCATTACGTTAATAGGACGGAGACCTAAATAAAGTTGGTAAAAGCGTAAAACATACATAAACACAAGCATGTGTACAAAGTATTCTTTATTTTTCAGAATGAGAAAATAGTCAGATTCAAGCCGAATGCAATGATTGGACGAAAATCTTTTGGTCCTGAGACTTCCACAGAAGATATATGTACACATTTTTTAAAAATATTTGTATCACTTCTATTAATGATTGCTATCAGGATGTGAAGAGAGCTTCAAACAGTATAACAGAGTTTTTATAAAACAAATTGCTTACCCTTTTTATTGCAGCTAATAGTAAAATCCATTAGTATAAAAGCATCTGCTAAATGACACAGCTCTTAAAAGAGTAATATAAAAATAACAGATCTATTAGGAACGATTAAAAAAAAAACCTCTGGAAAAAAAAAAAAAAAAAAAAAAAGGTGCCATGCTAAACTCTCCGTCACAATGACAAAAGTGTCCTGGTTACTGTAGGGCCTTATTATGTAGGTTGAATTGCCCTAATGTGGGACATTTTTTGCACTTCAGAATTCTGTGACATATTGCGATGTGTAACCAAAACATTAAATCCATACCCAATGACATTTTAAAACCCCCAGTATGTGTCCTAATCAAATCAAAAGAGAAAATTCAGATAACCCATTCATAAGAGAAATTATAGACATATTAGTGCTCTTATTGCAAGTCGTCTGAGACAATCTGCCGCTTCCTAATGTGGGACAGTTGTGTTCCCAATATGAGACACTGAAAAATCTATGATAAAAGACCAAAAATCACATTGATACATGTAGAATAGTAAAATCTTATTTTAGATTCTCTCTTAAATCTTAGTTAGTAATTTTCTTGGTTATGAATGGATGAAACATGGATAACTGAACATCAGACCGATAATAATAACCTGCCTCCACTGATTAAGTTTCTTTCTCTTATCCTTTCCCTGTTTCTGCCTCTCTTTCTGCGTCTGACAATCTGTCCGTCTTTCTCACCTTTGCCATCGTGATCTGAAATACATTTCATTGAATTAATCAGATGCATAAAATAAAGTGAAATGGCTTCATTGGTTTTCTACTGCGTTTCTAAATTAAGAGCTATTTTTCATTTTAAGTCAACTACCTATTACACACACACTCACACTCACATACACAGAGACACACACAAAAAAGAGACTTCAAACCGCACTCCAAGAATAAAAAAAATTCACATGACTGTAAAAATCTGCATTAAAAGTATTCTATTATTGCATAACACGACTAAAACCATGTAAATAACCATGTTTGTCCCACAAACCATGCCCCACCACACATTTTTGACTCATTGAAGTACTGTCCCACATTAGGCTGATCATGCCGTCCCGGATTTGGAAACCACATTTCCTAATGTGGGACACTAGGAAATTTGATAAAAATATAAAATATATAGTTTATAAACACAAAGTTACTCTATTTTTTGATAGACAAACATTGCATAAGCATATTAGGCTAAAAAGTAGCAGGATTGCTTTGTTTAAAATGTATTTAACTCAACATCAAATTTGTTAAAACTCTGTCACTAATCTTCGGATGGTCTTCACACAAGGTGGCTCCTGGTGATGATTGCTCCACCCTCAAATATGATTGGACATTTGATAGGTCATGTGATTTTGATAGTGAGTGAGTTGTGAGTGTAGAATAGTGCATCTCACAATGCAACGCCTTTGACTCGACTTAGAGTGAGAAAATGTACATGTGATTTTGATCACATGACACCACAGCTTTGTCTAACCCATGTATTCATTCATGTATTTATGGGGGACCTACAAACACTAGACCTTAGGTGTCCCACATTAGGGCAATTCACCCTAGGTGGTTGCTAGGGATTTCTTGGGTGGTTGCTAGATTATTTACTGGCCCGAGTCAAAACATATTCTGGTCAAATCTATGGCCCGTTTGCCCGTTTGATCATTCACCTGGCAAAAATCTTTTTTAGATTTTTTTAGTCAGTAATAATGAAATTCTTCCTCTAAGTAAAAGGCACTAAAAGGTGCTTTATGCTATTTACTAAATAATACATTTAATTTGTCCATGTAATACTGTAGGTGTTTTTTTTTGCAGATATGCATGATACATTAACATGGAACTCAAACTCATCTACATTACCTATTTTACACAGCTTAAATTTTTTTTTCCATGTCCATCCCTTTATTTTATCACTCACCTGCTCTTTCAATGACTTCTACATCCAAGTTCTGTCCTCAAGTGGATCAGTGGAGTCTGGGTTTGGTTTCTTGTAGTGTTTTCAGGGTCACAGAGAGCCGCTGTGTGAAAGCAGCAGAGTTTAAATGAAATCGCATCTTTGAGTTTCTGTGCAGAAATGCTGCGGCGTAAACGTTCCTCCAGGCCATCAAGCACCAACCAGCCTTGATCTTATATAAAAACACACTTCCCATGGGAAAAATACATTCCTCTGAAAGCTATTTACATAAATAAATGCGGAGATAGAAAGGGTTGTACCGTCTGGCTTCTAGCATGCACGACGATGAAGCTGCGAGGAGAATTCCAAGATGATAAACCGTTTATTAAACTAAACACACGCAGGCGATCAAAAGAGCAAATATTAGTAAAAAATTGAATAAAAAAACACACTAAGTGTTAACAAGAACTGACCAGGAGCAAAAGAAATACAGGGCTTAAATACACAGTGGAAACAAAGGAAACTAAACAAGAGACAGGTGGCAATAATGAGTAATTAAATTAGAAACCATGACGACTAACAAGGAATGAAGACTCTCTCTCTCTCTCTCTCTCTCTCTCTCTCTCCATTCCAAGATTGGAAAAGGGTCATGTGACCAGGAGAACCCATACAAACATACTATCTCCTGAGATCCGCAGAAATAGAGCACCTCCTTCATTCTCTCTCCCTCTCCTGTGCCATTTCTGTCTGTCGTTACGGAGAGTATTTGTCTTCCCATTGGGTCCTCCTCTGTGGACGCCCACCCTTTCATTTTCAATCCTTATCATGGCATCTTCCTCTGCATGCGGCGGGTCTGTGTGCATACAGTGTGATTAATGTAACGTTACATGTGTTTGTCTTCTATATCCACTGGGCAAACCCATCCCCATCCCTCTCTCACAGACCCGCCTTCCCAATACTGAACACTAGCAGGGATGGACAGGATGAGGTGTGATACATCGAATGGGAGGGAAAAACGCTCTCTAGAGATCTGATCCAGATTCTCACGGTGACTTAATGTTTCCTCACAGGGTAGCAACATGTTATTGGACACGTTAAAGGATACATGTTCAGAATGACATACTACTATACACCTGATAGATTAGCATTATGTGTACTATGCACAAAATGCAAATTGTCAGTATTTATGTAATACTAGGATTACTTACTGAAAAGTGTGCAGCATACAAGCAGAGTGTAGAATAGTGCATCTCACAATGCAACGCCTTTGACTCGATTTAGAGTGAGACAAATGTACAAATGGAAACAAATTAAACTAATTTTTTAATTCATTTGTTGAATTTGAATGAAAGGAAAGCTGCAAAATAATCATATTTTTTTATATAAGTGAATACTACATGTTGAATCAAACATGCAATTTAGTGATTCACAGCTAGTTTTCGAACTATCGAGTCCAAACTATCAGTCTGTTTTGTAATCAATATTTTTGTGGAAACTGTGATTCTTTGATGACTAGAAAGTTCAAAAGAACTACATTTATTTGAAATAGAAATATTTTTTAACATTATAAATGTTACTTTACTGTCGCTTTTGGTCAATTTAATGCATTCTTTCTGAAATAAATTATTAATTTCTTTCAAAAAATCAAAATAATTCTAAAGTAAAATTTCAAAATAAAATATAAAACAGTTATTTAAAACAGTACAATGATTATTACTGATCATTTTGATCAAATAATTGGAGCCTTGGTGAATCTTAAATATTTATGATTCATATAATATAAAACAACGTTTCTTCCATTTAAAAAAGAAAACATTTGACAAAAACTCCTGATATCATAGCCATTGGATCAGTATAGGCTATTTGTCTATGTCCGCCAATTTTGTGTCAGTGAATTATTTTTGTGATCTCGTGTACATTTTTATTTGATTGTGGAATGACAGGTCTAAATAGCGAAAATAGTAGCACACTTAAATCCACTCGAAACACCTAAGGCATTGCAGTGATGATTTTTCCACAAGCAAGCACAACTCTAGTTTATAGATCCATCTAAATGGATTTGGACAGCAATATGTGAACTTGGAAAACAAAGGATGTACTGTGTTGTTTTGGTACAACACATACATCTGTTTATTTGCAGTGGGATTATTTGTACATATTTGACATACATGCATTCTTATTCTATTAATCAAAAGAAACGCTCACGCACACAAAAATAATGAAAATTCACACTCGACACACAAACTTTGAATGAACTCTCATGGTCTGTAAGTCTCTCTCTCTCTCTCTCTCTCTCTCTCTCTCTCTCTCTCTCTCTTTAAAAAAAGTGGGTGTTGATGCTAAATTGAGGTTATTTCTCCTGCTCTTCACACGTCTGTAATTAGCATGGTTGTTTTTACCTCTAATTCATCACTTGTCAGAAAATGTGTCCAAGGCAAATTTTTTCTATCTCCTGAAATTGAGCACACAGTCATCCACACTTAATGCAACTGTTTTCATTTTATGTTTCTGTATGTTGCATTGTGAGTATTTGCATCACGTTTCTGTATTTGGTTGTGTGAGTATTTGCAGCGCGTTTATTTGGTTGCGTTGTGAGTATTTGCAGCGTCTTTCTGTATTTGGTTGCGTTGTGAGTATTTGCAGTGTGTGTCTGTATTTGGTTGCGTTGTGAGTATTTCCAGCGCGTTTATTCGGTTGCGTTGTGAGTATTTGCAGCGTGTTTCTGTATTGGGTTGAGTTGTGAGTATTTGCAGTGTGTGTCTGTATTTGGTTGAGTTGTGAGTATTTCCAGCGCGTTTATTCGGTTGCGTTGTGAGTATTTGCAGCGTGTTTCTGTATTGGGTTGAGTTGTGAGTATTTGCAGTGTGTGTCTGTATTTGGTTGAGTTGTGAGTATTTGCAGTGTGTGTCTGTATTTGGTTGAGTTGTGAGTATTTGCAGTGTGTGTCTGTATTTGGTTGAGTATTTGCAGTGTTTGTCTGTATTTGGTTGCGTTGTGAGTATTTGCAGCGCGTTTATTTGGTTGCGTTGTGAGTATTTGCAGCGTGTTTCTGTATTGGGTTGAGTTGTGAGTATTTGCAGTGTTTGTCTGTATTTGGTTGCGTTGTGAGTATTTGCAGCGTGTTTCTGTATTGGGTTGAGTTGTGAGTATTTGCAGTGTTTGTCTGTATTTGGTTGCGTTGTGAGTATTTCCAGCGCGTTTATTCGGTTGCGTTGTGAGTATTTGCAGCGTGTTTCTGTATTGGGTTGAGTTGTGAGTATTTGCAGTGTGTGTCTGTATTTGGTTGAGTTGTGAGTATTTGCAGTGTGTGTCTGTATTTGGTTGAGTTGTGAGTATTTGCAGTGTGTGTCTGTATTTGGTTGAGTATTTGCAGTGTTTGTCTGTATTTGGTTGCGTTGTGAGTATTTGCAGCGCGTTTATTTGGTTGCGTTGTGAGTATTTGCAGCGTGTTTCTGTATTGGGTTGAGTTGTGAGTATTTGCAGCGTGTGTCTGTATTTGGTTGAGTTGTGAGTATTTGCAGTGTGTGTCTGTATTTGGTTGCGTTGTGAGTATTTGCAGCGTGTTTCTGTATTGGGTTGAGTTGTGAGTATTTGCAGCGTGTGTCTGTATTTGGTTGCGTTGTGAGTATTTGCAGCGTGTTTCTGTATTGGGTTGAGTTGTGAGTATTTGCAGTGTTTGTCTGTATTTGGTTGCGTTGTGAGTATTTGCAGCGTGTTTCTGTATTGGGTTGAGTTGTGAGTATTTGCAGTGTTTGTCTGTATTTGGTTGCGTTGTGAGTATTTCCAGCGCGTTTATTCGGTTGCGTTGTGAGTATTTGCAGCGTGTTTCTGTATTGGGTTGAGTTGTGAGTATTTGCAGTGTGTGTCTGTATTTGGTTGAGTTGTGAGTATTTGCAGTGTGTGTCTGTATTTGGTTGAGTTGTGAGTATTTGCAGTGTGTGTCTGTATTTGGTTGAGTATTTGCAGTGTTTGTCTGTATTTGGTTGCGTTGTGAGTATTTGCAGCGCGTTTATTTGGTTGCGTTGTGAGTATTTGCAGCGTGTTTCTGTATTGGGTTGAGTTGTGAGTATTTGCAGCGTGTGTCTGTATTTGGTTGAGTTGTGAGTATTTGCAGTGTGTGTCTGTATTTGGTTGAGTTGTGAGTATTTGCAGTGTGTGTCTGTATTGGGTTGAGTTGTGAGTATTTGCAGTGTGTGTCTGTATTGGGTTGAGTTGTGAGTATTTGCAGTGTGTCTGTATTTGGTTGAGTTGTGAGTATTCGCAGTGTGTGTCTGTATTTGGTTGCGTTGTGAGTATTTGCAGCGTGTTTCTGTATTTGGTTGCGTTGTGAGTATTTGCAGCGTGTTTCTGTATTTGGTTGCGTTGTGAGTATTTGCAGCGTGTTTCTGTATTTGGTTGCGTTGTGAGTATTTGCAGCGTGTTTCTGTATTTGGTTGAGTTGTGAGTATTTGCAGCGTGTGTCTGTATTTGGTTGAGTTGTGAGTATTTGCAGTGTGTGTCTGTATTGGGTTGAGTTGTGAGTATTTGCAGTGTGTGTCTGTATTGGGTTGAGTTGTGAGTATTTGCAGTGTGTGTCTGTATTGGGTTGAGTTGTGAGTATTTGCAGTGTGTCTGTATTTGGTTGAGTTGTGAGTATTTGCAGGGTGTTTCTGTATTTGGTTGAGTTGTGAGTATTTGCAGTGTGTGTCTGTATTGGGTTGAGTTGTGAGTATTTGCAGTGTGTGTCTGTATTGGGTTGAGTTGTGAGTATTTGCAGTGTGTCTGTATTTGGTTGAGTTGTGAGTATTTGCAGTGTGTGTCTGTATTTGGTTGAGCTGTGAGTATTTGCAGTGTGTGTCTGTATTGGGTTGAGTTGTGAGTATTTGCAGTGTGTCTGTATTGGGTTGAGTTGTGAGTATGTGCAGTGTGTTTCTGTATTTGGTTGAGTTGTGAGCATTTGCAGTGTGTGTCTGTATTTGGTTGAGTTGTGAGTATTTGCCGTGTGTGTCTGTATTGGGTTGAGTTGTGAGTATTTGCAGTGTGTCTGTATTTGGTTGAGTTGTGCATATTTGCAGCTTTTTTCTGTATTTGGTTGAGTTGTGAGTATTTGCAGCGTGTTTTTGTATTTGGTTGAGTTGTGAGTATTTGCAGTGTGTCTGTATTTGGTTGAGTTGTGAGTATTTGCAGCATGTTTCTGTATTTAGTTGCATTGTGAGTATTTGCAGCGCGTTTCTGTATTTATAGCATTTTATTTTTGCATTTTTATAGCATTTTTTTAAGAATAATATAGTCCAATGAAATGTATTTTATTCAGAAAATGAATGTTTCTTTTTTACGATTTAATCCAAATATATTATCAAAAACGGTGGCAATCAAATGAAAATTTAAACTTGTGTCCTTTTATTTTTTAGGGAAGAGCTGCAAAAAACAGATTTACTAAATTAAACCATGGACAAAAAATATATGCCTTAATTAATGTTTAAATAAATTGTATTATTGTTGTTGTTGTTATTATTATTATTTTGAGAAGTACGTTCTATTGTATGCCTACAATAGTAGGCTAATATATTTCTGTCATAATTTCTCCTAGTTAAACCAAACTTTTATTTTGACGGGTTGTAGAGAAGACCTGTTTCAAAGTGTATTTGACAATGGTTTTTCTCAAATAAAATGATGAAAATGCCCATTAGGCGTTCTCTCAGAGCAGCTCTGGAAATGTTCATGTTTGTGAGACGCTGAAAACACCACGCGTACTTGAGTATGTAGTAGACAAAGTGGAGCAGCTCATTCACACCGATTCACAGAACAAGCAGGTTATAAATTTACACAGCAGTATTTTTGCGCTTAAATATTCACAGACCATGTCGCGATTGGATTTATTGCACAGTTCTACTTTCCATGTATTCATCCATCCATCATTTTGCCTGTTTTACGTGACATCTGTGATGTAAATTCCATTTTCATGACTGGATTCCAGGATTCCCTTTGCATCACGTAAATCATTCGGCCTTACGTTATAATCGGGACATACCTTTATCTGTAGGAGGTATGGAGGACCAAACCTGCAGAAATTAAAAATTTATAAATGAATAAATAAATATGCGAATAAATGTAAAAATAAATAAATAAATGACTATTTATACTTTTATTTCCCTATTTATGTATAATTATATTTTTTCCACATTTCTTTATTTTTTCATTTATTTATTTATGCATTTATTTATTTTCAATTTTATTTATTTTCACATTTATTTATGTATATATGTATTTATGTCTACATTTATTTATCTATACATTTATTTATTTATTTATACATTTATTTATCTATACATTTATTTATTTATACATTTATTTATTTATACATTTATTGCTCTAGTATGCTAATGAGGGGGGCGTGTTTTACCTAAGGCATAGCAATCGATCTCAGAGTGGCAGTACTGAAGCATTGAGGCCACAGTGACACCTTGTGGTGTGACCAAACAATACGCAAGAGGTTTGTGGACGTGACTTTACAGGTCACGCAGGAAATCATGGCCGTAAAACATCAGCAGGTCGGGATTTCTAAAATGTCTGGGCACACATGAACAGAATCCGTAGATAACAGACACGGAAGCGCATCAAATGATCCACTATTAACCAAATTTTATGACATGCATTGTAGATCCGTACACAGAATCTAACTGCATTTTTAATGTAGCCTATCTTCCAAAAACAATGTTGACAGCAACAAACTTTTCCATAAAGAGTTAAAATAAAGGTAAATAAAGAGAAAATAAATAAATGAATTAAAAATATTATAATTGAAATCATTGAAAGAACAACATTATAGTATTACAACATTACAATTATAATATTTTAATTCATTTATTTATTTTCTCTTCCTTGCCTTTCATGGTTGTAAATATGATTTGAGACTTCATTGCTGTTATTTATTGTAATTTGCAACTACGTCGGCCTTTTGAGAATTGTAAAAAATTACAATTTTGTTAATAGCCTATTGTTTGTTCAATGCCTATTTTGTATGTACATTGGTTTATTTCTCAAAAAAAACTTCCGCCACCTCGCAAACAACAAAATTAATAAATAAATGCCCCAATAAAAAATGGTGTAAAAAAGCCTATGTATGTGATAATTTTATTATATATCATAATATGATATACTAGCACACGGGAAGAGTGTTGAAAAATACTTTTTCTTTATTTTTTGCTGTTTCTTCAGAAAAAGAAAAAATGTTCCAAACTCCACAGAACCGCTGCGACTCTGAGCAACACGTGGTGTTTTCTTACTGAACGAATCAGTAGCCTATTTGAACGAATCGTCTGAATTAATGATTGAACTCACTCGTTAAGACGGTGGCCTACTGGCTGTTTTAGTTTTATACTTAAAAGTATAATTTCATCGATTCTATCATTAAATATTTTAATATTCAAAATATTATATTAAAAAATGAATCTCATAACATTATTTACACAACTGTAATTGCAGTGTAAATGCATCCATGGCTCCTCTGCATTAACAGTCTGTGTAAATAATATCTAATGCCATTCAGAGTCAGCGTCAGTCCCACATCTGCAGTGTGAAGATGGATTTTGTTGAAACTGATTTTACTGGTGACTATGGAAGCTTGTTTCCGCCACTAAATAAATTAATAATAATTGCGACTTTTTATCTCACAATTCTGACTTTTTTCTCACAATTGCGAGTTTACATCTCGCAATTCTGACTTTATTTCTCAGAATTGCGAGATATAAAGTCAGAATTGCGTGATATAAAGTCAGAATTGCGAGATATAAAGTCAGAATTGCGTGATATAAAGTCAGAATTGCGAGATATAAAGTCAGAATAGCGAGATATAAAGTCAGAATTGCGTGATATAAAGTCAGAATTGCGAGATATAAAGTCAGAATTGTGTGATATAAAGTCAGAATTGTGAGATATAAAGTCAGAATTGCGAGATATAAAGTCAGAATTGTGTGATATAAAGTCAGAATTGCGAGATATAAAGTCAGAATTGCGAGATATAAAGTCAGAATTGTGAGATATAAAGTCAGAATTGCGAGATATAAAGTCAGAATTGTGAGATATAAAGTCAGAATTGCGAGATATAAAGTCAGAATTGCGAGATATAAAGTCAGAATTGCGTGATATAAAGTCAGAATTGTGAGATATAAAGTCAGAATTGCGAGATATAAAGTCAGAATTGTGAGATATAAAGTCAGAATTGCGAGATATAAAGTCAGAATTGTGAGATATAAAGTCAGAATTGTGATATATAAAGTCAGAATTGCGTGATATAAAGTCAGAATTGCGAGATATAAAGTCAGAATTGCGTGTTATAAAGTCAGAATTGCGAGATATAAAGTCAGAATTGCGTGTTATAAAGTCAGAATTGCGAGATATAAAGTCAGAATTGCGAGATATAAAGTCAGAATTGCGAGAGAGAAAACTAAGAATTCTGACTTTTTTTCTCGCAATTCTGACTTTATATCTCGCAATTCTGACTTTATATCTCACAATCAGTGCCGATCCTGACCTCCCTGGGGCCCTAAGCAAAATTCTGCTAAGGGGCCCTCTACCTGACCCCGTGGGTGAACGTGATTTCACCAAGTACCACATGTTCCTGGATCAACATCTTTGTTGATCCTGGATCAACTTTCCAATCAACCAATCAGATTTGAGGGATAAGTTTACAGTTTATGTCAAGTTTAGGCTTAGAATCAGGGTGAAGTCCTTAAACATCAGTGTTATTCACTGATCATTACCCTCTGATTTTAGGGAAAAGTTATGGGTAGGGTTATGTTTAAGGGTAGGGATTGGGTAAGGACTACATTTTGGGACAGGAATGTTGATCCAGGACCATGTCTTACTTGGCAAAAGCTATGTAAACCCATTTACACACAGTCACACCTGACACTTCAGTGCTCCCAATACAATCCTCCCTCCTTTAAACAAAACAGTCAAAGAATAAGTACAAAAATATAGAACAGAATGAGGTTCAAACAACCAATATTTATTGAATAGAGTATTTCTATAGAATATTGGCTGATGATCCAGCATCTCCTCTACTGACAAACTTAAGCATAGCACCTGCAAATTATAGATAACTCATTTTATAAGCTGCATCAGACCCATTCAAACTGGCTCCCAATTTCCTTTTATTCATTTTCAAATATAAAATACTATTAATACTATGACTTGGCTCTTGTAATATTTAACTAGTGAACTAGTGATGCAGATATCAATAATCCCTGTGAGTGATGACATCATTGATATAAAAAATTAACTTTTGTACAAGTGAACATGTAATTCCTGATATCAAAAATAGACATTGGTTAATACAAATGTAACTAAGGGGCCCTATAGTAAAAATAATCAAGAATTAACATTGCAAAAAAAAAAATTCTTGATATCAAAAATGCATGAACTGTAAATGAATAAAATCTAAAATGGCTTGCCATAGCATGTTAAAGGTTTTTTTTATTATGCATGTTGAAGCAATTTTTGATTTATGATTAATATTTACTGAGGGAGGTCCATCCATATTGACCAGTATGTCCAGCTAGCTATTCAACATTTAAAATTCAATATAGC
The DNA here is from genome assembly GCF_051911475.1 of Siphateles boraxobius. Lineage (NCBI taxonomy): Eukaryota > Metazoa > Chordata > Actinopteri > Cypriniformes > Leuciscidae > Siphateles > Siphateles boraxobius. Next base: position 8,172,320 of record NW_027509215.1, read on the forward strand.
CAATAAATCAGTAGTCAAATTGTCAATACATTGCTTTCCATCTTGTATAATTAGTGCAGTTGTTTAGAGTTTTTAACTACACATTGACTGAGACTAGATAATCAGTGTCTTGTTTTAAAAGTATATTTACTGTATAATGTGTACTTTGATGAGGAGTGCCATCATTCACGCCCATATATTGTACAGTATGTCTGGTCGTGGTCTCCACATATATTTCTGCTTGAAAAATGCGCGTTTCATTTCGTGCGGGCGCATATGAACGCATGATAACACACGCGACTCGGTTATCTTTTCCGAGCTGCAGTAAACAAACACCGTTGCACTTTGTCGTTCATCAAAAACAAACGTAATAAATAATTGTATTTTACTCTCACTTTTGTCAGGCACAAAGTGATGCAAGAGATGCACTGACTGCCTGCCCAGCTAGGTTAGTGTTAGAAATGGAAATGAAATGGTCCAAACGAAAAGTGCCCCAATTCTTGGTTCTTTATTATGAACAGATAATACAATAAACCAGCGCTAGTTGGAGTAGAAGCTCAACCCAATATCCTTTGTCTAGGGTTTATATAGTGAAAGTCTTAAACAAAAGAATACAAGTCTAACCAATAAAATCAAACATTACATCATAGATATCATATAGACGTTATATAACAGCTTCTTAATATGGGCAATATCCTGTTAGAGTTCCACAGGATCCTTTGGGTCCTAGGAGCTTTTCAAACACACAATGTATAGAAAGGAACGAACATTGAGAAAGGAGGGGCTAAGTAGTCCTCTCTTAACGGATACCAGATGTTTAGCTTAAACACAAAAGGAAAAATGTACAGACGTGGCAGTTTTGCTGCCTAATATAAAAATCATACATAGACTATTGTTTTGTATGCTGAAGGAGAAAGATATTTCTAACAATGGCCACTTTGATAAGATGATTATAATAGAATTATCGTATCACATACTTTTCAGCATACTCATTCTAGTACAATAATACATGAGATATTCTTCAATCAAACATTTCCTTCAAAATCACTAATACTTAACAGTTCTATTCATCAAAGCATATTGGGAGGATACAACAGTATTCATAGCATGATGAATCTTAATGGATTCAGTTATAATTATTGCTAATCTCAATCAGCAATCTCGTTCTTCGTCTACTTCTCTTCCTCGTTCTCCTTCCGATCACCACTTCCGCATAGGCTTATGCGTTCCCCTGGGATGGAGCTGCTTTCACTCGGCTAGCATGGATCCACTGGGGCTGGAGATCAGTCAGAACACCTGTCCTCGTCACAGCGATAACAGTGGATGGTCCTAAGTAGTTCGGCTCACCGAGTTTCGTGGGCTTCAGACACTTTATGAGCACCTGCTGTCCTGGAACAAACGGGTGCGTTGGCTTTTCTGAAGGAAGAGGGAGAGAGAGAGAGACATCACCATTTATGCCATTCAACGTTCTAACTAGGGAATCCACGTAATCTGCAATGATCACCTCCGTGTCACCTGTGGAGAGATTGCCAGCGCGACCTCTGACCCAAGGGGTCGGGAAAGGTCTACCCATTAGAATTTCAAATGGAGACATTTTTGTGGTTGCCGATGGAGACATTCTCATTTCCGTCAATACGGTAGGCAGCAAATCAACCCAATTTCTGCCTGTATCTAGACACGCCTTATTCAGACGTTCTTTTATCGTCTTATTGGTCCGTTCCACATTCCCTGAGGATTGCGGAGAATAGGGAATATGGAAGTGCCAATTAATATTAAGTTCTTTGGCTAATAACTGTGTGACTTTTGAAGCAAACGGAGTTCCATTATCACTTGCTATAACGGTTGGAATACCGAAACGCGGTATAATTTCTTTTGCAAGAACCTTTACTACCGTCTGCGCGTTTTCTTTACCACACGGAAAAGCTTCTGGCCACTTCGAAAATCGATCAACAATCACGAGCAAATATTTGTTATTTCCACATGGAGGCATATGTGTAAAATCGATCTGTAAATATTGAAAAGGAAGCTCAGGATGCGGTAAAGCGTCATGGCGAGTTGCCTTGTGTCTGTTTGTTTGTGCACACACCAAGCAAGCATCCAATATCAACAAAGTATTCTTTCGAACATTTGCTATGCAGTATGATTGATTCAAATTTTGGATCACTTTTTCTTTTGACACGTGTGATACCCCGTGATAATGCCTGCACAGCATTACAACGGTGGATGCTGGTAGAGCGATTCTACCCTGCTTGTCTCTTAAAATACCAGCTTGATCTGGTTTTACTTCGTTCGCGGCCCAATGAATTAGGTCGGCTTGCGTAGGGTTAGCTTGTAGTACTTTAATGTCCAAATCATTAATTAGCGACGAATTCATCATAGGCACCTCGGTGCTCTGTTCATTTACATATGGACTAAGTATTACTTCTTTAGCAGCCCATTTCGCGACTTCATCTGCAAACCTGTTTCCCTTAGCCTCATCTGAGTCACCTGTTTTATGACCAGGTACTTTAATAACAGCAAGTTTCGATGGTTGCTGTGCTGCACTGATGAGCTCAGCCACGATGTTATGATGGGAAATTGGTTTTCCGTCGGAGGTTTTGAAATTTCTTTCTTCCCACAATTTAGCAAAATCATGGACAACGCCGTACGCATATTTGGAGTCAGTGTATATATTGATGCACTGACCTTTTGCCAATTTACAAGCTCTCGTTAGAGCAATTAATTCTGCTACTTGCGCTGATTTATATGGCAACGAATATGCCTCAATTACACGATCAGGTAATTCAACAATAGCATATCCACACAAGTATAAATTGTCATTTGGCTTGAAACAGGATCCGTCTATATACCAATTATCTCCCTCCTCCAGGACAGATGTAGACACATCTGGCCTGCAGGCGGTCGAAGTTTGGAGTCTGGTCAAGCAGTCGTGGTCATCGCTCTCAAATTCACCATCCGTCAACAACCTGTGCAGATGTACAGTAGGGCCATGAATAACAGAAGTTACTTTCAATGTTAAATTATCAGTTGCTAATAATATAGCCTCATATCCAGAACGGCGTTGAGCAGACATGTGTTGAGTAGAAATATTTCGCATAATTGTTCCCACTTGGTGTGATGTGTGAACTGTGAGTGGATGTGATAAAACAACCCTTTCAGCATCCTGTACCATGATCGCTGCAGCAGCCACTGCACGTAAACAGGCCGGGAGTCCCCGAGCCACTGGATCAAGAGTTTTAGACAAATAAGCTACTGGACGAAAGGTACCCCCATGCTCTTGGGCCAGGATTCCCGCGGCCGTGCCCCCACCTTCGTGCACGTACAGGTGAAAATCGTCGGTATAGGACGGAAGGCCGAGGGCAGGAGGCCTTAACAGGGAGGACTTTAAATGTCTGAACGCTTGGTCCATTTCACTTGTCCATGTAATGTCCTCTTTGTCATCCAGCGTAGCATCTCGCAGGATTTTGTCATACATGGAACAGTTCGGTACCCATGATCGACAGTAATTGACCAGTCCCAGAAAGCTTTGCATTTGCTTTCGTGTTGATGGGTGCTTGAACGAAGCGATAGCTTTGACTCTGTCCGCCGACAGGCGAACTTGGCCTTGTGACAGTTCATGGCCGAGGTAAGTGACTTTCCTCTTCACCCACTGAAGTTTCTCTTTAGATGCCTTGAAACCAGCCTCTGCTAAAACGTTGCAGACAATAGTAGTGGCAGCAGCACACAGGTCCGCAGAAGCACCAGTGACGAGAATGTCATCAGCGTATTGGAGCAGACAGGTGTCAGGAGGGAGTCTGACATCCTTCAGCGTTGCGTACACTACAGCGGAGAAAACGGCAGGAGAGTCCTTAAATCCCTGGGGTAATCTAGTCCAGCTGTATTGGCAATTCTGAAAACAGAAAGCAAAAAGTGGCTGTGTTCGTTGGTCAACAGGAATGCTGAAAAAGGCGGAGCATAAATCAATAACAGAAAAAAATGTATGTTCCAAAGGTATAGAATTAATAATAGTCTGTACATCTGGCACAATGGGAGCAAGTGGTTTTATCAATTCATTAATTTTTCTCAAATCTTGCGTTAAGCGCCAAGAACCATTTGCTTTCCTGATTGGATTAATTGGTGTGTTGTAAGGTGAATGAGTGGGGACCAGAATGCCTTGAGCCAGAAACTGATCAATGAGAAGTCGAATTCCCTCCTCTTTTTCCTTTGAAAGCGGGTATTGTTTTTGAAACACAGGCCTATTCGTTGTCAAATTAGCCACATAAGGTTGAATGTCGAGTAGGCCTACGTCATCCTTATGCGCCGCCCACAGTTTCGGGTTTACCCCAGCAACTTCCTGTCCGAGCTCAGTTGCAGACACATCCTCGAAGGGAGCACTTCCTGTGTCGGTCGTAAGAGAAAAGGCTGCTGGAAACATGAGTTGCAAAGAGTCAGAGTCAAATTCCAATTTAACACCCATCTTGTGCATTAAATCTCTTCCTAACAAGCAGAATGGAGAATCGGGAATTATTGCAAACTCATGCATTTTGAATAATGATGGTACATCATTAGAGGTAACTGGTAAAGTTGGTGTCAAATTACAAACCACAGGAACATTGTCTATTCCTATAGAATTTAGTTTTTTTCCTGTAATTGGTCCCTCATACACAGTAGAAGACAGCGATGAGATGGAGGCGCCGCTGTCAATTAAAAAAACATATGGCTTGTGGTCAACATTCAATTCAATAAAGGGCAAAACATTTGACTTGTTTGCATAACTCATTGAAATCTGTGAAAAGTTATCAGAAAAATGCAGCACCTTTTCTCGGCACAGTCATTGCTTTTGCCATGCGTTCGGATAAACAGGTCTCTGTCTTTCAGAGGGAGGAATGAAGGGAGGGGGTTTTGGCATCGGGCCATCAGAGCGCCTGAACATCTGTTTATCATTATTTCGCTGAAATCTCTCAGCTCTTTTCTTACAAAAGCGTTGCGTGTGTCCGCGACACCCACAGAAAAAACACTTTATGTCCCTTCCGTCATTGGGTGGCGGGCGATTTTGGACAGCGGAACTAACTTGAAACATTGCGGGAACTTTTCCTCTGGAGTGGTCAAATGCCCCAGCAGACGAAAGTTCACGCAAGCGTCTGCCCAATTCATCAACAGAAATGTTACTAATGTTGGTGGTAGTGATTCGAATCATTTGTGCAGTCTCGTTGTGCATGTTATTCAAAAACGTGTTCACAAACAACAAACAATTATCCTCATCAATAGGAATCGCAGATTCGTGAATCCAAGCATTTCGAAATCGATTAAAAAATGCAAGTGGACTTTCTCCCACCTTTTGCTTTGTGTTCGCTGCGTGAGAAATGTCCTGTTTAGCAGAAGACAACTTCACTAAAAAGGCAGTCAGTTGTTTAAAAAATAGTTTCAGTTTACCAGGACTGGCCCAAATCCAGTCGGGATTATAGTCCCCGTAATCAGCGATCCTAAATGCGCTTGTGGGGTCGGACAAATCAACAGGATCCGAATCTTTAAACACAATACTCCGGACGGGTGGTGAGTCGTTCACTGGGTCTAACAAATCAACCTCAGCAATTAATTCTTCCTCTGTAATGTCGGCAGGCAACGTTTTAGTCAAAATAAAACGATAGTCACGACCAGTAAGTTGGCTGTACGCCGTTAAGCGTTTAAGCATCGAAACAAATTGATGTGGCGACCGTGCTGGGTCTGGCAATTCCTTAGAAATTGCCATCACTTCAGAAATTTGCAACGGATGAACTTTGAATCCTTCTGAAGTTTCAACAAAAGGACACAAAGTCGCAGTCGTCAGATCGGGATACAATCTATTTTTTGTTGGTTCAGAAAGAGTCGGAATACACTCGTATTTTGGAGGTAGTGGGGTTTTTGCTACAACAGGCTGCGGGACAACTTTCTGTTCCACAGACTGTGAGAGCCTTTTTTTCTCCTCCATAGGCTGCGAGAGCCCCTCCCCTAGCAGAGAATTTCTGTCTCTCTCGGCCGGAGAAGAAAGGACGGCAGAAACTACACTCTCTCTCACAGCCAATTCAGTTTGTGGAATCATATTATTGCCTGTATTGTCAACTCTTTGTGGACCTTTGTTCCAATAACATTGCATGTCCTTCCAAATTTTATAAGATTGTTTCATGTAAGAATAATCCCAATCGGGGTCGCCCCAATTTCCAAAAATCATATCTTTTGCTGCGCGTAAATCCGCGTCTTTGAATGAGCCGTCACGGGGAAACGGATCTAATTGTGTTTTGCCAGTTGACCAGCCAGCTAAATTTGACAAATATGGCTCCGTAAAAAATGCTTGATTATTTCTAATCATAAAGTCTTTCGGAGATTCATCTTTTAACGGTGGACTAATTTTATTCCCCATTATCAACACAAAAATTTCTCCGTGATGCAACTTAAACAAATAAGTATGGCCAAATAGAAAGCAAAAATAAAAAACATGCAGTAGAAAATTAATTGTGTTAGTAAATTGGCCAATAAAGAGAGAAATAAGAGAAGAGAAAAACTGAGAGAGAGAGAGAGAAAAAATAAAAAAAATAAAAAAATAATAATAATAAAATAAAATAATGTATTATCTATCCATAACCAAGACCAAAGGTAAATCGAAATATAATTTGCAAGAGAAAAACCGAATATCTCGTGTCAAATCTATATTTCCAAACGGAGGAAAGTGATCAGTTTTCCTTCCGATCTTCCCGCGTTCAAACACAAACACGAGGATAACGTCCCGTATTTATTTATACGACGGACAAACGTCCCGCATTTATTTATGCGACGGACAAACGTCCCGCATTTATTTATGCGACGGACAAACGTCCCGCATATACGACGGACAAATCGTCCCGCATATACGACGGACAGGCGTCCCGCATATACGACGGACAGGCGTCCCGCATATACGACGGACAGGCGTCCCGCATATACGACGGACAGGCGTCCCGCATATACGACGGACAAACAAACAAATTTCACCAAATATGGTGAAAATCACGGCACTATAGGTAAAATTTTCTCAGCAGACAGGAAGAATCAACCTTTTCTTTTGTAAAAAAAAAAAAAATTTAATTCTTACCTGTCTGGAGAAATCCCGGACGAGCAACCCAAATTGTTAGAAATGGAAATGAAATGGTCCAAACGAAAAGTGCCCCAATTCTTGGTTCTTTATTATGAACAGATAATACAATAAACCAGCGCTAGTTGGAGTAGAAGCTCAACCCAATATCCTTTGTCTAGGGTTTATATAGTGAAAGTCTTAAACAAAAGAATACAAGTCTAACCAATAAAATCAAACATTACATCATAGATATCATATAGACGTTATATAACAGCTTCTTAATATGGGCAATATCCTGTTAGAGTTCCACAGGATCCTTTGGGTCCTAGGAGCTTTTCAAACACACAATGTATAGAAAGGAACGAACATTGAGAAAGGAGGGGCTAAGTAGTCCTCTCTTAACGGATACCAGATGTTTAGCTTAAACACAAAAGGAAAAATGTACAGACGTGGCAGTTTTGCTGCCTAATATAAAAATCATACATAGACTATTGTTTTGTATGCTGAAGGAGAAAGATATTTCTAACAGTTAGCAAGACCGAAAAAACACAGTAGAAATGCACATAAACTTAACTTTGCTGACATCAAACTTGGAGAGGAGAGAACACAAGTTTACCTGATTGTTTTTCCCGCAATTCACTCTCATGTTTTTTCCCCCCTCTTTTCGTGACCAGAAGAATAGTTTCACTAAATTTTGTCATGGATGTTGTAAACGTTAATTGACGCGCTATGGCACGAGGGGGAGGCGGGGCCTTGAGTAATTTGCGGGGCCCTACGCAGCTTGCGTAGTGAGCGTATAGGGCGGATCGGCTCTGCTCACAATTCTGACTTTATAACACGCAATTGCGACTTTATATCACGCAATTCTGACTTTATATCTCGCAATTCTGACTTTATAACACGCAATTGCGACTTTATATCTCGCAATTCTGACTTTATATCACGCAATTCTGACTTTATATCACGCAATTCTGACTTTATATCACGCAATTCTGAAGAAATAAAGTCAATTCTGAAGAAACAAAGTCAATTCTGACTTTATATCTCGCAATTCTGAGAAATAAAGTCAGAATTGTGAGATAAAAAGCCGCAATTACCTTTTTTTATTTTTCATTCTGTGGCGGAAACCAGCTTCCATAGGTGACAGCCCTATAGTAGTGCCTTATTAACTGAATTGATCAGTTAAACTTAAGGACTTATAGGCTACATGATGATGCATATAGCCTATAATAAGGTTTTTAAAAAATGCCCCAGGAAATCAATTTATAGCGGAAATATCACCTCTTTATGGAAAAGTTTGTTGCTGTCAACATTGTTTTTGGAAGATAGGCTACATTAAAAATGCAGTTAGCTTCTGTGTACGGATCTACAATGCATGTAATAAAATTTGGTTAATAGTGGATCATTTGATCCGCTTCCGTGTCTGTTATCTACGGATTCTGTTCATGTGTGCCCAGACATTTTAGAAATCCCGACCTGCTGATGTTTACGGCCATGTCCGGAATAAAGAGTAGGCCTATGTATGGTAAACCTATATAGCTATATACAGTTCCCTTTCGAACGGTCACTTCGTATTGCGTAGCTATACGCAGTGGGGGAAACTCCTTTTCCTCGATTTACTGAAGCCTTTATGTAAAGCGCATTTGCAGCTGCACAGCTAGAACATGAGCGTCTGGCTCGCTCATAGGCTGCGCTGCGGCAACTGCACATCCAATGGCGCAGGCGCCTCTGACGTGCAACCAATGAGATCACTCTGCGTCATACACGTCAGAGCCCGCCAAGGGGGCGTGACCTCAGTCTATAATAGTCCCCGAATTCGCCATTATAGCAGATTTTACTCCTTCAGTGACAAACTTCACGTCTCTGACCATTTATTGAGCCTTCGCCGTCGAACAAGCCTTCAGCCTGAGCGAGCTACAGTTCAGCAGACTACACATCTCAACCGTGTTTCTCCTGACGCCGTCTCTCCTGTGGCTATCCGGCGATATCCTTTTCAATATCTGTTTATTATGTGTTTATATCTGTATCAGCGTTGTTCCATATGCCTCGTGTTATGCGAGGCCTACGAACACGCGAGCTGCATTCATGCCTGGGACTCTAACACGCAGAGAATGCACTCTCTGTCGGCGGATGTGCGGCCTGCGCGTGCATGCCTATCTCCGTGCTGCGAACTCGGCTAACGTTAGCTCTCTCTCGAGACGGCGGCGCCGCATCACCCGCGCTCCCTTCTCCGGCCCTACTTCAGCCGAGGAAGAAGAAGCGCCGCAGCCAACGGCATCCAGAGAGCACGGACGTTTGTGAATGCACGCCGGCCACGTCCCCGCGTGCTTCACTCACTCCAGCTCAGTCATCTCCGGTCCCGTTCGAGGGAGATCAGCGCCCCCCCACCACCACGTGGCGGGCCTCGTCTCTTTCGGCGGACCCAGCGAGGCAGGACTAACTCCGACGCTGAAATGCTTCGGATCCTAACACAGGCCGTCGCGGACCTCGAGCTCGAGTGGAACTAACCGTGCTAGCTGGCGCCGACCAGCAAAGCCCGCGAAACAGGCCTCTCAGCCCCGCCCTGCGGCTGATGCCGAACGCTTCCCGCCAAAGCCGTCCTAGCACGCAAAGGAAAGAGAGGGCACGTGTCCCGCGCTTGCCGGACCACCCTCAAAGAAGCCAGCAAAACTTCCCACGGCCCCCTGTACAGTTCAGGCGGCTGGGGATTTTATTATTGTAAACAGGCCCGCAGCAGTGAGCGCGTCTTTGCAAACAAACGCCGTTTTCACGGCGACCCAAATAAAGCACACGAGCACAACAAATGGGTTCACGGTCCCCCTTCACTAGGCGGCCCCTCCCTTGTTGTAACACTGACTTCCCCACACGCAAATGCTTGTGCAGTCAGTCCAACATTCAATGTGTGCACAAATCACAATATATGGGTTCACGGTCCCCCTTCACTAGGCGGCCCCTCCCCTGTTTTAACACTGACTTCCCCACACGCAAATGCTTGTGCAGTCAGTCCAACATTCAATGTGTGCACAAATCACAATATATGGGTTCACGGTCCCCCTTCACTAGGCGGCCCCTCCCCTGTTTTAACACTGACTTCCCCACACGCAAATGCTTGTGCAGTCAGTCCAACATTCAATGTGTGCACAAATCACAATATATGGGTTCACGGTCCCCCTTCACTAGGCGGCCCCTCCCCTGTTGTAACACTGACTTCCCCACGCGCAAATGCTTGTACAGTCAGTCCAACACTCAATGTGTGCAAAAATCACAATATAAGGGCATCAGGTCCCCCTATGTTAGGCGGCCCGTCCCAATCAGTGTGTCAAGCCCTAGCCACACGGGTTATAGCCTGGCAAGCTATCCCCGATGTGTCGAGTTGAGTTATAAACGCTATAAAGCGAGGCAACTCGCTCCAATTCGCTCGCAGACCCCCAAAGTTTCAGGCGGTTCTCGAGACTTCGGTGAGAAGCAACGTGGGTCACATGCTTCGCACCGATGTACAGAATTCATTAGCAAAAGGGGTGATAGAATTAGTCCCCCCTGTGCTAAAACATACGGGTTTTTACAGCCGCTATTTTCTAATTCCGAAAAATGACGGCGGCCTCAGACCCACTCTAGATCTGAGACATTTGAACAAAGCTCTCATGAGACGGCCGTTCAAAATGTTAGCTATCAGTTTCACAAGCACAACACATGGGTTCACGGTTCCCCTTCACTAGGCGGTCCCTCCCCTGTTGTAACATTGACTTCCCCACACGCAAATGCTTGTGCAGTCAGTCCAACATTCAATGTGTGCACAAATCACAATATATGGGTTCACGGTCCCCCTTCACTAGGTGGCCCATCCCCCGTTGTAACACTGACTTCCCCACACGCAAATGCTTGTACAGTCAGTCCAATACTCAATGTGTGCACAAATCACAATATAAGGGTATCAGGTCCCCCTACGTTAGGCGACCAGCCCCAATCAGTGTGTCAAGCCCTAGCCACACGGGTTCTAGCCTGGCAAGCTATCCCAGATGTGTCGAGTTGGGTCATAAACACTATAAAGCGAGGTTACTCGCTCCAATTCGCTCGCAGACCCCCAGAATTTCAGGCGGTTCTCGAGACTTCGGTGAGAAGCAACGTGGGTCACGTGCTTCGCACCGAAGTACAAAATCTATTAGCAAAAGGGGCGATAGAATTAGTCCCCCCCGCGCTAAAAAATATGGGTTTTTACAGCCGCTATTTTCTGATTCCGAAAAAAGACGGCGGTCTCAGACCCATTCTAGATTTGAGACATTTGAACAAAGCTCTCATGAGACGGCCGTTCAAATTGTTAACTATCAAACATATCCTCGCGCAAGTGCGCCCGGGGGATTGGTTTGTCACAATGGATCTGAAAGATGCTTACTTTCACATTCAAATAAATCCTCGTCACAGGCCATTCTTGAGATTCGCCTTCGAGGGCCGGGCTTATCAATACACCGTTCTGCCGATCGGTCTATCGTTGGCACCCCGTACATTCACGAAGTGTATGGATGCAGCGCTTTCTCCTCTGAGATTTCAGGGAGTGCGCATGTTAAATTATCTCGACGACTGGCTGGTGCGGGCACAGTCGAGAATCGAGCTATTAGCTCACAGGGATTTGATTCTCGGCCATCTAAAATGCCTGGGTTTCACAATCAATGTTTCAAAAAGCAAACTAACCCCCAGCCAGAGCATGATCTTTCTGGGCACAGTTTTAGACTCGAGAGCTATGACAGCGTGACTCACACAGAGCGCGCGCTCTCGGTGCGAGCGCTTGCAGGCACTTTCAGATTGCGCGAGCGCGCGCCACTGAAGAAATTTCAGAAACTGCTTGGTCTCATGGCAGCAGCATCGCCAGTACTCCGCATGGGATTACTGCGCATGCGCCCGATGCAGCATTGGCTGAAACGCTGTGGGCCAACTCATGCATGGCAGTCAGGCAGCTTGCACGTTATGGTGAATCACGGTTGTTTAAGAACCCTGATTCCCTGGCGGGCTCAGAACTGGCACCACGAGGGGGTGACAATGGGAACAATTTCCAGGAGGAAAGTGGTTCTTACAGATGCGTCCAACCTGGGTTGGGGAGCGCTGCACGAGGGCATGCCTGCATCCGGCCTCTGGTCGAGCACGGAGCAGAGCTTACATATCAACTGTCTGGAGATGAAAGCAGTTGGGTTGGCCCTGAAGGCATTTCTGTCGAACCTCAGAGGTCACTACGTCTTAGTCCGCACAGACAATACGTCAGTGGTGGCCTACATGAATCGCCAGGGGGGCATCAGGTCAGGGAACCTGCATGCGATGGCGAGAGACCTCCTCTATATGGGCACAAACCAACCTGAGCTCTCTGAGAGCAGCGCATATCCCGGGCGTCCAGAATGTGGGCGCGAATATGCTTTCATGGGACAACACTCCCCTCGGCGAGTGGTCCCTGAACCCACAGACGGTCAGTCTAATATGGAAGGTGTTTGGCGAGGCCGAAATCGACCTTTTCGCCTCGAGAATCAACACCCACTGCAAATTGTTCTTCTCGATGAACAGGGACGCGCTGGCCCATGTCTGGCCCAACCGTCCCTTTTATGCCTTTCCCCCCCCCCCCCCCCCCCCCCCCCCGTCTCGATGATTCCACAAGTCATCAAACGGGTCAGAGAGAGCGGGTGCCCAGTCCTTCTGGTGGCCCCTCTCTGGAAAACCAGATCGTGGTTCCCGGAACTAGTTCAGTTATCGGACACAATCCCATGGCCTGTCCCACTGAGGAAAGACCTCCTCACACAGGTGAACGGGACATTGTGGCATCCGAGACCCGATTTATGGGCCCTTCATGTTTGGCCCCTCAACGGGTACCCAAGGACCTTCCTGAGAAGGTTTTAAGCACTATATCTGAAGCCAGGGCCCCGTCGACTCGGCGCCTGTATGCTTCAAAATGGTCAGGTTTTTCCAGCTGGTGCTCGAAAAATCAGGCTGACCCAGAGTCATGTGTGATATCAGTGGTTCGCTCATTCTTACAGGAGCTGCTGGACGCGGGTTGCTCCCCGTCCACGCTCAAAGTGTATGTGGTAGCCATAGCAGCACATCATGTTCTGACGGCTGGCCAGTCACTGGGAAGAAACGACCTGGTCGTAAGATTCCTGAAAGGTGCGAGGAGAATGAACCCCTCCAGGCCTCCGTCTGTGCCGCCTCTGGACCTCTCCACGGTCCTGGGGGCTCTGAAAGGTCCGCCTTTCGAACCGCTCCAATCGGTTGATCTAAAAACCCTCTCGCTGAAGACCGCTCTCCTTATGGCGTTGGCATCTATCAAACGAGTGGGAGATCTGCAGGCGCTCTCTGTGAGCCCTGCATGTTTGGAGTTGGGTCCAGATGACTCCAGAGTCATCCTCAAGCCCAGACATGGTTACGTTCCTAAAGTGCTCTCAACACTGTTCAGAGCACAGGTGGTGACATTATCAGCCCTCCCTCCTTCTGCAGAGGATGGAGAGGTTAATCTTCTCTGCCCTGTCTGAGCGCTGAGAATCTATCGGGAGCTTTCTGCGTCTTTTAGACAATCAGAACAGCTTTTTGTCTGCTTTGGTGGTAGATCCAAGGGGGATCCAGTCACTAAGCAAAGACTGTCTAGATGGATAGTGGATGCTATTTCTATGGCTTATACCGCAGCGGGTCAAGTTTGCCCTATAGGTATCAAGGCCCATACGACCAGAGGTATGTCTCGTCATGGGCTTGGTCATCTGGCATTCCCATTAGTGATATTTGTGATGCGGCCGGCTGGTCCTCGCCTTCCACATTTATGAGTTTCTATAATAGGGAAGTGCCTTCCCTGCAGGCGAAGGTGCTTTCGGTATGATTAAGACCCGTCGGTGGCTGGTCTTGTCATATATTACTGTGCACTATCACATTCACATATATATATAAAACCCGCTGCTGGCTGGTTGTATTCATGCATAAACCCGCTGTTGCCGGTTATATTTACATATATATAAAACCCGCTTTGGCCGGTTATATGACATATATAAAACCCGCTTTTGCCGGTTATATTCCATACATATATAAAACCTGCTTTGGCCGGTTATAATTTCATATATAAACCCACTTGACTGGTTATATGTTCATATACCAATAACCCCGACAGTGTCTGGGTTCATTGGTGTAGTATGTTGGGTTATTTCTAACTGATGTGTACTATTTTAGACCTGACGGTGTCTGGTCTATTTATACATAATTATGCGGTTATGGCTTGTTCTGTATGCTCAGGGGCCTGAGTTGCAGTGGCAGCCAGTTACTCAGTGCGGCGTTTTGCATGGCGTCCCCCCTGCGTATAGCTACGCAATACGAAGTGACCGTTCGAAAGGGAACTACTCGGTTACTCACGTAACCTCAGTTCCCTGAGTTAGGGAACGAGTATTGCGTAGCCAGCCGCACTATAGTAACATGGCAAGTTGTCGCTTCAGTCGTTAAACCTGCTATAATGGCGAATTCGGGGACTATTATAGACTGAGGTCACGCCCCCTTGGCGGGCTCTGACGTGTATGACGCAGAGTGATCTCATTGGTTGCACGTCAGAGGCGCCTGCGCCATTGGATGTGCAGTTGCCGCAGCGCAGCCTATGAGCGAGCCAGACGCTCATGTTCTAGCTGTGCAGCTGCAAATGCGCTTTACATAAAGGCTTCAGTAAATCGAGGAAAAGGAGTTTCCCCCACTGCGTATAGCTACGCAATACTCGTTCCCTAACTCAGGGAACTGAGGTTACGTGAGTAACCGAGTAGTTAGGGCATATTAAAGGACATAAACCATGTTATAAGATTTTGGCCATATTGCCCATCTCTAAGTCATTTATTTCCTGCGTGACCTGTAAAGTCACGTCCACAAACCTCTTGCGTATTGTTTGGTCACACCACAAGGTGTCACTGTGGCCTCAATGCTTCAGTACTGCCACTCTGAGATCGATTGCTATGCCTTAGGTAAAACACGCCCCCCTCATTAGCATACTAGAGCAATAAATGTATAAATAAATAAATGTATAAATAAATAAATGTAGACATAAATACATATATACATAAATAAATGTGAAAATAAATAAAATTGAAAATAAATAAATGCATAAATAAATAAATGAAAAAATAAATAAATGTGGAAAAAAATATAATTATACATAAATAAGGAAATAAAAGTATAAATAGTAATTTATTTATTTATTTTTACATGTATTCGCATATTTATTTGTTTATTTATTCATTTATTAATTTTTAATTTCTGCAGGTTTGGTCCTCCATACAGGAGGGATGGTGTCCTAATATGTATCCTCCATTTGCAGCCACTTTGTGTCCACATTTTTTGCAAATTGGATATCTATCCTCGAGGACAACCACACTTTTTTACATCCACAGTATTTCCATACTGGCCATAATTCGCTTCATAAGAATTCGAGGGCGCTTCGCTTTCAGCTTCAGCTGGGTCTGCGTCACCATTTTTGCGTGTTTGTTCTCCCGCCCTTCAAGCAATGCAGTAGTTTCCGGAGTGTGATATTTTTTCCTCCCTTGTATTATTATTTTTTTACTTAGTAACGGATATGATTTCAAATGTAGCGAAGTACAATACTTCAAACAAAACGTACTTAAGTAAAAGTAAAATTACAGATTTTAAAAACTACTTAAAAAAGTAGAAGTACACAAAAAACGACTCAATTACGTAACGCGAGTAAATGTAATTCGTTACTTTCCACCTCTGTTTATTAGTAGGCTAGCCTACATCAGAAGACATCAGCCTTACTCAAACTCGCTCATTTTCATTTACGGTCTCCTAACAACTTTCTACAGATGAAAGGTTCACATGTTGAAATTATAGCTTTGAAAATGTAAATCATTTTTTATTAACTTGCATGGACCGGCCCACATGTGCCGGTGGTCTCTGTCAGTCTACAGATGGTTTTACTTGTAATTACTCTCATTTGGGATATTCAGGAACGTTCTTACACTTCCAATAAGCTTTGGTTTATTATTAGCTCTCGTCATCTTCTGCCTCTTTATACAGATAATTTAACCTGTAACAAAATCTCAGGGGATGGTTACCCAATCATGTATGAAAACTAATTAAGCAAAGAAGGGGATTATTTCTTATGTCTCTGAGTGTTTGTGTGGAATAGATGTGGTCATTAAAATGGGAGAATTCTATTTAAAGGGACAGTTTGCCCAAAAATAAAAAAAATCCTCATTCACTCATCAGAATTTTCTTCTGTGAAGCACAAAATTATATATAAACTCCGGTTTTATTTTGTCTTTTTATATCTCTCATAAGTGTCTTATATTCACCAAGGCTGCATCTTTTTTTAATTTAAAAATATTATAATATTATTACAGTAATATTATTAAATATTATTACAATTTAAAATAAAATAGCATATTGGAAATACAAATAAGATCTCAGGGATTAAGACAAGATTTCCAGTGTATGACCATTTGAACATAAAAATGAGTATGAGCTACGTCTATGATGATTTTATGGTCTTTTTATAGCCTTTTTATAGGCAAAAGTATGACAGGTTTGGTACAACGGGGCCAGTAAATAATGATAGAATTGTTTAATTTACACACAAACAGGCTTTTGTTTTTTGCTTCCAGCACAAACGCTGAATCACTGTCTGTCTCTCTCTCTCTCTGTATCTCACAGAACACCTTATTTTTCTATCCTTTAAAATTTTCCAGCCTTAAAAATACACTCACCTTGCCAACCTCCCAATCCGCAACACTCGGACTGTCAGGAGTAATTGAAGACCTGGTATATTTATGCATGTGGATTTGGTTTCGGTAGAGACAGAGCTGGTGATCGAGTCAGCAATAGAGGGCAATGCCGAGTGTTTCGCACTACATGTGGAGCAAGTGAGGCTTGTGTGGCTTCTATTTACCATGCAGAAAAGCAGCGTCAAGGTTTCGGATGGACGGATGGACAGATGGATGGATGGACGGATGGATGGATTCCCTGCTCTGATCAATGGGTTAGTGTGTCGGGTCAATCTCAGTTCAGGTGTTGTTCTGCTCTCAGCACACCTGCTGTGGGACACACACATCTCTGTGTATCCATCCGTGTGTTAGCACTTGCTCTCTGAGTGATTCTGAGGGCCGTGACCCCGGCACGAGGCAGCTGTGTGTTTCGGCAGAGGTAGAAACACCTCCCTGATCCAAACACCTTCCCCTCGTTCCCAAAGGGAACTCAAAGGCCGTGACACACATTATCAGTCTCGTTACGTGGATGGCACCAGCTGTTTAAAGGACAACAACACGTTTACAACAACAGCAAAAACAGGTGGAAGAAACAAAGAAATTATACAGCTTCTTCGGAGTCGGTTAAAGTTGTTTCATCTTGTAGATCTGTGGTTCTCATATTCAGTAATAAACAATTCAATAATTGGCACAATGTTTGTTTTATGTGTTAATCACATCTGCAGTTTTATACCCATTTTTGAAATCAGCTTGTCACAACATTAATATATTTGCATGGCTTATGCAATTGCTGTTAATATTGGTGCACTTCACTTTCAACTTTAAGGAGATTTTTGATGATCAAATATTTTGGTCTGGGTCCTAAAGTAAAACCAGCTGAAAACCACCAATCTAAAGAACTGTGATTTTATATAACAGCAGTTCATATACAATCATACTCAAAAACACTTGATTACCAATGGCAAATTATGTACAATCATATAAAGGTAAATAATATAAAATAATCAAAATGAGGCCATAAAATACGCTATCTATCGTTTAAAATAATATAAAAACAACATTTTACTACATATTACTGCATGTGCTAAAGTGAGACGTAATGAATTAATCATTAAACACATCCCAAAGTAGGGGAGAGCAGGGCACAACCTAACACATTTTGGTTTTGGCTCAATTATTTAAAAAATAATTAAGTTAGATTAATATTTTTTTACACAAGCAACATACTCATCTGCAAAGTTTTTTACTAGGACATATCATTTTCATACAGTTGCACTGAAAGTGACAGAAGTGCAAATGTTACAACTTACCCCGTATGCAGGGTTAATTGTAACAGACAGAGGGGTTAGTTGTAACACTTGTGTGTAACACACATAATTCAGTACTATTTTACCTGTATAGTTTGATATTGTTTGTGCATCTGTATAGATAGATATCCATACATCCATCCCTCATCCAAGCATCCTTATTATGGATCAATATCATGGATAGAGATATGTGAATGGGCTGCACTGTTTTGTAATAAATGAACAAATAAAATCATATCGTAATTGCCATTGAATTATATTTATGTGTGGCAGCTGCATGCAAAATTATTATTATTAATAATAACAGTAATTGTAATAAAAACTATTTAAAATCCCATTTTAAAGGGTTTATTACATGAAAAACAGGCTTTTTAATAAATAAACAAGTGATCAATGGATAGTAAACAAATGTGGGGGGAAAAAATCATACTTTGACATTTAAATTCCAACATTGTTTGTGAAAGTTCAACAAAGTTAAATGTGGCAAAATAAATATATAAATAAATACTCAAACCTGAAAAGTTGTGTGGCTCCGTTTTCATTTCATTATCGTTGTACAGTTTGTGGCTTAGTTGTAACACTGTGGTACAACTAACCCCGCTGTGTAAAAAAATATTTTAAGCCAAGCTAACAGTTGCGGACATGTTTCAAAATGGTGCTATGTTTTAGCCAACAAGACAGTGACTAAGTTAATATAAAGTTAGATTTGGTGACATACACACCCAACTCAGAAACCGAACAAACGTATGATGAAAAAATTTACTTGCATGGTGTCGAAACACTCTTTGTCCAGAATCTCCACGAAATCTTATCAAAACTTTCCACAAATCCGCGGGAGACCGTCTTCTGGCAGCGAGAGAAAAAGAGCAGAAACACAACCTGCTTGACCCTGACTAACTATGTAAAAGGTCTGTGTTACATTTAACCCTTTAGTTCACCCAAAAATGAAAATTCTGTCAGTATTTACCCACCCTCATGTTGTTCCAACCCCGTAAGACCTTCGTTCATCTTCGGAACACGAATTAAGATATTTTTGATTAAATCTGAGAGCTGGATCACTCCTCCATAGGCTTCGTTAGTGATTGAAACTTGCCGGCCTCGAAAAGTTATTAAAGACATCGTTAAAATAGTCCAAGTGACTACAGTGGCTCAATCTTAAGTTTATCAAGCGACGAGAATACTTTTTGTGCGTAAAAACAAACATAAAACTTTATTTCAACTATTCATTTCCTTCTCTTTGGGCCTCTAGTCAGTTAAACTAGTGTAATTGCGTAGAGCTACGTCACACGTAGGCTCACTATTGGCCGACGCTGGTCATGTGGGTGATGCGTGTGACGTACAACAACAGATCATATGCTATTAAACTATTAACCTGACTCGAGGCCCAGAGAGAAGGAAATGAATAGTTGAAATAAAGTCGTTATTTTAGTTTTTTTTGCGCACAAAAAGTATTCTCGTCGTTTGATAAACTTAAGATTGAGCCACTGTAGTCACTTGGACTATTTTAACGATGTCTTTAATAACTTTTCGAGGCCGGCAAGTTCAATCCCTCAAGATGGACTAGTATGGAGGATTTTTCTCAGATTTAATCAAAAATATCTTAATTCGTCTTCCGAAGATGTACGAAGGTCTTACGGGGTTGAACAACATGAGGGTGAGTAAATACTGACAGAATTTTAATTTTTCGGTGAACTATCCCTTTAAGGTGATGATACACAGGGCAACTTTTTGAGCAATATAGCTGGGCAATGTTGCCGTCAACGGGCAACCAGATGAGACACAGGGCCCACGACTGATCTAAATTATCCAGATAGAAATGTATTGCCCATTTTCAATGGGAAAGTGCCCAAGCAACAATCGCTCTGCAAGATTGCCCTGCAACATTGCTCAAAAAGTTGCCCAGTGTATCATCACCTTTAGGTTGTGGCCTGCGCTCCCCTACTAAACAAGTGAGTAGAAAATTCTTGCACCAAAAACAATGTAATTTAATCTTACATGACCATTTTTATGAATGTTTACTCTATGTTTGAAATATTTCTGTAAAGTTCACTTTAAACCTATTCAAACACACAGGATTTCTGTAGTCTTGGAAATCGTAAAAGCTTTCTGATTATATGGCAGACAGCAACAGTTGCTAGAGCAGGATTGGTCAGTACTGCGTCAAAGGCGGGTCTTAGTGAGCTCAGTTATTCTTTGGTTCAGTGACTTCATTCACCTGGAGGAGTGTAAGTGATGTAACAGACATGTGTAACAGACCATCCTCTTCACCAGACTGACTCCTTCATGCACCTTTAGGGAAAATTACAATACAAATTTACTTACGATCTCTATTTCTCACCCTCTCAGCTGAACCGTCATAAAGAGAGAAAGGCCATCTGGCACTAAAGATGTTTTTGCAGGTTATTTACAGTGAATATGGATGGCTCGCAGTGATGCGTCTGTAATATTTCATTAACTGATTGTTTTATGTTGAATGGCTGTCACACTTTATCTGATGGAGGCAAACGTCACATCGCTGGCATCATCCATTTAACATGGCTGACTGATCTTAAACAAAGCAGGGATGGCAAGGTCAAGCAAAATGTGTGAGTTTGTGTGTGTGGTGTGTGAAGAGAGCAGCATATTCAAAACAAAGACTTATGATTCATCCATTGAGGCGCTGATGCATTAATGACGTCAAAAGTGAACTCAGAGAAAGCAATGAGCTTATTCCTCCACAGAGACTCTGCTAAAGAAGGAAAGGAACGGCTCAGCAAATGCGCTTCGAATGAAACTGCGATCTGTTCCTTAAGCTATTTTCTTTAAAAAGCATCCAAATATTCTAGATTAATAGAACACCACATATTAAAGGGATAGTTCACCCAAAACAGAAAAAATCTGTCATTAAAGGGCACATAACACACACAGTTTCTTATCTCATGTTAATCTTGAGTATAGTATTGCATCCTTCATATCTCCGAAGAGTCTTTAGTTTGATCAGATTCATAAAAGTAGGATACAGCTGTCCCGATTCTTTCCGAAAACAGTCGAGCTCAGTGTTGCCAGACGATAATTATCGTATTTGTACAATAATTTTGACCTCTGTACGATGTACGAGCAAGACGATAATTTCAGAATTGTGTGACACTTCAAATGATGGTCGTTGTAATCATAGGGCTTATATACTCATTGATCAATGAGTGACTCCGTTTTTTTGACTCCGACTTCGTCTACTCCGTGCGTTTCTCTGCCCAGGAGGACGCGATCATCTCTGCCTTCATTCACTCCGGCACCGAGGCAACACCACGGACCCTGGGTGATCCCACAGCGGAAGACACGAGCCAGGACCAGACCAAGGACTTCCCCCCCCCTCCCGGTCTTCGAGATCTCCACCCGGAACCGCTTCTCCCCTCTTCGCGAGCCGGAACGTGACGCCGCCGTGATCATCGGCACTTCCATGGTCCGTCATGTCCGTGCTACCTCAGGTAAGCGTAAGGTGCGCACTCACTGTTTTCCTGGTGCTCGTGTTCTTGATGTCGCCGCACAGATTCCCGAGATCCTGAACGGTGACGAGCGCGTCGGAGCTGTGGTCCTACACGCCGGGACGAACGACATCAGGCTGCGGCAGACGGAGGTTCTGAAGAAGGACTACAGAAGCCTGATCGAGACGGTTCGCAGCACATCGCCTGAAGCAACTATCATCGTGTCTGGACCGCTTCCCACGTACCGACTAGGACAAGAAAGGTTCAGTAGATTATTTGCTCTAAATGAATGGTTAATGTCATGGTGTAATGAACAGAAACTGCTCTTTGTAAATAATTGGAATCTGTTCTGGGAGCGACCTAGGCTCTACCGTGCTGATGGCCTGCACCCCAGCAGAATCGGAGCGGCTGTTCTGTCCGACAACATCTCCAAGACGTTACACACCATATGACTAGTAAGTCAAAGTCCAAATCACAGTCTTTGCTGTCCCAACTTAATTGATATAAGTAGTGTAGAACATTATATAGAAACTGTGTCTATTCCTCGCTTAGTGAGGCCAAACAATAAATCTAGTGTAGGATCTAGCAAAAATCTTATTGTAATTAAACCAGAAAATCTAAATATCAGTGTGATGTAACTCAGGGTTCGTGTGTGGGTGATGGAAGGAGACTCGGGGTCGGCAAGTAGTGGAGCTCGTGCACTTTATTAAAGGTCCTCTTTGCACAGCGCTTTCTTGCGCTCTCAAAATTAACTCAAAACAAAAACAGTCAATTTGCACATGTAAGGCAATACTCTTCCCGCTGTTCACAGCTTCATAAACATCCAACGAGGCAGCACTCTTTCCACTGTTAACAGCTTAATAGACGTTTCGTCCCGACCGTCAGCGTGCACGAGCTTCCAGTCTCTCTCTCCCCTCCGTTATCAGCACAGCCCGCTTATATGCGGTCTCCTCACGCCAATTACTGAAATCACAAACAGGTGTTCGTCATTTGACCTTGACCCACTTACTCACCGCTCGGCTCCGCCCTCGCTCTCCTGCTACAGAGTCCGCTGAACCACGCCCCCCTCGCCACATACCCCCACCGCCCGTCTCAGGCCGGGGAGCCGTCCGGCCTGCAGCCTCCCCCCCCCCCCTGCGGGAGAGGAAGTCGGCCACAGCCATCTGTGCACCCGGCCTGTGGATCACCTTGAATTTAAAAGGCTGTAAAGCTAGATACCAACGGGTGATCCGCGCGTTGGTATCTTTCATGCGGTGGAGCCACTGCAGAGGAGCGTGGTCCGAACAGAGGGTGAACTCTCGCCCCAGGAGATAATAGCGGAGAGTGAGGACGGCCCATTTGATGGCCAGGGCTTCTTTCTCAATGGTGCTGTACATAGTCTCTCTCTTTGAGAGCTTACGACTGATGTACAGCACCGGCCGTTCCTCACCCTCCATCTCCTGGGACAAGACGGCGCCCAGCCCCCTGTCCGACGCGTCAGTCTGCAGGGAAAAAGGGAGAGAAAAGTTAGGAGCCTGTAATAGCGGCCCGCCACACAGGGCAGCCTTTATCTGGGTGAAAGCCTGCTGACACTGCTCCGTCCACTGGACGGTATCTGGTGCCTCCTTTTTAGTTAGATCAGTCAGCGGGCTAGCAAGGTCCGAATAATTAGGTACAAACCTTCTGTAATATCCTGCTAGCCCCAGGAACTGTCTAACCTCCTTTTTGGTCTTAGGTCTTGGACAGGTCGCAACTGCTGCCGTCTTATCAATTTGGGGACGCACCTGCCCATGACCCAAGTGAAAGCCCAGATACCTGACTTCCACGCGCCCAATCGCACACTTCTTTGGGTTGGCCGTGAGCCCCGCCCCTCGCAGCGTCCTGAGGATAGCTCGCAAGTGCTGCATATGCCGCTGCCAGTCATTACTATAGATGATAATATCATCCAAGTATGCCGCGGCATATGCAGCATGCGGCCGGAGGATTTTATCCATCAGGCGCTGAAAGGTGGCAGGTGCCCCGAACAAGCCGAAAGGAAGGGTAACAAATTGGTGTAATCCAAACGGCGTCGTGAAAGCGGTTTTTTCTTTAGTCATTGGAGACAAGGGGATCTGCCAATAACCCTTTGTTAAATCCAGTGTCGAGTAAAATCGAGCCGTGCCGAGCCGATCAAGCAATTCGTCCACCCGTGGCATTGGATATGCATCGAACTTCGATACAGCATTCACCTTACGATAATCCACACAGAACCGCACTGAGCCGTCAGTTTTAGGCACTAAAACTATCGGGCTCGCCCAGTCACTGTTGGATTCTTCTATTACTCCCATATCCAGCATAGCCTCTAATTCAGCCTGAACTACTTTCTTTTTATGCTCAGGCAATCTATATGGCCGGCTGCGTACCACCACACCCGGTTCGGTCTCAACATGGTGCTGTATGAGGTTTGTTCGACCAGGGAGGGGCGAGAACACATCAGCAAACTCTGTTTGTAAGTTTCGAATGTCAGCGATCTGGGACGGTGAGAGGTGATCTCCGCAAATGGCCAGAGCGGAGGATTGAGACTTTAAATTCGCCTCTGGCCCGAGATCCTCCTCCCCACTCACTACCGTCGCCAGCAACGCTGACTCCGCCTCATTCCACTTTTTTAACAGGTTGAGGTGGTAAATCTGATGTGCTCCGTCCCTATCTGATCGAAGGACCTCATAGTTGAGATCCCCGACTCGCCGTGTGACCACAAACGGTCCTTGCCACTTAGCGAGTAATTTAGAGCTGGAAGTGGGAAGCAATACAAGCACTTTATCTCCCGGTGCAAATTTACGTAGTTTAGCCCCCCTGTTGTACAGCCGACTTTGTTTGTCCTGGGCCTGTAACAAATTCTCCATAGAGAGCCGCCCCAACGTGTGGAGTTTTGTTCTCAGGTCCAGGACGTATTGAATTTCGTTTTTGCTATCCGAAGGTCCGTCCTCCCAAGCTTCCCTAAGTACATCCAGCACCCCGCGGGGCTGGCGACCAAAGAGCAGCTCGAAAGGGGAAAACCCCGTGGAGGCTTGGGGGACCTCGCGTACAGCGAACAAGAGGGGTTCTAACCACTTATCCCAATTTTTGGCGTCTTCCTGTACGAACTTACGAATCATGGACTTCAACGTGCGATTAAATCGTTCTACCAAGCCGTCCGTTTGTGGGTGATAGACGCTGGTACGAATCGATTTAATACCCAATAATTCGTACAGTTCGCGAATTGTGCGTGACATAAACGCCGTGCCCTGATCGGTGAGAATCTCTTTCGGGATTCCCACCCGGGAGATTAACTGAAACAGTGCACTCGCAACACTTTTAGCAGAAATGTTGCGCAGCGGCACTGCTTCGGGGTATCGCGTTGCATAATCCACCAGAACCAATGCAAAGCGATGCCCCCGTGCGGATCGTTCTAACGGCCCGATGAGGTCCATGGCAATTCTCTCAAAGGGGACCTCTATTAATGGAAGGGGGCACAAAGGTGCTTTTCGGTTGGCCGGTGGATTCACCAACTGACATTCACGACAAGACGCGCACCACCTGCGCACATTCTCGTGAATGCCTGGCCAGAAAAATCGGGTCATTAGACGATTCAGTGTAGCTGCTTGCCCTAAATGCCCAGCCATCGGATTACAGTGAGCCGCCTGAAAAAGCATTTCCCGGCGGCTCTTTGGAACTAACAACTGAGTTGTATCTTGTTTTGTCTGGGTATCCTGGGTCACCCGATACAACTTATCTTTTATCACGGCAAAATAAGGATACGAGAGCGGTTGGTCTGGGTGGACAGGTTGTCCGTCGATCACGCGGACCTGATCAAACGCATTTTTGAGCGTATCATCTCGGGACTGTTCCAGAGGAAAATCATCGCGTTCAAAAAGGATTTCCCTTTCTGAAGCGCTCCGTTCCTCTGAGACAGACCCCGAGGGTCCCGGCACAGCCTCTCCAACCTGAACCACCGCTCTCTTCTCCTGCCTTCTTTTAATCCCAGAAGCACCCGTACATAAATAAGCCAATAGTGTTTTAAACCCCGGCCAATTGGTTCCCAAAATCAACGGGTGCTGGAGGTGCTGGTTAACTGCCACCTCTACACTATGCTTTTTCCCCCGAAATTGGATAGTGACTGGCACTAAGGGGTAACCCACCACCTCACCGTGCACACACCGCACCTTAACCACGCGGCTCCTATCCAATGTCACTGGATGAATCAAACTTTGATGGATGGAGGTCTGGTTACAACCTGAATCCACCAAAGCTTGATAGGTACCCCCCTTTACACTTACTGGTATCTGGTACAACCCAGCTTGATCGGGGGCAACCTGTGGCGCGTCGGGGACCCTGACCAGCGTTCCGACCTCCATCACCGGGCACCTATCCACGAAGTGCCCAGGGTCCCCGCAACGCCAGCAGGCCGGCCCAGGCCTCCCCGCCATCCCAGTGGCGGGAAGTGGGTCAGGTGATTGACGTGAGGAGACTGCAGGGGCCGGGGTTGGCGGACCGCCAACCATCGATGGGGTTCCCCGGGGCGGCGCACGTGATGCAGGGGCCGGATCAGCTGCAGGGCTGGTCCTCCAGCGGGGCGCCGGGCGTGGTGGAAAGCCACCTCGGGACCTGGGAGCAGGGACAGGGCGAGAGAGAGAGAGAGAGGGAGAAGGGAGAGAGAGAGAGAGAGATGTCGGTAGGGGTTCGCCGACCCCTGGGCACGCCACCAGCTGGTCCTCTGCCAATTGGATGGCCTGGTCCAGCGACGTCGGGCGGTGGCACTGGACCCACTGTGCGGTCTTCTTTGGCAGACGGGCGATGAACTGTTCCAGTACCACCACCTCGATGACTCCATCGACGTCGCGGGCCTCGGCCATCAGCCATCTGCGGCACGCGTCCCGGAGCTGTTGCGCAAAGATAAAGGGCCGGCCGGATTCCCCGAACTCCATGGAGCGGAACTGCTGACGACTCTGCTCCGGGGACCGGCCGACCCGCTGAAGAATGGCGCGTTTCAGGTCTTCATAGACCAGGAGGTTGCGGACTGGCAGCTGCTGGGCGGCGATCTGCGCCTCGCCCGAGAGCAGCGGGATCAGACGCATGGGCCAGTCCGCGGGCGGCCAGCGCCCGGCCTCGGCCGACTTCTCAAAGAGGTCCAGGAACGCCTCCGGGTCGTCCTGTGGACCCATCTTGTGGAGGGGAAGGGCCGTGGCCGGGGCCGACAAAGGAGACGCCCGAGCCTCCTGGTCTAGCCAGCTCCGGAACTGCTCGCGGTCCTCATGCTGGGTCTGGAGGAGTGCCTCGAAACGGCGCTGTTGCTGATCCTCCATCTTCAGCAGAGCCTCCTGGTGTTGTTGGTGGAGTCCCGCGAGCGCGTTGATGATGTCCGCAAATGGCGTTGACAGAGTGGTTCTGGCGGCGGCCTCTCCTTCCATCCCGGGTTTCGGCACCAGTGTGATGTAACTCAGGGTTCGTGTGTGGGTGATGGAAGGAGACTCGGGGTCGGCAAGTAGTGGAGCTCGTGCACTTTATTAAAGGTCCTCTTTGCACAGCGCTTTCTTGCGCTCTCAAAATTAACTCAAAACAAAAACAGTCAATTTGCACATGTAAGGCAATACTCTTCCCGCTGTTCACAGCTTCATAAACATCCAACGAGGCAGCACTCTTTCCACTGTTAACAGCTTAATAGACGTTTCGTCCCGACCGTCAGCGTGCACGAGCTTCCAGTCTCTCTCTCCCCTCCGTTATCAGCACAGCCCGCTTATATGCGGTCTCCTCACGCCAATTACTGAAATCACAAACAGGTGTTCGTCATTTGAACTTGACCCACTTACTCACCGCTCGGCTCCGCCCTCGCTCTCCTGCTACAGAGTCCGCTGAACCACGCCCCCCTCGCCACAATCAGTGAACAAAAACAATTTCTAAAGCTAGGTCTTCTAAACATTAGATCGCTCACACCTAAGGCGGTTATTGTAAATGAAATGGTCACAGATAATAGTTTCGATGTACTTTGCCTTACTGAAACCTGGCTTAAACCAAATGATTATTTCGGTCTAAATGAGTCCACTCCACCAGGATACTGTTATAAGCATGAGCCCCGTCTGATCGGTCGTGGCGGCGGGGTTGCAACAATCTATAGAGATATTCTTAATGTTACTCAGAAAACAGGTCACAGGTTTAATTCGTTTGAAGTACTTGTGCTAAATGTTACGCTCTTAGATGCAAGAAACAAATCCATATTATCTCTAGCCTTGGCTACCCTATATAGACCTCCAGGGCCCTATGCTGATTTTCTAAAAGAGTTTGCATACTTTCTCTCAGATCTATTGGTCAATGTCGATAAAGCAATAATTGTTGGAGACTTTAACATACACGTAGATAATACAAATGATGCGTTAGGGACTGCGTTTACAGATTTATTAAACTCCTTTGGGGTCACGCAAAACGTCAGCGGTCCCACTCATCGTCTAAATCATACACTAGATTTAATTATATCATATGGAACCAATCCAACTGATATAAATATTATACCGCAAAGTGATGATCTCACTGATCATTACATGGTAACTTGTATAATACGTACTGCTGAAATTTGTCACGTTGCGCAACGTTATCGACCAGGCAGAACAATCCTTCCAACCACTATAGATAGATTCTCAAATAGCTTACCTGATCTATCTCAGCTGCGCAGTGCACCCAAACAAACAGATGAACTAGAGGAAATGACTAGCAGTTTGAGCACCATGTTCTCTAGTACACTAGATATTGTTGCACCAATTAGATTAAAAAAGGTAAGAGAGAAAACTAAAGCACCATGGTACAACAGTGCTACGCATGCAATCAAGAGAGAAACTCGTAACTTAGAGCGTAAATGGAAACAAACTAATTTAGAGGTCTTTAGAATCGCGTGGAAAGACAGTATGTCACGTTATAAAAAGGCTCTAAAAGCAGCAAGGGCTGAGCATCTCCGCAAACTAATAGAAAATAACCAAAATAATCCAAGGTTTTTATTCAACACCGTGGCTAGACTAACAAATAAACAAACATCACCAGAGCAAAATATTCCATTACAATATAGTAGTAATGATTTTATGAATTACTTCAATGAGAAAATAGAAAGCATCCGAAACACAATTGTAAATATACAATCCTCTATGATGTCTTATGATTCAGCCTCAATTATGGCCCCTCTAGAACAACTACACCGATTTACAACTATAGGACAGGAAGAGCTAAATAAACTTATCATTGCATCGAAACCAACAACATGTTTATTAGATCCAATACCCACTAAACTACTGAAAGAAGTGTTACCTGTAGTCGAAGAGCCTCTTCTTAATATTATTAACTCGTCTTTATTTTTAGGTCATGTTCCAAAAATATTCAAGCTGGCAGTAATAAAACCTCTCATTAAGAAACCGCAATTAGATCCAAATAACTTAGCAAATTACAGACCCATCTCAAATCTTCCATTTATGTCTAAAATACTAGAAAAAATTGTGTCCGCTCAATTGTGCTCTTTCTTACAAGAAAATGATATCTATGAAAAATTCCAGTCGGGATTCAGACCGCATCATAGCACAGAAACTGCGCTAGTTAAAATTACAAATGATTTACTTTTAGCTTCTGACCAAGGCTGTATCTCAATACTAGTTCTACTCGATCTAAGCGCTGCGTTCGACACTATCGATCATAAAATACTCCTGGATCGACTACAAAACTACACTGGTGTTCAGGGACAGGCATTAAGCTGGTTTAGATCTTACTTATCAGACCGTTACCATTTTGTCTGTCTAAATGGGGAAAAATCAAAGATAACGTCAGTAGACTATGGAGTGCCGCAAGGATCGGTGTTAGGCCCTCTGCTATTCTCAATATATATGCTGCCACTTGGTAATATTATAAGAAAACATGGAATTAATTTCCACTGTTATGCTGATGACACTCAATTATATATCTCATCACGACCAGATGAAAACACTAACTTATCTAAATTGACAGAGTGTCTAAATGATATAAAATGCTGGATGACGTGTAATTTCCTGCTATTAAATTCAGATAAAACGGAGGTACTACTTATTGGTCCAAAAAACTACCCACAAAATCCCTTACAATACAACTTTAATTTAGAAGGATGTCCTGTTACTTTGTCCACTACAGTAAAAGACCTGGGTGTTATACTAGAGCGCAACTTGACTTTCGAAAATCATATTTCATATATTACAAGAACAGCCTTTTTCCACCTTAGAAACATTGCTAAGCTACGCAACATGCTATCTGTTTCTGATGCAGAAAAGTTAGTTCATACTTTCATGACCTCGAGACTAGATTACTGTAATGCTTTATTAGCTGGCTGTCCTACATCCTCAATTAACAAGCTACAGTTAGTGCAAAATGCAGCTGCTAGAGTTCTTACTAGATCAAGAAAATATGATCATATAACACCTATTTTATCATCTCTACACTGGTTACCTATTAAGTTACGTATCAATTACAAAGTATTCCTACTGACCTATAAAGCCCTAAATGGTTTAGCTCCTGTGTATTTAACAGACCTTCTATCGCCATACAATCCATCGCGCTCTTTAAGATCACTAAATTCGAGGCTTCTGGTCATTCCTAGGATATCTAAGTCCACTAAAGGAGGGAGGGCGTTCTCGCATTTAGCTCCTAAACTCTGGAATAGCCTTCCTGATATTGTACGAGCCTCAGACTCGCTGTCCCAGTTTAAAACTAGATTAAAGACGCATCTCTTTAACCAAGCATTCACTTAATGCTTAACCTTTGATACTGCTGAATCGGTTCGAATGCATTAACATTATGAACATCAGCTATGCTAATTATTTCCCATCTGCCTTTCTGCTGTTATCTCGGGACGCTAGTCCCGAGGTAAATAGCGTTCGTCAGCTCCAGTTTGTATCCAGCCTCTCACGGAGACTTCAGATGCCCCAACGCCTGTGAAGAGACGACTCGACGCCTGTGAAGAGACGACTCAAAGCCGGCGATATGTTATGCCATAAATTAATACTTGATTAACTAACTGTATTTTTCTATGTACATTTCCGAAATGCAATTTCTGTAAAGCTGCTTTGAGACAATGTGTATTGTGAAAAGCGCTATACAAATAAATTTGAATTGAATTGAATTGAATCAAGCTGTGGAAGAACGTGAATGTGGTGTTACGCATGTCTTCCATCTCAACTCACGTTATGTCTTCTCGGCCAATCATCGTGAAGAATGACTCTCTCATGAACACAAGTTAATTATATTTTTGTATATTGAATACAAAGTTGTATATCATTAACATGTCATCTCAGCATTAGAGTGCGGATCGGGCCGAATTTTTTTGTCCGAGCCCGGCCCGTGTCCGACAGAGCAGTAACCGAACCCGACCCGAGCCCGACAGGCATAAAGATTTTTATGTCCAAGCCCGTCCCGAGACCGACAGTTAAAATCCCATTTTTTTCTCATACTAATGACACATGTGCATTTGTTTGTGTGAAAAGCCTGCTTTTATTAAGCAACTGTAGGAAGACATTCGGAAATGTCAGCAGGATGAGTGCATCAGCGCGCACGGAGACACAAGGGCACTTAACGCAGGCGCGCATGCACGTGTTTCGTTGTCACGGCTACATAAACAAATTTCCGCACACAGGAAGACAGATGTTATGGTAATATTTTACATGTATTTTAATCACAAAAACGAACGTTTGCATCACGTGAAAGCATCAGGCACATTGGCTACCAACAATAATAAGCTGTTTTAAATTTAAAATGTTCAATGCCATATCGCGCTGATGAGACCGAGCCCGACCCGAACCCGAACATAATTTCTAAATATCTGTCCGAACCCGGCCCGGCCCGTCGGGTACCGAGGGGTCCCGTCGGGCTCGGGTCAGGTATCCATCCTCTACTCTGCATGTTTTGCAAAAAAGTAAAAGAAAATTTAACATTTCTTCCTTCAGTTTTTTCCAATCTGATGTCAATATTTTAGCAATAAAGTCATTTTCATGTCGTGTCAAAAAGTTGTTGGGCAATAAAATAGCTAAGCAAAACAGACATTCGATGCAGCTTTACTTACCGACTCATAACCGGGATCTTTTATGGCTGGGACTGCTCCATCTTTTAGTTTGAAACGATCTGCAAATCCAGTGACAAACTGGGCGTTGTTTATAAAACATTCGACACCGAAATGCCGGGAAGAAACAAACACACTTGCACAACTCTGTTGCGGCCCTGGAACAACTGTATTCTGGACATCACGGTATTCCGGACACTTGAAGTTTTCTGCAAATTATAAATAAACACTTTCTGGTCATGGCAACTATATTTATCCGTGTCAACTTTGCATAATCCTCTATCGATTCTGACCAACCCTGGGTGCTTCTCAATATCCCTCCTCGTCTCCTCGCTCCTCCATCCTATGACCCGGAAACCAATCGAGCTCAGCCATCTTGAAGGGCATCTCAATTCTCTAATTGCACCGTGAGGAGTCGAGGATCGAGGAGTGAGGAGCTTTCAGGGGAGTCATGAGCGAGGATACACAGCTGTATCCTATGCGGAAGTGTTTTATTGACTGTTTTATTGATATAACGTGACGCATGTATAAATTCTCCTCCCCCTTCACATCAGTCACAAACTTTTTAATTTATAGTTTACCTTTGCAGTTTTTATAAACCACACTTCTCACATCAGTCACAATCTTTTTAATTTATAGTTTACCTTTGCAGTTTTTATAAACCACACTTCTCACATATTTCAGCAGGGTATCTTGCTTTATTGTTATTCATTATGAATTTCTTAAATAAACAAACTTCAACAACATAAGGGCAGATCCTTTGAGCGCTGCTGATGACGCTGTGAAGTGACGCTCGAGTGATCAAGTATTCCAATGTATAAAAAAAGCTTTCATTCGATTCCTCCGGCCTCCTTTTTGTTTCCTTGCGTCCTTCCCTCACATCCTACAGGGGAGGAGCTGAGGCGCTAGGAACGGAAGCGAGGAAAGGAAAGAGGATGCACAAATAAGAAATGAGAAGCACCCACTATGTTTCCAAAGCCAGTCGTTTCAAAGAAATCAACGGTAGTTTCTAACGTACACCAATGACTGTTCAGAAAATGGCGATGGGAGGGTTTTCCGGCAGGACAAAAGGAAGAGGGGAGAAGCATACCTCCGCAGAAAACGGCTCTTTAAACATGATCACCCACCAGAAAATGACAAAAAACATTCTTATTGTCTTATCAAATAATTATGATTTACAATTTGCAAATAATTGTACTTTTTTAAGGGATATACACATTCAATGAGGCACTTTTTTCCGACATGAATTTGAACGGCAGCGGAGCATTACTGCACCCTCATTAAAACACCTCAAGTTAAATTAACGTTAATGTTAAATGCTGTTTTAAAGGTCATTTCAACACATCTGTGTAATTTCACGATTTCAAGAAAGATTAATATCATTATTTCACCAGCTTATAGTTGTTAAAATGTATGTTTTATATTAGAAATGACTCCTACCTGTCTATAACACAGTGACACCGTGAGTCCTCACTGTAATCCGGACACTGCGTCTCCCGTCAGTTTTTTCAAGATTTCTCCAAAATGATTATTACAAAATGTGTCAATCAAACTTGGGAACATTTGGAAGGCATGCCCCCAGAGACGGACGAGCCAATCAGGTTTATTTTTCCGCGGATTGATATCTTACGGGACTTTAACTGTGCAAAGTGTCCGGAATACAGTGAGTCTACGTTAACTGAATCCACTGTTCTCCTAACGCTGGGTTCTTTGGGAAGCAGAACAAGGCAACCAAAAACACACTTCTTTGGTGACATTATTGATTTTGTGGTCTAAAAACA
Source organism: Siphateles boraxobius (assembly GCF_051911475.1). Taxonomy (NCBI): domain Eukaryota; kingdom Metazoa; phylum Chordata; class Actinopteri; order Cypriniformes; family Leuciscidae; genus Siphateles; species Siphateles boraxobius. The sequence goes on from NW_027509215.1 coordinate 8,205,672, forward strand.
AAATGTCAAATCTTTCACGAGCAACGAATGAAGCACGTTAATGGCCGTTGCTCTTGCTCTCGCTCTGGTTGGTGTGTGTGTGTGTGTGTGTGTGCACGCCCTTCTGGGAGGATTGCCCATACAGGGACTTCCGCCCTTTATGACGTCATACAGGGCCATACTCAAAAAATACTTTCAGAAACTTACCGAACCCTGATGGAGTGTATTGTTTGGCACTGAAATACTCCATCATACTGTACTTACAGCTCGTTTTTTGAAACTTTTGCCATGTTTAGCATAAGAATCCAACTCCCTATAGTGTATAAATAAGTCAGAATGCATGAAATAGCATTAGACATCCCCTTTAATTCCTCATACTTATGCCGTTCCAAACCTGCAAGACTTTCCTTCATCTTTGGAATACAAATTTAGATATCTTTGAGAGCTTTCTGTCTTTCGATAGATATCGTAAAACTAATCCATATGAATCGAACAGTTTAGTAAAATAAATTCTAAAAGAGACACGATCTACGGTGAATTATGGTAAATATGGTGAACAGATTTAATTTGGCCTTTAATTCACATATAAACATTCATCAACTCACACATCATTTATGTTATACGGAAGCTCAAGCATATTCGCTTAATGTACGAGAACCAATGAGGTTCATTCTCGTGTTACGCAGCACGTTTGAGCTTCTGTTTAAGTTCGCTGATCAATGTTTATATGTGAGTAAAAGCCTAAATCCAGTCTGTTCATCATATAAAGTGATCAAGTCTCTTCAGAAGATTTGGACTAAACCGCTCATTTCATATGGATTAGTTTTTTACGATCTCTTGAACTTTTTGAAGCGTCAAAGTGGTAGTTGCGTAGCTGTCAATGGAGGGACAGAAAGCTCTCAAAGATATCTTCATTTGTATTTCAAAGATGAATGAAAGTCTTACAGGTTTGGAACGACATAAGTGTGAGTAATTATTGACAGAAATTTTGGGTGAACTATCTCGTTCTAACACTTCCAAAAATTGTCAAGCCCCACCATGTGAGGTCAACATAACTTAAAAAAGTTATTATAAGAAAAATTATTTAAAAAACAATATTTATTAGAAAAGTTCATAAATAACTGCCAACATCTAGACCCAAACTAGCAAGTCATACTGATAACTTACTGTAGCTAAATCAGCAATCCTGTTACCCATTCCAGCAAACCTCATATAAAATAAACAGTAAGTACAACTTTTAGTTTGACCTCTGATGTGGATGAACAATACAATTTGAAAATTATTCACATCCTTTGACCCTTTTGTTGAAAAAGAACAAAAATTTGAATTATAAAACAACTGAAAACCTCTGAGAGTCTCGTCATACAATGGACGGTGATTCCCTCCGGAGCTTGATCAAACCAGCTCCATAAATAGAAAGCCTTTGTAGTGTGCACTACAGCGGGCAGTGAGTGAGTGATGGGGGATTTCTGTCGTAGTTCAATATGACTCAGCTCTATGTAAATGTTATGGACCAGTTGACAGGAAATGTCACGTTTGTCAAAATAACCAGCACAGGGATACACAAGCAATGCCCTTGCAACCAGAACACTGACAACTGGGTTTGCACTGGCAAAGCGGCACTCGTTTCTTCAGCATAAGAAAACAAAATCTATTTTCTAATGAAATGACAAAATCAAGCATAAGCAAAAGCCGCAAAGACAGATTAGGACAGAAAGATAAATGCACGCAGGTAATGGACTTGGCTGCTGCCCAGCCGCTGGACAGATGCACAGAAAACCCTCTCCCACCTTCTCTTGTTCTATGAAGGGCAGAAGAAATTAGAATGCTAATAGAAAAAACACCATCTGAGGAAATGAATCACTTTATGGCCTTGATTTTTCATCAAGATGTTTGGGTTTCGAAGGCATATGAGTCAAAATTATTTTGATAGAATGCAGCAGATGTCAGTGGCTTTATAGATTTATTCACTGAGATGTCAGCGTTAAAAATGATGGCCAGATGAACTGAGACTCTTCAGAAAAAACTTTTCTAAGAGTGTACAGTATATATATGGGCCCTATATATAGTTATCATGTTGAAAATAAATGTTATTAAAAGTTTTATAACTTTTGTCAGTCCACTGAAATAATGAGTCAAAATAAACTCTAAAAAATGCTGAGTTATTTTAACCAAATTTTGGGTTAAAAATGGACCAAGCGTTGGGTTAAATGGCTGGGTTTGTCTATATTTGACCCAAATTTGGGTTGAAAGAAGCCAGCATTTTTTAGCGTGTAGCGCAAACCTTGAAATAGTGTGATAAATAAATGATAAATAAACTCATATGACCTTGGACATCTGGACACTGCACTCTACCAGAGTGCTGAGTGATGCCGGCTGATTGAACACTTATAAAGAACCAGAGTCTCCTAATTAAAATGGACATACTAACAGAGCAGACAGGTGTGTAATTATGCTGAGGGCTGTTTGAACAACCAGAATACACATCTGCAGATAATCCAATTCCAAGAGCCCTGGATATCTGGAGAGCTGCAATATTAAATCAACAGGGTCTTTCAGCCCCCTTGAGACCTTTAATAAAACAGCCAATAGCCATGTGCATAATATTTTAGATTATTTTAAATGTTGTTGTTATTATTCAAATAAGGAAATAGCATTATTTGCAAAGCAGAATGCAAAAGGACAGTGTTAAATTTCAGCTAAGTTTAGGTTTTAATCTTTGGTTCAGAGTGACAGCTTCGCTGCTGTCATGACAATAATAGATAGATGCAGAATAGATGCAGAAAAGAAAAGACAAATAATTCCCCGTGCAAATATATATGAGAACGAAGAGCATTTACGATTCAGAATGCTGGGTTAGTTAATTAAAACTAAAACCAAAACCATGAAAAAAAATGTATTTGACATAAATTAAACGTTAACTGAAATTAAATAATTACAAAAAAACGTACATTTAACTTGATGTACTGAAATAAAAATAATAGACAATAAAATAACAAAGACACAACAAAATTACAAAAAAATGTAACTAAAATTTAAATGAAAACGGAACATACAAAAATATTTAAACTATAATAATATTTCAATGATAATAAAATGACACTGATTAAAATGTCACAGGTGTTACATTTGGAATGAAACATCAATGGGAGATTTTCAACTTTAATCTTAAATGTAATTCTCGATTAAATGCCATCAAATCGATTAATCGTGATTAATCGCATAAAAGTTTGTAAATATATATATATGCACACACACAAACACACACACACACACACACACACACACACACACACACACACACACACACACACAAACATATAGTATATACAAACTTTTGTATATATGTTAGATGCGATTAATCGATTTGACAGCACTAATAAAATTCTATAAAAATAAAGAGAGAGAGAGAGAGAGAGAGAGAGAGAGAGAGAGAGAGAGAGAGAGAGAGAGAGAGAGAGAGAGAGAGAGAGAGAGAGAGAGAGAGAGAGAGAGAGCACAGAAATTACTTCACATGAGTGAAATTATTATTTGCAAAATAAAGTTTGTAGCAACTACATGTTGAAAACCCCGCACAGAACAGTAATATGGCAGTGAGTTCTGCATGGACAAGCTGCCATTGTGTTTCTGAGGACTTTAATTTAGATATGCATTGCTGGACCGGGTGTCCTCACAGTGTGGGATGCTGGAAGTGAGACATTAGCAGGTTTCTCTCCCAGATTTCTCTTTAATGAAAGCAGCCTCAGTGTGGTGGATGAAGCAGCTGTCAGGAGGCCCGGCAGCAAAAGAACAACAGAAAAGAGAATTGAATGGCACAGTAGACCGATTCGAAAGTGTCTCGTTTGCTATAATGTTCTCTACCTTGTTTTGTTTTCTGAAGCTCAGCTTTTAGACACTGAGTTTGGTTGTTCTCCGGGGAATAATGACCACAGAGCTCACAGATGCTGCGATATTCTGGTCAGCTGCTCTCCTGGACACAAAGTGAATCTGTTTTCATACTTCCTAAAATAAAGCAATAAGAGACCGTGCACTATTTGTCCACACTTAAATGGTGCAACATTATAAAAGGCTGGCAGCAGTAATGTGATAAAAAGACTTAATAATAATCAATAAACTTTTTAAACAGCAAATAATATAGGTCATTAGTCTAACTGTAGATTTTTATTGGATTTGCTGCATGAGAATTAAATTCATGTGGGTTCATAAGCGTATATTGAATGTGTACAGAATATTTTATAAGCATATTATTGTATATTTGTTACACAATCACTAGGACACATTTCTCAATACTTCGGTCCCTTTTAAAAAACTCTTCACAGAGTTCTCCTAACCAACTTTCGTCTTAGCACAGCAGTTCATTTCACATTCAAAATGCTCTAAAACTACTAGATCACACGTTTCAAGTCAAGTTATTCTTCAAGAACACTAGCCAATTTGTATTTTTATTTTTTACATAAAATCTTGGATTTAGATTTATCAGCCAATGTATTGGTTATCAGCTTTCAAATATAAAGAATTATCAGTTATCGGTATCGGCCAAATGGTTCAAATCGGTGCATCCCTAATAAGTTAACATGTAGTTGCAAAGTTACTTATAGTCCGTAGAATGTCTGTTTGGGAGAATCAAAATAAAGTGTCAGCAGATATTAAGTTATTAATACTCTAATTGCTGCTAGTTGACATGTAGTTGCAAAGTTACTTATAGCTAGAATGCCTAAAGGGGACCATAAAAATAAAGTGTTACCAAAAAAAGAACATGCTAGTTAAATCAAACGTAGAACCTTAAACTAAATTTGAATATCTTTGATAGATTCAGTGTTTTACACCTCTCAAATCTAGTGCCTAGATTTTCCTTGAAATTTCTGCTTGGTATGAAAAAAAAAAAATCACTCCCATAAATTTCCTAGAATTGTTTAATCATATTGTAACTGGTGATTTCTGATCGCTCCTGTCACGCTCCTGGAGCTCTGTCTCGGGTAAACACCCAAAGCTTGATTCAACAAAATAAATTAGATGAATCCAGGGGCCAAAAGCCCTGTCCCAAAACTCATTAGCCTTAGAAAGAGAGAGGAGCTCAGCTGTGAATTTGAAATGTAATATCACATCAGTTCCGAGTTGACCGAGTTGAATAATACACAACGAGGGAGAGAGAGAGATGTTAATCTAGAAAGTAAGAGCTGGTCGACACAAAGTCACAGCAATCGCAAGGGTGTTAGCTGATGTTTGTTTGTTCAGACATGCACTAACAGGCAGAAAGTGATAGTCTAAGAAGCAGCAGAACACGACTGCAAAGACAGACGCAGTAAAGCTGCAATACAATTCACATATATGCACAAAAAGCTTTTACGACTTGCTTGTCTTTCCTGTAAACCAAGCTGGTTTCTATTGGTCTAGGCCAAGCTGTCATGACACACATTTCAAACGTGCTTCGTTCCCATTGCTCAACAGGACATTAGAAACATCAACTTTGTGGCTTTGATTTCAAAGGAATGCATAATAAAATATATACATGAATTGCACAGTAGTGGCCAAAAGTGATGTCCATAGTGGACATTTGTTTTTAACGACCCTATATAAGTTCACTAAAACCATCAAAATAATTTAATTTTATCAATTTTATTTTATGATTTTGATCAATTATTGTGATTACTTAATGCGTGGCGCATCACAGATCTAGTGCAAGACGAGCATTTGTGGTTAAAAAGTATATACATTTTTTTTTTTTTTTTTTTTAAATGAGCGATGGTTTGGCTAGATAAGACCCTTATTCCTCGGCTGGGATCGTGTCAAGGCCTTTGAACCTGAATTGAAACTGCAATTTGGACCTTCAAACCATTGATAACTGTTGAAGTCCACTATATATGGAGAAAATCCTGGAATGTTTTCTTCAAAAACCTTAATTTCTTTTCGACTAAAGAAAGAAAGACACGAACATCTTGGATGTCATGGGGGTAAGTAAATTATCAGGAAATTTTAATTCTGAAGTGAAGTAATCCTTTAAGTCGTCTGCTGCTTAAAATGCTTGAGCTCTTTAAAGCTGGGTGGATTCTGATTGGATGTCAACTGTCAATCTGCTATTCTTTTTTATTTAGAATGATTTTTATAGTTATCGTATTGGTGTGAATGGGCCTTTACTTATAGTTTTCTATGCATACTAATCTTAGATTATATTTAAGTGCCCCTATTATGCAATTTTAAAGGTTCTTAATTTTGTTTTGAAGTCACAATAGGTTTACATGCATCCAAGGTCAAAAAACACTTAAATTTTCTCATTATGTATATTGCACATCGCCTCATTTTTTAAAGAGTCTGAAAACGGTTCGATAAAGGATTCGGTCTCTCTAAACCCCGCCTTTCCTCGAGCCTACTCGGCTCTGATTGGTCAGAAGGCCCAGTCTGTTGTGATTGGCCGACTGCTTACATCGTGTGTTGGAATTTCAACACCAGATCTTCCTCAGCACTTCTATACACAGTGATACGAACAGTAACAATGGCGTCAATTTTTTCCGTATCTATTCCAGTGCAAGTCCTCATCCTTTGAAACTGGATTCACAGTGCAGAAAACAGCGTCTTCATGACAGTTCGACAACACGAACCAAACTCTTCCAGTTTCAGCTACATCCACAGTGTTTGAGGGCGGGACAAAGCAGATGTTGTTCACGGGTAGCCAATGAAGATCATAGGCTGGCATTATGCAAATTTGTTACGGTATGTAACAGGAAGTGCTGACTTGTTCTTTCTTTTAGGAGACAATTACTTTGTTGTGCACTTTTTGCAGACCCTTAACATTCCCAGACAGCTATATTACATGTACATACATTGCATGAAAGGTAATATTTGAAAAAGCAAAATAGGGGTACTTTAAAAATGATATTAAAATAACAATATTACAGTGTGGCATTGAACGTGTAATATAAGTTAGGCATATACGTTAGTTTCCTTTTGAAGTTTGTGTCGGACTGCTGATGTTGTACAGTCAGGCTTTACATTGCATATATCTCGCACTGTAATTTGAATTTATAAATTATTGAAGTGAATATTGAGACTCATTTATGCAAATGGTATGCAAGAGGGAATGATTAGTATGGAAAACATGTTATGCCGAGGTAGTTGGAGAGTACTGAATCCTGACCGACTCATTCAGAGTTCATTAGCATGCTCATACCTGCCTTTTAAAATCTGACCGCAAGTGGGATGTATTGCCAGTACAAAAAAACATCTTGTTTACATGTTAATTCAACAATAAATAAGTTCTCCGGCTACTAAAAATGAAAATTTTTAGTCCCCGGCGTGCTTAGACTGTTAATTCAAGCTCAAATAGACATAACAAATTCACATTGCATTCTAAGAGAAGGTGATGTACATCAAAAGTGTGTGTCATTAAATGAGGATTAATTAGGTAGGAAGCATGATACAGGTGAGGTTATATTGACCGTTGGGTGGTTGTGTAACCACATACACCCCAATCAAACATACCATGTTGTTATAAATAATAGTACACGAGACAGTAAATCATCACAGTTTCTGTGAGGCATGTTCCTTCATAGATCAGAGTAATACCGCTAAGTTTATTTAATTAAAGATGGTCTCTCTCTCTTAAGCATGTGGCGCATGTGGCCACATTCTTTTGAGGTCGTAAAAGTCTGTTATCAGTCTTAAAGTGTTCTGTAACCGGACACCCGGCTGACAAAGTAACTTCATTTGTGAGGGTTAGTTTTGGGGGAGAGTTTCATAGACCTTTATATTCATTAAATATAATGAATATGAATAATTAGTGTGTGTCTGACTTGCATTCACTTGCACAGTGCATTATGGGATAGCTTTCTTTGCAAATGATAGCAACAAATCTGCCTTCAAATTTGGGTAACATTTTATTTTGATAGTCCACTTTTGAGATTAGCAATAAGTAATTTTGCAACTACATGTCAATTAGCAGTGATTAGAGTATTAATAGACTGTCTGGAATATATTTGCTAACACTTTATTATGATGTTCCTTCAACAGACATTCTTCTGACTATAAGTAATTTTCCAAGTACATGTCAACTTATTCTATGAACCCTAACAGTACAAAGCAATGTATCTTACATTTTGAAACACTGCACTGCATCACTGCTCATTTGCATAAAGTGAAACTTTCCTCAATTTTGTTGCAACGCCCAACAGTTGCTGTCATTCACATCTCTGCAGTGGGAAGGCAACCGGAGGTCATTTGCTTTCGATCCTCAAAGCGTATAGGTTTTAGAAACACGTTTTATCCCTGATGGAAAGTCTTAAACATTTCAGCAAACACATAAAGAGAGAATATCAAGGACAGAGGTCAAACAGTTTCGTGAAATAGGTGGCGTTGGTGATTTGCGGGGGAATCAATTTATGTGGCCTGAAGGAGTCTGACTCACCGTTGTTGACGTCATAAGACCTTCGTGCTTCACATTCAATGACTCGTGTCATACGACACATTTGACGAAATATCTCATCAACTGAAAGCAAGCACACACACTCACTCACATCTATTCATTTCACGCACACACCTCGTTCAAAGCTGCGTTTTGTTGCAGAGTAATTAGCCGATCAAAAGCCTTCTCTCAAATCTTTTAAACGGACGGGGCATGCGAAGAGAAGAAGACCGACGGCTCGTGCTCTCTCTCTGACAGGAAAGGGGTCAGCCTGAGGAAGCAAACATGATTTATTCAGGCGTTCAGTGTATTGTTGGTGGATTGTGCGAGGCCGGGCCTTTAAAGAGAATCCCTAGGGAGAACACCAGCACTTTTATCCTCTCTCTCTGTCATTAAGTCGATCCCTTCCAGAACCACAGTGAAAAATTAGAGTGACACTACACTACAGTCCTCTAGTCTAGGTCACACAGAGACATTTACCGGCTCTTCACACACTGTTCCACTTCTTCATTACTTAAATTTTCTGAAGAGACTCGATCACTTTATATGATGAACAGACGGAATATAAGCTTTTATTTACATAGAAACATTCATCAACTCACACATCATTTATGTTAAACGGAAGCTCAAGCATGTTCGCTTGATGTGCGAGAACCAATGAGGTTCATTCTCATGTTACGCATCGCGTCTGAGCTTCATCAAGAAACAATGAGGTTCATTCTTGTGTTACGCAGCACGTTTGAGCTTCATCAAGAAACAATGAGGTTCATTCACGTGTTACACAGCACGTTTGAGCTTCTGTAAGAGCCAATGAGGTTCATTCTCGTGTTATGCAGCACGTCTGAGCTTCAGCAAGAACCAATTAGGTTAATTCTCGTGTTACGCAGCACATTTGAGCTTCAGCAAGAACAAATTAGGTTCATTCTCGTGTTACACAGCACGTTTGAGCTTCTGTAAGAGCCAATGAGGTTCATTCTCGTGTTATGCAGCACGTTTGAGCTTCTGTAAGAGCCAATTAGGTTAATTCTCGTGTTTCGCAGCACGTTTGAGCTTCTGTAAGAGCCAATTAGGTTAATTCTCGTGTTTCGCAGCACGTCTGAGCTTCAGCAAGAACCAATTAGGTTCATTCTCGTGTTTCGCAGCACGTTTGAGCTTCTGTAAGAGCCAATTAGGTTAATTCTCGTGTTTCGCAGCACGTTTGAGCTTCTGTAAGAGCCAGTTAGGTTAATTCTCGTGTTACGCAGCACGTTTGAGCTTCTGTAAGAGCCAATTAGGTTAATTCTCGTGTTTCGCAGCACGTCTGAGCTTCAGCAAGAACCAATTAGGTTCATTCTCGTGTTTCGCAGCACGTTTGAGCTTCTGTAAGAGCCAATTAGGTTAATTCTCGTGTTTCGCAGCACGTTTGAGCTTCTGTAAGAGCCAATTAGGTTAATTCTCGTGTTTCGCAGCACGTTTGAGCTTCTGTAAGAGCCAATTAGGTTAATTCTCGTGTTTCGCAGCACGTCTGAGCTTCAGCAAGAACCAATTAGGTTCATTCTCGTGTTTCGCAGCACGTTTGAGCTTCTGTAAGAGCCAATTAGGTTAATTCTCGTGTTTCGCAGCACGTTTGAGCTTCTGTAAGAGCCAGTTAGGTTAATTCTCGTGTTACGCAGCACGTTTGAGCTTCACCAAGAACCAATTAGGTTAATTCTCGTGTTACACAGCACGTTTGAGCTTCTGTAAGAGCCAGTTAGGTTAATTCTCGTGTTACGCAGCACGTTTGAGCTTCAGCAAGAACCAATTAAGTTCATTCTCGTGTTTCGCAGCACGTTTGAGCTTCTGTAAGAGCCAATGAGGTTCATTCTCGTGTTACGTAGCACGTTTGAGCTTCAGCAAGAACCAATGACGTTAATTCTTGTGTTTGCAGCACGTTTGAGCTTTAGCAAGAACCAATGAGGTTAATTCTTGTGTTACGCAGCACGTTTGAGCTTCTGTAAGAACCAATGAGGTTCATTCTTGTGTTATGCAGCACGTTTGAGCTTCTGTAAGAGCCAATGAGGTTCATTCTCGTGTTATGCAGCACGTTTGAGCTTCTGTAAGAGCCAATGAGGTTCATTCTCGTGTTACGCAGCATGTTTGAGCTTCAGCAAGAACCAATGAGCTTAATTCTTGTGTTACGCAGCACGTTTGAGCTTTAGCAAGAACCAATGAGGTTAATTCTTGTGTTACGCAGCACGTTTGAGCTTCTGTAAGAACCAATGAGGTTCATTCTTATGTTACGCAGCACGTTTGAGCTTTAGCAAGAACCAATGAGGTTCATTCTTGTGTTACGCAGCACGTTTGAGCTTTAGCAAGAACCAATGAGGTTCATTCTTGTGTTACGCAGCACGTTTGAGCTTTAGCAAGAACCAATGAGGTTCATTCTTGTGTTACGCAGCACGTTTGAGCTTCAGCAAGAACCAATGAGGTTCATTCTTGTGTTACGCAGCACGTTTGAGCTTTAGCAAGAACCAATGAGGTTCATTCTTGTTACGCAGCACGTTTGAGCTTTAGCAAGAGCCAATGAGGTTCATTCTCGTGTTACGCAGCATGTTTGAGCTTTAGCAAGAACCAATGAGGCGCGTTTGAGCTTCTGTAAGAACCAATGAGGTTCATTCTTGTGTTACGCAGCACATTTGAGCTTTAGCAAGAACCAATGAGGTTCATTCTTGTGTTACGCAGCACGTTTGAGCTTCTGTAAGAACCAATGAGGTTCATTCTCGTGTAACGCATCACGTTTGAGCTTCTGTAAGAGCCAATGAGGTTCATTCTCGTGTTACGTAGCACGTTTGAGCTTCTGTAAGAACCAATGAGGTTCATTCTTGTGTTACGCAGCACATTTGAGCTTTAGCAAGAACCAATGAGGTTCATTCTTGTGTTACGCAGCACGTTTGAGCTTCTGTAAGAACCAATGAGGTTCATTCTTGTGTTACGCATCACGTTTGAGCTTCTGTAAGAGCCAATGAGGTTCATTCTCGTGTTACGTAGCACGTTTGAGCTTCTGTAAGAACCAATGAGGTTCATTCTTGTGTTACGCAGCACATTTGAGCTTTAGCAAGAACCAATGAGGTTAATTCTTGTGTTACGCAGCACGTTTGAGCTTTAGCAAGAACCAATGAGGTTAATTCTTGTGTTACGCAGCACGTTTGAGCTTCTGTAAAAACCAATGAGGTTCATTCTTGTGTTATGCAGCACGTTTGAGCTTCAGCAAGAGCCAATGAGGTTAATTCTTGTGTTACGCAGCACGTTTGAGCTTTAGCAAGAACCAATGAGGTTAATTCTTGTGTTACGCAGCACGTTTGAGCTTCTGTAAAAACCAATGAGGTTCATTCTCGTGTTATGCAGCACGTTTGAGCTTTAGCAAGAACCAATTAGGTTCATTCTCGTGTTACGCAGCACGTTTGAGCTTCTGTTAGAACCAAGTAGGTTCATTCTTGTGTTATGCAGCACGTTTGAGCTTCTATAAGAGCCAATGAGGTTAATTCTCTTGTTACGCAGCACGTTTGAGCTTTATCAAGAACCAATGAGGTTAATTCTTGTGTTACGCAGCACGTTTGAGCTTCTGTAAGAACCAATGAGGTTCATTCTTGTGTTACGCAGCACGTTTGAGCTTCAGCAAGAACCAATGAGGTTCCTTCTTGTGTTACGCAGCACGTTTGAGCTTTAGCAAGAACCAATGAGATTCATTCTTGTGTTACGCAGCACGTTTGAGCTTTAGCAAGAACCAATGAGGTTCATTATTGTGTTACGCAGCACGTTTGAGCTTTAGCAAGAACCAATGAGGTTCATTCTTGTTTTACCCAGCACGTGTGAGCTTCTGTAAGAGCCAAAGAGGTTCATTCTTGTGTTACGCAGCACGTTTGAGCTTCTGTAAGAACCAACGAGGTTCATTCTTGTGTTACGCAGCACGTTTGAGATTCTGTAAGAGCCAATGAGGTTAATTCTCGTGTTACGTAGCACGTTTGAGCTTCAGCAAGAACCAATGACGTTAATTCTTGTGTTTGCAGCACGTTTGAGCTTTAGCAAGAACCAATGAGGTTAATTCTTGTGTTACGCAGCACGTTTGAGCTTCTGTAAGAACCAATGAGGTTCATTCTTGTGTTATGCAGCACGTTTGAGCTTCTGTAAGAGCCATTGAGGTTCATTCTCGTGTTATGCAGCACGTTTGAGCTTCTGTAAGAGCCAATGAGGTTCATTCTCGTGTTATGCAGCACGTTTGAGCTTCTGTAAGAGCCAATGAGGTTCATTCTCGTGTTACGCAGCATGTTTGAGCTTCAGCAAGAACCAATGAGCTTAATTCTTGTGTTACGCAGCACGTTTGAGCTTTAGCAAGAACCAATGAGGTTCATTCTTGTGTTACGCAGCACGTTTGAGCTTCTGTAAGAACCAATGAGGTTCATTCTTATGTTACGCAGCACGTTTGAGCTTTAGCAAGAACCAATGAGGTTCATTCTTGTGTTACGCAGCACGTTTGAGCTTTAGCAAGAACCAATGAGATTCATTCTTGTGTTACGCAGCACGTTTGAGCTTTAGCAAGAACCAATGAGGTTCATTCTTGTGTTACGCAGCACGTTTGAGCTTTAGCAGGAACCAATGAGGTTCATTCTTGTGTTACGCAGCACGTTTGAGCTTTAGCAAGAACCAATGAGGTTCATTCTTGTGTTACGCAGCACGTTTGAGCTTTATCAAGAACCAATGAGGTTCATTCTTGTGTTACGCAGCACGTTTGAACTTTAGCAAGAACCAATGAGGTTCATTCTTGTGTTACGCAGCGCGTTTGAGCTTCTGTAAGAACCAATGAGGTTCATTCTTGTGTTACGCAGCACATTTGAGCTTTAGCAAGAACCAATGAGGTTCATTCTTGTGTTACTCAGCACGTTTGAGCTTCTGTAAGAACCAATGAGGTTCATTCTCGTGTTACGCAGAACGTTTGAGCTTTAGCAAGAACCAATGAGGTTCATTCTCGAGTTACGCAGCATGTTTGAGCTTCAGCAAGAACCAATGAGCTTAATTCTTGTGTTACGCAGAACGTTTGAGCTTTAGCAAGAACCAATGAGGTTAATTCTTGTGTTACGCAGCACGTTTGAGCTTCTGTAAGAACCAATGAGGTTCATTCTTATGTTACGCAACACGTTTGAGCTTTAGCAAGAAGCAATGAGGTTCATTCTTGTGTTACGCAGCACGTTTGAGCTTTAGCAAGAACCAATGAGGTTCATTCTTGTGTTACGCAGCACGTTTGAGCTTCAGCAAGAACCAATGAGGTTCATTCTTGTGTTACGCAGCACGTTTGAGCTTTAGCAAGAACCAATGAGGTTCATTCTTGTGTTACGCAGCACGTTTGAGCTTTAGCAAGAACCAATGAGGTTCATTCTCGTGTTACGCAGCACGTTTGAGCTTTAGCAAGAACCAATGAGGCGCGTTTGAGCTTCTGTAAGAACAAATGAGGTTCATTCTTGTGTTACGCAGCACATTTGAGCTTTAGCAAGAACCAATGAGGTTCATTCTTGTGTTACGCAGCACGTTTGAGCTTCTGTAAGAACCAATGAGGTTCATTCTCGTGTAACGCATCACGTTTGAGCTTCTGTAAGAGCCAATGAGGTTCATTCTCGTGTTACGTAGCACGTTTGAGCTTCTGTAAGAACCAATGAGGTTCATTCTTGTGTTACGCAGCACTTTTGAGCTTTAGCAAGAACCAATGAGGTTAATTCTTGTGTTACGCAGCATGTTAGGATTTTGAGATATTTTGTGTGTTGGTATCAACTGTCCTTGTGTGAAGGTTTGTCTTGTTCTCTTTTTCTCTCTGTATGTTAACAAGCTTGTTTCAGATGGGCGTTACCTCTGTTAATCTGTGGAAGACTGTGATTGGACCAGCTATGCACCTGACCTGGATATAAGGACCGCCTCTGACACTCTATCAAGGCCTTTGAGCCTCGCTGACTTTGTGCTTCTGTGTTTTGTGGTTGTACTGTTTAGGTACTTCTCGTTAGCTTTGTTTGTGTCACCATTGTTTGATTGAGTAAGAGTGTCGTGCCAGAGAGATTATTAGTGTTTAGTGAAATTGAGTAAGTGTTTGTTGAATGTAATACTATTTCGGGTTTTCTTCTATCTGATTATTGCCTGATTGATTACCTCTTTGGATTCTAATTCTAACTTGTCAACCTGATACTATTTTAAATGTGTGCAAGCATTCTTGTAATTATTACCATACCAAGGGATGTAGGGGGTTTGACGCCAATTTATTTATATCTATTTTTCACTTTGTTTATGTGTAAGGGAGTTAGGTAAGTTAAACTGTATTTTCATTTCTTCTTTCTTTTGTTAAAGGTTATTTAGATTCTAAAAAGTAAATTGTTTTGTTTGTTATTTTGGCCTTGTCTGCCCCTGACGATAACCCCTTATGGTCAATAAAAATCATATTACTCTTTATCTCTTTGGTAGTGTGACTCTCTTCCTTTTTCTGTTGCGGCTGACCCCTAGAGGTCGTAACAGAAATTGGGGGCTCGTCTTAAAAATAACTTTTATTGAAAAAAAAAAAAAAACAATTGGAGTTTCGCCACTGTGTGTTAAGAAAAAAGGAGAATTAGGAACTCATGAAATTTGCTTTGTATATTGTTGTTTGGCTAGTGGTTTTCACTTTGAGGGGGAGGGAATTTGGTATGTCTTTAAAGTTTGCACTAGATAAATTTGCGATTCAACCTACGTCTGAACAGTTAGATATTTGTCGTAAAGATGATTTGGTCACGATTGCGGATTTTTATCAAATCACAGTTCCTCGTGGTGCAGTTAAACAGGAGATTAAGGAGGTAATTTATAAACACTTGATGGAGCGTGGAGTTTTGCCAGAGCGGAGTGAGTCGGCGGGTGTTGCATTTCAGTTGCCGGTTTCTACGAGTGAGGGTGAGCAACCCAAACCTAATGAGCTGGCCGGCATAGATCCCGTCGATTTAGCTTCTCCGCGAGATCCTTTTCTGGCGATCAGACTGAAAGAGTTAGAGGTGGAACTGAGCAGACAGCATTATGAGAGTCAGCTGTTGCATGTACGCACAGTTGAGCTTGAAACCAAGCGAGATATCAAGCTCAAGGAGCTGGAGCTGGAGCTCAAAATTAAATCATCTGTTTTCCCCTCAGCTGTTGATGCGCCTGACATGAACGTGAATGTATCGTCACCTATGATTGTTTCCACTCCGAGTCCTATTCCTGCACCTCGACGCAACTCACAAGTAAGTCAACCTGAATTTGATATTAGTCGTCAGATATCACTAGTGCCACTTTTTCGAGAGATCGAGGTTGACACTTATTTCAACGTGTTTGAACGAATCGCTGACACGTTGAAATGGCCGCGGAATGTTTGGCCGCTGTTGTTACAATGTAAACTTGTGGGTAAAGCCCAAGAAGTCTGTTCAGCGTTATCGCTTGAGCAAAGTTTGGATTATGAAGTAATGAAAAATGCCGTTTTGCGTGCGTATGAATTAGTCCCTGAAGCCTATCGGCAGAAGTTCCGGAATCATGTGAAAACCCCTAGTCAAACATATGTTGAGTTCGCTAGAGACAAAGCAAGTTTATTTGAGAAATGGTGCGCCGCAAACAAAATAGTCACGTTTGAGCAGCTTAAAGAATTAATATTATTGGAGGAGTTCAAGAATTGTTTACCAGAGAAAATTGTGGTTTACTTAAATGAGCAGAAGGTTTCCGCTCTTTCCGCTGCTGCAGTTTTTTCTGATGAGTTCGTACTTACGCACAGAGTAGTGTTTTCACCCACGAAACGTAATCTTCCTGATCGTGTTCGTAGTTCTAAGGATTCCTTAGTGGTACCTAAGAACGTTTTGAGAGCAGACTTTACGGAAAACCGTGAATGTTTTTACTGTCATGACGTCGGACATCTAATTTCTGTATGCCCGGTTCTGAAACGTAAAACTGGCAAGAAAGTAAACACTTTCAAAAGCGTTGCGTTAGTAGAGCGGCCTATCTTTTCCATCGAGCCAGAGTCTCTGGATTATACGACCGCTGAATCCGCTTTTAAGCCGTTTATCTTTGATGGTGTTGTGTCATTTAATGAAGCAGATTTGGAAACGAAACCTATTTGTATACTCCGTGATACTGGTGCTGCGCAATCCTTCATTTTAGAGAGTGTGTTACCATTTTCAGAACTTTCAAACTGTGGTTCCAGTGTGCTAGTGCAAGGCATTGATCTTACTGTAGTTAGAGTTCCTTTGCACAATGTTTATTTACGCTCCGGGATTATTTCAGGGAACGTTAAACTGGCAGTTCGGGCTGAATTACCTGTGAAAGGTGTATCACTCATTCTAGGAAATGATTTGGCAGGTGATAAAGTTTTCTGTTTGCCTGAAGTGATAGATGTTCCTGATGTACATAATGAAGATGCACTGCAGAAAGAATTTCCCCAAGTATTTAGTACGTGTGTAGTAACTCGAGCTCAAGCTCATAAGCTAAAAGAAACTGTGGATTTATCTAAAACTTTTCTGTGTGCTGATAATTCTCGTGAGACAGAGGAAAAAGCTGATGCAGCTGAGTTAAAAATGTGTGCACTTCCCAATGTTGATTTTCCATTTGGAAGAACTATGTTAATTGAGGCACAACGTGCCGATCAAACTCTGTGTCATTGTGCTGAAGCTGTTGTTGAGCCGAGTGTTTTGCCAGAGTGTCCAGTGGCTTACTTCTTTGAAGACGATGTTCTTATGCGTAAGTGGTCTCCAGGTCATGTCAAGGAGGACTGGGGCACTGTTATTCAAGTTGTCGTTCCAAAACCTTATCGAGAACAAGTGTTGAGTGTAGCACATGACCATGAACTGTCGGGTCATGTAGGAGTTCGAAAAACGTATGATAATCTGTTGAAACACTTTTTTTGGCCTTCCATGAAATCAGATGTTTCAAAATTCTGTAAATCTTGTCATGCGTGTCAGTTATCCGGTAAACCCAATCAAGTTATTCCTCCAGCACCGCTGAGGCCGATACCTGTGCTTGGCGAACCGTTCGAGCGTATTTTGATTGATTGTGTTGGGCCACTACCCAAAACAAAATCTGGAAATTCCTACTTGTTGACATTAATGTGTACGTCGACTAGGTATCCTGAAGCAATACCACTACGCTCTCTTAAAGCTCATGCAGTTGTTAAAGCAATCATTAAATTCTGCACCACTTTTGGAGTACCGAAATACATTCAGTCCGATCAAGGAACCAATTTTATGTCTAGGGTGTTCGCCAAAGTAATAAAAAAATTAAATATTAAACATCAAGTATCTAGCGCTTATCACCCTCAGTCACAGGGGGCAATCGAAAGATTTCATCAAACTCTCAAGTCCATGCTTCGAACTTTTTGTGTTGATCAACAGAAAGAATGGGACGAGGAAATCCCACTATTGTTATTCGCAATTCGTACCACGACTCAAGCATCTCTCGGATTCAGCCCTGCTGAATTGATTTTTGGGCATACTGTGCGTGGACCTTTGAAAATTTTGCAGGAGCAGATCCTTTCATCTGATCGTCCTACTCCTGCAACGAACGTCTTAGATTACGTTAGCTCGTTTCGTGAGCGACTTCATAAAGTGTGGAAGTTGGCAAGACGTTCTCTTGATTCTGCTCAAGACCAAATGAAAACTCGATATGATCAAAAAGCTGTGCAGCGATCATTCCAAATTGGAGAGAAAGTTCTCGTTTTACTTCCTATGCCTGGTTCAGCGCTTAAGGCTAGATTTACTGGACCCTATGATATTAAAGAGAAATTAAGTGTCACTGATTATGTTGTTAACACCCCAAATCATAAGAAAAAGTCACGCGTCTGTCATATCAATATGCTGAAGGCATATGTTACGCGGTCTAATTCTGAGACTAAGATCCCTGTTGTCACTGTTGCTCCAGTAGATGTATCACCCTCAGAATATTCACCAGAAATCGATGGTTTGAAGATGAACAGTGCCGCGTTCACAACCGCTCGGTTGCCTAATTCAGAAACTTTGTTAAACTTTTCAGCAAGATTGTCGCACTTGTCTTCATCGGCCCAGGCTGACATTTTAAATTTGATAAAGAGGTATCCGACTTTGTTCAGTGACTCGCCTACAACTACACACGTGTTAAAACACGACATTGATGTTGGTTCACATGCGCCCGTTAAGCAAAGTGCTTACCGAGTAAATCCACTTAAGAAGGAACTGATGAAACAAGAAACTCAGTATTTACTTAAACACAATTTGGCAGCCCCTAGTTCTAGTCCATGGTGTTCACCATGTCTTCTCGTCCCTAAGCCCGATGGTACTTCAAGGTTCTGTACAGATTACAGGAAAGTTAATGCGTTAACTAAGGCTGATTCCTTTCCACTTCCGCGAATGGAAGATTGCATAGATCGTG
Organism: Siphateles boraxobius; assembly: GCF_051911475.1. Taxonomy (NCBI): domain Eukaryota; kingdom Metazoa; phylum Chordata; class Actinopteri; order Cypriniformes; family Leuciscidae; genus Siphateles; species Siphateles boraxobius. The sequence continues at coordinate 8,224,426 of NW_027509215.1, forward strand.
TGGGTAATGCCAAATTTGTGACTAAACTCGACCTACTAAAAGGTTATTGGCAGGTGCCGCTCACGGAGCGAGCGGCTGAAATTTCTGCATTCGCCACCCCTGACGTATTTCTACAATACCGGGTTATGCCTTTCGGTCTTCGAAATGCTGGAGCTACCTTTCAGCGGTTAATGTCTATTGTGTTATCCAACATATCTAATTGTGAAGTTTATTTAGATGATGTTGTGTGTTATGCTAGCACTTGGGAAGTACATATTAAGGTTTTAGAGGAAGTCTTTGGACGCCTTAAAAATGCTAATCTTACCTTGAATCTAGCAAAGTGCGAATTCGGTTGTGCTACAGTCACCTATTTGGGTAAGGAGGTTGGTAGCGGTCAGATTTGCCCTTTGAATTTAAAAATTCAAGCTGTTCTTGATTTTTCCATTCCGAACAATAGAAGAGATCTCCGTCGATTTCTCGGAATGACGGGTTATTATCGATGCTTTTGTAAGAACTTCTCATCTGTAGCTAGTCCTCTTACAGAATTACTGCGTAAAGCAGTCTCATTCAAGTGGACTTCTGAATGTCAGTCCGCTTTTGAAGCATTAAAGACTCTGCTCTGTAGTGCTCCTGTACTTGTTGCCCCTCAGTTTGAAAAACCATTCTTGCTAGAAGTTGATGCCAGTGGCACTGGTATCGGAGCGGTTTTGTTGCAGACCGGTGAAGATGATTTGAATCATCCGATCAGTTTCTTTTCAAAGAAATTTCTCAAACATCAAATGAACTATAGTACGATAGAGAAAGAGGCTCTTGCCTTGATTCTTGCCTTGCAACACTTTGAAGTGTATATTGGTTCGAGTGTATCACCTATTACCATTTTCACTGATCATAATCCTCTTACGTTTCTCCAGCTAATGTCTAATAGCAATCATCGGTTAATGCGATGGTCTCTGATTTGTCAAAGCTACAATATGAAGATCTGTCATAAGAGAGGTATCGAAAATGTACTTGCTGACTCACTGTCCCGTGTCAACTAGTAAAACATTATGTTTTATTTTATGGGTGGGGGTGTTAGGATTTTGAGATATTTTGTGTGTTGGTATCAACTGTCCTTGTGTGAAGGTTTGTCTTGTTCTCTTTTTCTCTCTGTATGTTAACAAGCTTGTTTCAGATGGGCGTTACCTCTGTTAATCTGTGGAAGACTGTGATTGGACCAGCTATGCACCTGACCTGGATATAAGGACCGCCTCTGACACTCTATCAAGGCCTTTGAGCCTCGCTGACTTTGTGCTTCTGTGTTTTGTGGTTGTACTGTTTAGGTACTTCTCGTTAGCTTTGTTTGTGTCACCATTGTTTGATTGAGTAAGAGTGTCGTGCCAGAGAGATTATTAGTGTTTAGTGAAATTGAGTAAGTGTTTGTTGAATGTAATACTATTTCGGGTTTTCTTCTATCTGATTATTGCCTGATTGATTACCTCTTTGGATTCTAATTCTAACTTGTCAACCTGATACTATTTTAAATGTGTGTAAGCATTCTTGTAATTATTACCATACCAAGGGATGTAGGGGGTTTGACGCCAATTTATTTATATCTATTTTTCACTTTGTTTATGTGTAAGGGAGTTAGGTAAGTTAAACTGTATTTTCATTTCTTCTTTCTTTTGTTAAAGGTTATTTAGATTCTAAAAAGTAAATTGTTTTGTTTGTTATTTTGGCCTTGTCTGCCCCTGACGATAACCCCTTATGGTCAATAAAAATCATATTTCTCTTTGGTAGTGTGACTCTCTTCCTTTTTCTGTTGCGGCTGACCCCTAGAGGTCGTAACAAGCACGTTTGAGCTTTAGCAAGAACCAATGAGGTTAATTCTTGTGTTACGCAGCACGTTTGAGCTTCTGTAAAAACCAATGAGGTTCATTCTCGTGTTATGCAGCACGTTTGAGCTTTAGCAAGAACCAATTTGGTTCATTCTCGTGTTACGCAGCACGTTTGAGCTTCTGTTAGAACCAAGTAGGTTCATTCTTGTGTTATGCAGCACGTTTGAGCTTCTGTAAGAGCCAATGAGGTTAATTCTTGTGTTACGCAGCACGTTTGAGCTTTACCAAGAACCAATGAGGTTCATTCTTGTGTTACGCAGCACGGTTGAGCTTTAGCAAGAACCAATGAGGTTCATTATTGTGTTACGCAGCACGTTTGAGCTTTAACAAGATTCAATGAGGTTCATTCTTGTGTTACGCAGCACGTGTGAGCTTCTGTAAGAGCCAAAGAGGTTCATTCTTGTGTTACGCAGCACGTTTGAGCTTCTGTAAGAACCAATGAGGTTCATTCTCGTGTAACGCAGCACGTTTGAGCTTTAGCAAGAACCAATGAGGTTCATTCTTGTGTTACGCAGCACGTTTGAGCTTTAGCAAGAACCAATGAGGTTCATTCTTGTGTTACGCAGCACGTTTGAGCTTTAGCAGGAACCAATGAGGTTCATTCTTGTGTTACGCAGCACGTTTGAGCTTTAGCAAGAACCAATGAGGTTCATTCTTGTGTTACGCAGCACGTTTGAGCTTTAGCAAGAACCAATGAGGTTCATTCTTGTGTTACGCAGCACGTTTGAGCTTTAGCAAGAACCAATGAGGTTCATTCTTGTGTTACGCAGCGCGTTTGAGCTTCTGTAAGAACCAATGAGGTTCATTCTTGTGTTACGCAGCACATTTGAGCTTTAGCAAGAACCAATGAGGTTCATTCTTGTGTTACTCAGCACGTTTGAGCTTCTGTAAGAACCAATGAGGTTCATTCTCGTGTAACGCATCGCGTTTGAGCTTCTGTAAGAGCCAATGAGGTTCATTCTCGTGTTACGCAGCACGTTTGAGCTTCAGCAAGAACCAAGTAGGTTCATTCTTGTGTTTCGCAGCACGTTTGAGCTTCTGTAAGAGCCAATGAGGTTCATTCTCGTGTTATGCAGCACGTTTGAGCTTTAGCAAGAACCAATGAGGTTCATTCTTGTGTTACGCAGCACGTTTGAGCTTTAGCAAGAACCAATGAGGTTCATTCTTGTGTTACGCAGCGCGTTTGAGCTTCTGTAAGAACCAATGAGGTTCATTCTTGTGTTACGCAGCACATTTGAGCTTTAGCAAGAACCAATGAGGTTCATTCTTGTGTTACTCAGCACGTTTGAGCTTCTGTAAGAACCAATGAGGTTCATTCTCGTGTAACGCATCGCGTTTGAGCTTCTGTAAGAGCCAATGAGGTTCATTCTCGTGTTACGCAGCACGTTTGAGCTTCAGCAAGAACCAAGTAGGTTCATTCTTGTGTTTCGCAGCACGTTTGAGCTTCTGTAAGAGCCAATGAGGTTCATTCTCGTGTTATGCAGCACGTTTGAGCTTCTGTAAGAGCCATAGAGGTCATTCTCGTGTTACGCAGCACGTTTGAGCTTCAGCAAGAACCAATGAGGTTAATTCTTGTGTTACGCAGCACGTTTGAGCTTTAGCAAGAACCAATGAGGTTAATTCCTGTGTTACGCAGCACGTTTGAGCTTCTGTTAAAACCAATGAGGTTCATTCTTGTGTTATGCAGCACGTTTGAGCTTCAGCAAGAGCCAATGAGGTTAATTCTTGTGTTACGCAGCACGTTTGAGCTTTAGCAAGAACCAATGAGGTTAATTCTTGTGTTACGCAGCACGTTTGAGCTTCTGTAAAAACCAATGAGGTTCATTCTCGTGTTATGCAGCACGTTTGAGCTTTAGCAAGAACCAATTAGGTTCATTCTCGTGTTACGCAGCACGTTTGAGCTTCTGTTAGAACCAATGAGGTTCATTCTTGTATTATGCAGCACGTTTGAGCTTCTGTAAGAGCCAATGAGGTCAATTCTCTTGTTACGCAGCACGTTTGAACTTTAGCAAGAACCAATGAGGTTAATTCGTGTGTTACGCAGCACGTTTGAGTTTCTGTAAGAACCAATGAGGTTCATTCTTGTGTTACGCAGAACGTTTGAGCTTCAGCAAGAACCAATGAGGTTCCTTCTTGTGTTACGCAGCACGTTTGGGCTTTACCAAGAACCAATGAGGTTAATTCTCGTGTTACGCAGCACGTTTGAGCTTTAGCAAGAACCAATGAGGTTCATTCTTGTGTTACGCAGCACGTGTGAGCTTCTGTAAGAGCCAAAGAGGTTCATTCTTGTGTTACGCAGCACGTTTGAGCTTCTGTAAGAAACAACGAGGTTCATTCTTGTGTTACGCAGCACATTTGAGCTTTAGCCAGAACCAACGAGGTTCATTCTTGTGTTACGCAGCACGTTTGAGCTTCTGTAAGAACCAATGAGGTTTATTCTTTTGTTACGCAGCACGTTTGAGCTTTACCAAGAACCAATTAGGTTAATTCTCGTGTTACGCATCACGTTTGAGCTTTTGTAAGAACCAATGAGGTTCATTACCGTGTCACGCAGCATGTTTGAGCATCAACAAGAGGTTTGTTCTCGTGTGTCAAGCAAGTTCGGTTGAGCTTCTGTTTATGTTCACTGATCAATGTTATTATGTGAATAAAAGCCTAAATTAGATATTTTCATCATATACAGAAATAGTGTCTCTTCAGAAAATTTGGACTAAACAGCTCAATTCTTATGGAATAGTTTTACGACTCTTTATGAACTTTTTGAAGTGTCAAAGTGGTAGTTGCGTAGCTGTCAATGGAGGGACAGCTATCCCTTTACTAACTAAAGGGAACTATCCCTTTAAGTAATTGCCATTGATTTTCTGTTCTAGGCAATGCAGCAGGAGCTGAATACAGGTATTACTGTTGTGGAATAGTGTCTGAATGGCTCCTCAGGGAGGACATGCATTTATCGTCTCTCCCTGCCGGCTGGAGCTTACTGCTGACAAAGCACCTTACACATGTTCCCTCTTTCTGTGCTAAAGTATATTTCTAGAAACAGTGAGTGCTGCCAATGAGGATAATTACTGTAAACGCCCTCCACGTGCTGAGTAAAGCTGACCGCTGGCAGAGCCTCCACACAGTAGATGAGATGAAGATGTAATCTTTGGAAATGTGGCCTCCATTTGGCCGTCAACTCTATAATGAATTGGAGCACTTGTGGTGAATTATGTTGTTTTGATTACGGTAATGGCATGACTACGGTGTTCTGCTTGTTTGAGCGTGGAGTAATGACCTAATAATTGTGGACTGAGCTTTATTTCACACATTTGGACCCGGCTTTCTGCATTATGACCTGCATTAGGAAGAGGAATTTATAATGCTCTGAGTCTGCATCTTAAACTCTTCAACTTAAAAAGAGAAAATTGCACATTTTGTTGATGTATTATTCAAATAATTCAGATTTAATATTTCATGAAACAAACTAAATAAGCATCCCAGCAATTGTCTTGAAGTGACAGTTCACCAATAATGACTTTTCATTATTTACTCACCGATTCCAAATCCACATGACTTTCCATAAAGCAAAATAATATTTCTTATAGAGTTTCTAAAGTGCTCCTTACCATGCAACAAATATTTAAAATGACCATGAGCTGTTAAGATCCAAAAACAACAATAACATTTTACATTTATCCATTAAGCAGACGCTATCATCAAAAGCGACTGGGAACAAAAGCTCTGCATCTTAAACTGTTGAACATAAGAAGGCGAAATTCTAAGTTTTGTTATTGTATTGTTTAAGCAATTTAGAATTAATATTTCATGACCCCCCCCCCCCCCCCCCAAAAAAAAAAAACATTTCAGCAATGGTCACATTCCTGTGGATGTTCTTAAGATGACAGTTCACCAAAAATGACTCTTCATTATATAGGCCTACTCACGCGTACATGTTGTTCCAAATCCATATGACTTTCCGTAAGGCAAAATAATAGATTTTAGAGGATCTCTGAGCTACTAATAATAAATTAAATAAAAAGCAAATTAATGGAAGCCACTTACTTGCATCATGATGAGGTTACTGAATGTGACTACAAATCCAATGCAAAACAAATCCATTTCAAACATAGCCAGGTTGATTGAATGGTCCGAGTTTGGGAAACCTGTTTGAAAATAGTCAAATATTTGTTAATATATATTTGGTTAAAGAAACAAAAATACAATATAACTAACTTCCATGTTACAAATCATAGCATAGTACTGTATAAAACGTTTATAATTGCATCACTCTGAAAAGAAAAGGTTCTATATAGAACTCTAGAGTTCTTGACTCACTTTTAAAGAACCCTTTATGCCAAAAAGGTTCTATTTAAGAAGAAATGTCTTAAATGGTAGCATAAGTACTTTCAGGTTTAATCGATTACATTTTTTCTAGTGAAAAGGTATATTTACGAGCTGTTTAATTCATAACACTTTATTAAAATAATTAATTAATTAAAAATAATCCACAAAATGATCCCATGATGGGAACCCTAACAGATCCCTTTCAGCTTCTAAATAGACCCTTTTTCCCCCTAAGAGATACTGTGAACAGTTAAACGTACTAAAATAGTAATTACAGTATACTGTGTAGTATGCAGTACACTAGTGTTCTTTTTTGTAAAACTGTGCAGTTCCTCAACACCGCTGATGATTAAATTCCCCTTGTCACGTCCTCTTTGTCTTCTGCCCGTCCTCGCTACTTCTTCCATTATTTCAGGGCTAAGTGATGAAATGCTAATTTTGACATTCAGAATTGGGCTGGACTCGGCCGAGTGATGAATGAGACTGAGACAGCCAGAGCAGAACACGTGTGAATCTCCCTGCCTGGATTCTGGAAAATCTTTTCATTATTTATCAAAAAGATTACGCAAGGGGTAAAAAAAAAAAAAAAGACAAACAAAAGTTGAAAAGTGAGCTGATTTATGGAAATAGGCCAACAGGATATGATGAAAACAACCAGAAAAGAGAGAGAGAGATTTAGCGGGATGTTTTCCTTGAGACTGATTCTGTAAATCCCAACCAATAAATTAGCCCTTGTTTATCAGCGTGATAAACCTCAGAATCTCTAATTCATCATGCTGTCCAGGATGTAAATATTGGCCTAGTTTTCCCAGCTACATGAATCTGTATGAGTAACATGGCCCAGAGCGTCACACACGGTTTAACAGGACCACTAATAGAGCTATCCTGCATATGTGTGTATCAGTGTGATTGTGTGTGGGATGAGTCCTTGAGCTGACCTCGGCATTGACACACTCCGCTGTGAGGCTTTGAGACACAGACACCTCATCACTGATGCAGCACAGCACCGTCTACAGAGAGAGAGAGAGCGGCTCTGTACCAAATCCCACAAGATGCCTACGTAAACAGCCTTCTGAGACCATGCACTCACACACAGGCTGTGATGGGATCTTAGATCGTTTTGAAATCTTCTGTTACCTCGTTTCAGGGAACAAATTTGGTTTTCTCCATGACAAGAAACACCCAAGATGGCAGACAATGTCAATTATAAATGTAGGGGATGTAAATGTAGATTCCCCCCTTAAGAACAACGTGGATTTTCTTTTCAATTGTAACATATTTAGATATAAGTTTAGCATGTGCAGGAAAATGATGCACCAGCCAATGTGTTATTATAGGAAATAAATAGAAACATTAGCTAATTTAGCTGTTATAGCAGAAAATGTCAAGTATTAAAAGAGGGGTAAGATAACCACTATTATATAATTATTATTATCAACTAAATTGTCAAAATAAAATTTAAAATACAATAGTTCATATAGTATTTTAAATTAATGACACTTATTTATATACCCAGCAACATAGTGTCAGCCCAGATCCGGCCCACATCTGGAACGCATGGAATCCACATGTACAGATGTGGCCCGGATCTGGACCGACACTATATTGCTGTGTGTGTGTGTGTGTGTGTGTGTGTGTGTGTGTGTGTGTGTGTGTGTGTGTGTGTATGTATATATATATATATATATACACTAAATACTTAACATTTTAATTTGACAATTTAGTTGATAATAATTGGATAACTGGTGATGGACAAAGCAGAATCCCAATAAACAAGATTTTTCTGAAAGGAAAACTTATTTTATTTTATGATCGGGCATATGAATATTTATTTATTTCTAATTGAAGATACGTAATAATACCAAAACCATGAATGCAGATTTTACTCAACTAACCTATAGGTTTTAATGAAATTGAAGATGTCTGAAATGTAATTCATGGAAATAAATAATAACCCCATTATTACAATAAGTATTCAATTGGAAAAATAATCATATCACTACTAATAACATGCTACGTGGGGCCTTCTGTGCCATTTCTGGTGGCCCATCTTACCCCAAGGGTCTCATATTATCTTTTGACTTCAAAATAAAAATATATATATTTCTCTACAAATCAAATCTAAAAACATAGATGTGTCCACAAATCCCTGATTAACAAACAAACAGACACACACACACAAAATTAATATTCAACGTAATACAATGCCATAGACACAAAATTAGATCAATTATCCTCAAAACTGTTTTCGGCTGACTAAATCTCACAATACTGATATTCAGATGAAATTACCAAATTCAAAATAGTGTAGCCATTCATTAAAAGTGCTGAGATGAGATTTTGTGTCATATTGTTAGGAGAAAAAAATTAATGTGAGTATCAAAAGTATCAATAAAAATAGTTTAACATATGTATATATACAGTAAATATCCCAATCAAGAGGATCAGGGGTGTTTAAATGTAGGCCATAATGTCAAATATCAGATACAGATCTTATTTAGAACCATATAAGAAGGAGACCCAAATTGGATGCAAAAAAAATCCAGTTGTGTTTTCACCTTTTTACAGATACAACGATATAAAAAAATGGGTTGATGGTGTAAATGCACAAAATAATACAGTAGTTTGATTTGGGGGAAAAAACATGACAAGACTACAACAAAAACAGTGTAATTTTGTATGCCAATGTTATCTTTTATTGCACAACAAGTCAATATTTGTAAGGAACGCTTCAACAACATCGTCACTGATGTATCAGATTACTGTAAAAGGGTTATATTCATTAGCAGGAGACTTTACGTATTGCAGTCATAGACATCAGCTGGCAGAATCCCTGTGGACATTAGTTTTCATCTATCACTCTAAAAACATGTCCTTCTCTGATCTACATGCCAATAAAAGAACACAAGCAATCCTGCTTATCTTGTTTTTGCCAAATTCGATCTCCCTGGACCCCTAAATCATTTCTTTGGGTTTAATATTCGGTGCCTAATTCGAAAAAAGAAAAGCCTAAAATATAGATTGTTGTTGTGTTAACCATTAAAATAAGTCCAAGAAGACATCATCTGGAAAGTGAATGTTTGCACCCCCCTTTCAAATCATATAACAATTTAATTCAAGTCGATCCATTTGCTATTATTATAAGCATAGTAAAAAATGAAACATTTGAATATTTATACAATTGAAAATAATATTTAATCAAGCTCCAACGTGTATTTAGCATCTATTTGAAATTTATTTTGGACTGGAAATTTTTTTTGCTAAAGGATATTACATTGAATTTATTTTATTTACCTTTCAGTACATTGTTCATATATGTTGGCATTTGAATGATTAAACAATTGAAAAATATATTTCATTAAGCAGTGCTGTCTCCAACATATACAGTAGTCAACATTTGAAGTGGATCAAAAACAAGTTTGGTTAAAAATTCATGTATAACTTTGATGAAAGGTTTTGATCCACTTCAAATATTGACTACTGTATTTAGCATCTATTTGAAATCCATTTAGGAAGGAAGGAAACATATTTTTGTGTGGGGTATTAAAAATGACTGTATTTACATGATACAAACAGCTGCCGTGAGCGGTTCAACAGGGGCCGTGTTTTCACGAGAGCCCGGATTTGGCACGACACCACCACAGGTCATAAACCACATGTTGTTGGGTTTCTGTAGGTCTCGTGAGCTCTGGTCCTGTTAAGAAAACAGAGAAACAGGCTGGAACTACGGGGAGTTATCAGAACAAGGCTCTCTGAATGACGTGAGCCGTGTTTGGCGTTGGAGTCATTATGGTTTGGGTCTGCCGCAGGAACGGTTCTGACACACACACACACACACACACACAGACACAGACACAGACACAGACACAGACACAGACACAGACACACACACACACACACACACACACACACACACACACACACACACACACACACACACACACACACACACACACACACACACACACACACACACACAGTGACGGAGAGGGTGCCAGGGACTCATCATGCTGCCAACTGGACCAGAAACGCTCGAGCCCAGCGCACCTCGTGTGACCTTCAATGGGGACAGCTGACTAATATCTGAGTGAGTGAGTGAGAGTGCATACATAGTGAATCACACACACACACACACACACACACACACACACACACACACACACACACACACACACACACACACACACACACACACACACACACACAGTGATTAAAGCTCAGAGAACACACATTCTCGCTCAAAAATACTGCACATTATCAGCAGGAGTACAGCAGCAAAGCGAAGCTCATCCATTACAAAAAAGTATTATGGTTTTACCATAGGAATATACCATGCAAAAAGGGAAACTAATGACACGCTATTCGATTGCACAATTAATAATTAACCAAATTACAACCTAATTGCAATATGGTAAAACTGTGATATATATAATGCCTGATGAGTTTGGAGAACAACAGACGAGATCTGAGACCATTCCTCCATACAGAATCTCTTCAAATCCTGCAGATTCCCAGATCCATGAGTTCTGGCTTCAGTTAGGCTTCTGACCCCAAGACTCAAGTAATCTCTGCAATTCTCCATCTGTGATCCTTGGGGAGTCTCTGGCCACTCAAACTCTCCTCCTCACCGTATATTAAGACAATATAGACACATGTCCTCTTCCTGGCAGATTCATAACATTTTTAGTTGATTGGAACTTCTTAATTATTGCACTGATTTTCAGCTATTTTCTCACAGTCACTTTCTATTTTGTGATGCTCAACAATCTTTTGATGCACATCAGAATTATATTCTGAATTTGAAAACAAAGAATTTGGCCTTTGTGTTTCCTCATATTTACACTCCTGTGAAACAAGAAGTCATAGCTGGACAATGTTTATGTTCCTAATCACACTGGTGTGCTAAAAATAGGTAAATATTAATGGGAATATACTTTATATTTTACTCGTAAAAATTCTAGGGGTGCCAATAACTGTGGCCAAAGTGTTTTGGAGAAAAACATTTATTTCATAATGTGATCCCCCACTTTCAATTCTTTTAAGGTAATTCTAAAAAAGGTTAGATTTTTGCAAATTTTTTGATTGAAAGATCAAAAGTATAATCAATGCAGATTTATTTTTTACAGCCATTTTTGATCACATTTACCAGGGGTGCCATTAATTCTGACCACAACTGTATATGTGTGTGTGTGTATACATACGTTTATGTTAGATTGGATTAATTAATTTGACAGCCCTAATATATATTTAATTGAGTCACAGCCTTTTACCATCTTGTGAATCACACGTATACACACACAAACAAATATATAAATATATGTAAATATAGGTAAGGGAATGTGATGATGTGGGATATTTTAATCCCAAAGGCCAAGGGAACTTTATCAGGATGCATATTATCCTGGATCCATGAAATAACTGGCCTTTAAAAATAAAAATCTGCTGTCTCTATGGGAATTTAACATAGGGGTGTCCTGACTTACGCAACCTGTATTTTAAGGAAGAACATTTATTTATTTACGATACATTATTCATTCACAAAGAAAATTGGTGTCCTTAAAGGATGGATTTTTCCTCATTTTTTAAATTAAGGCATTAAGATCAATTTCCAAAAGTTGATTTTTTTATTCCTCTTTTTAGTCAACTTTAGCATGCCTGTGTTCACTTATGCTAGGCACTGTATTCAGCTATTGCAGCCGAATTTAATAACAGGCAGAGGACCCAGCGGCATTATCCACATCAGAGCTTTCGCTGGGTTTGGGTCAGCAGAAATAGACACAAATCCGGATCCATTTAGTCCACACCAGCCTAATCTGACGTTTCATTGAACCACATTTAATTGGATGGCTTGCATGGGAAACGACAGCGGATAGAAAGAGAGACACGCGGTACTAAAGACAAATTGAGAACGCTTTGAGAAGTGATACTACGGATGTATATGCACCATCAAAGTATGTGTGTTCTTGTTAAAACACTTTTTGATGCTACGTTAACACTTAGACACAGTTGGAAGCTTCCGCATTAATATTTATATATAAACCGTCATCTGGCTTTACATATAAAATCATGTATCTGAACAGAGCTGCGTCCACATGACACAAAACATGCAGTGAATTTGCGAGGCTTTGCTGCTGTTCTCACATCTGACAGCACTTTTATAAGAGCAGTTTATACCTTTCAAATAGTCTAAAGTGTCTAAATGTTTGCGACATGTCACTTTTAATCAAACATAATGTATAATATGAAATGGACTCTATTTACTTTCCTAATACACAAGCCTGGTCTTATTTAGTGCAAGTTACTCCAAGTTAAAACTGTCTTAAATCTTGCATTAAAATGGCTATTGATTAATGTTAACTAATAAATGCTGTTTTAAGCAACTGTTGAAGGTATTTCCTATAATCTTGCCAATGGTAGTTAATGGCAATATATGGAAAGTTATAGCAATAGATCTGAAAGTAAAAAGCATCACCATTAAAATATGTGTAGATGCTCTGAAAGGTGAAATTGACCTTCAGTCTTTATGTTCCCGTTTTCATAATAATCCACTCCACACTCACTTTTCATGTCTATGGACTGAACTTTTCATCATCCCAAACAACTCCCAATATCCTGTTGCACTGGCATTATGGAAGTAAAATCCATTGCAGATGCAATTTCATGTTTACCTCAAACTGAAATATTTATAAATTAGTAACCCAACTCTGCAATATGAGTTTCTTACTCAGTATTTTTCTCCTGTTTTCCTCTACAAATATCTAAACATTCTTAAATCAAAATTCAATTACTTAAGTAACAAAATGTATGCGTTTACTGAAAAATGTATAAAAATTAAGATCGTCTTTGCTTAAAACAAGAAAAAATATATTCCAGTGCGATAAAAAAATAATTGTGTCCTTGTATCTTCTTTTAAGAATTTTAGACATTTTTAATAAAAAACAACACAAAAAATACTATGCAAGAATTTTTTTTTTTTTTTTTTTTTTGCAGTGAAGGACGGCAGAAGTTTTATATCCTGACAATTGTGATATTAAACTGTAACATCTTATTGCATTTGCCGCTTATGTGTGCAATTGTGCTCGGAATCACTAATAAGACAACCTAAAAAAGTATTTTTCTGTGTGCTAAAAAGTCTCGTCGTCAATGAATCTGCTGTGATGTCTATGATCTGCAACAGCAAAACCCACAGAATCCCTTATCAGAGCTGTGTGAAAGTAAAGTCTGGCTTTTGGTAGATCCAAAACATGGTTCTCACTCAGTGTCCCGTACACAGACATGCAGCTCAGGGTTCCAGACAAACAGAAATGTGCAAGTCGTGTTTCCCCACACGAGGAGATTATGCTGGGTTATTCGTTTCACTAACACTAATTAGCAGCTACTGTACATATATTGCAAGGTTAAAAGGATTAATTCACCCAAAAATAAAAATGCTGTTTATTTAGTCTCCCTTATGGCATTCCAAATCTGTATACTGTTTTTGTTGTTTTTTTCTTCCATGGAGCACAAAAGGAGAAATTTTGGAGAATCTTCACTCAGTTTATTCATACAGCAGCAGTTCATAGATCGATCTCTGTCAAGCTTTTAAAAAAAGACATAAATAACAGCATAAATTAAAATCTGCATGACTTTAGAAGACATGAAATCATTCACTGCACAAAATTATTTTTGTCTTCACTGAAAAAATGCTTTTCTTACTTAGTATTTTTTTTTGTTTCCAGTCCGAATATCTAAAAATTATTATATCAAGAAGCATTTGGAGAAGTAAAACGACATAAGAAGTTATATTTTGTTTTCTGAAAAAAAAGTGAGTTTTTGCTTAAAACAAGCAAAATTATCTGCCAATGGGGTTAGAAAAATAATCTTGTTTTCCATTTGAATTAAGATTATTTTTCTTAACCCATTGGCAGATAATTTTGCTTGTTTTAAGTTTTCTTTCAGAAAACAAGATATAATGTCATTTTACTTCACTAGTAAATGCTTCTTGATATTAGAATTTCTAGATATTTGGACTGGAAACAAGACAAAAATACTAAGTAAGAAAAGCATTTTTGCAGTGTTGTTCTCCAGTACAAATATCTGCACATTCTTAAATCAAGATAATTTTAAGTAAAGTCTTGTTAAAATTGTAAAAAAAACATCTAAATGAAGTGAGTTCATGCTTAAACCGAGAAAGAATATCTGTCAGTGGGGTAAGAATTCTTCATTTTTATACTTTTTTCTTTTTTTAAACATCTTAAAGTCATTTTGCTTCACAAACATATTGATTTAAGAATGTGCAGATATTTGCACTGAAAAACAAGACAAAATACTGAGTAAGAAAATCTTTTTTTGCAGTATATAGTTGTTGTTTTTTTTAGTTTTTTTTTTAGAGTTTGATAAACTTGGTCATGATGAACTTTGTACAGAAAAGAACTGCGTGAAAATGCTTTAAAACAAATCATTTTTGGGTGAACATTCCCTTTATAAAAAAAAGAAAAGACACAAACTTTGCATTTTGTCTTTCATAGAGCCACATACGACTAAAAATAGACTATTTGGAAACTAGATATACTAGGCACTAGGTATTTACAGTACATTGTGCATTAGGGCACATTGTCAAAACATAAAAGAAACAGACAGAGAGAGAAAAAAAAACACTTCTCATAACAGAAACATAAAGTACCCTGATTTACATTTGATGCCGGGAAATATGGAGGAATGTTCACTCAATCTGTCCGCCTGTCCTTCAAGAGCTTGCAGGGAAGATTGCCTCGCATCTGCCAGCCTTTCTGTGCTGGAAAAGCAGAATAAAACTGTCACTATTTCCACATGACTTAACAGCAGTGGCAGACGAGGCCTGTGGTGAGCGTGAACGGGTACTATATGAGTCTGCGCTAAAGCAACGCTAAAACACTCACATTTGGCTGCGATCTCCATTCAAACAATCAGACAGCAGCTTATAGGGCTAAAACCATTACATATGCAAATGTGTGTACATATGTAAATAAAACGGTCCAGTTATTCACATACATTCACTGCCATACCAATCATTTTCGACCAACAGTTGCGGATGTCGCATTTGAAATAAATAAAAACACAGTTTGTGTCCTTGGGCGAGAGAACATGAAGGCCTAGCAGAACTGAAAGGTTTATTCGAGCACTAAATGTGCCTTTACTGAGAAACCAAATAAGAGATATTACATTGCAAACCTGTGATAAAGTCGACGGACTGTCACTTCCTAGCTTCATTTCTCAGATTAATTTCATCAGACTCTTATGTTACAGGAGATGTGGAGGTTCGGTTAGCTGGCTTTATTGGGGCTTTTTAGGACTGATTGAAATGATGCGTTTACACCGTGTCTACACCAGAAGCGAGCGCCGTCGCTAAATCTCAAAACCAAATCACGGCCATTACAATCATCAGCAGAAGCATCATGCATGCCTTCAGTCGACGGACGCCCTTTACCTATTTCTGGCATGCTGCACATATACAATTTATTTCCCCTCTGTCTGAAATAACACGATCTCATGAAAGTGCGTATCTATACCACGAATGTTATTTCTCGTACCAATTTAGGCCAAAAATGGTTTTAGCATGCATATGCTACGCACTGAAACACCTTGGGTAGGATTAGGGTGGGGAGTGCGTGCGTATTACACGCTATAAAGTGCATATCATATGCACGCGAAAACTGCGTAGTAGTTTAAATGGCACGAGAAATAACATTCGTTGTATACATACACACTTTCATGAGATCGGGCTCGAAATAATGTTTTAAAAAAATGTAACTCTTTCCCCGCCATTGACGAAATTTTCCGGCAATCCGTGTTTTCACTGTTCAAGTCAAGTCACCTTCATTTATAGAGCGCTTTTAATAATATGGATTGTTTCAAAGCAGTGATAACAGTGATAATAGGAAATTTACAGTATTATAGTAACAGAGATTGTTTTGGCTTTACCAATATGAAGTTATTGTCCAGCTAAAGTTAGTTTTGATTGTTTCACTTCCGTTGCAAAGATCATTAGTTATTAACTTAGGGGCCGCTTACACGACACCGTTCTAACAGAAAACCCTTAATGCGCTGTTATACGGTAAGGGTCTTATTACGCATCTTCTGAAAGAGCACAGAATCTCCTGATCAAAACACTGGCGAAGAAGAAGCAGAAGCATTGCTTATGCACATGTAAAATAATGCGATCATAAATCAAAACTGCCTAATGTTACTGGATGAAATGTCGACCCAGGGCTATACTGAGAAGCTTTGATAGTGTTGATGTGGACTCGATCTACTCTATCTGTGTGTTGATCATCGTCTGAATCCCATCTGTCCAAGTCTTTGACAAAAACGTGGTTTAATAAGCTTTTTGTTCAAAATGTTGGTTTTTTTTATGAAACTTATGAAAAAAATAATAATGCATTAAGCTAGAATAACATGTTATTATATATATTGTTATTATTATATTATATACAAAATATTCTGGGGACCATGAAGTTTTGTGAAGATGATCAAAAATGGTGGCGGTGGCTGGCAACTTTATAAAAAAATGCTGGCGGGGAAAGAGTTAATTTCCTGTTCCTCAAACAGTACAGCATGGTTCTGCAACACCAAGGTCATGGTTTGAGTCCCAGTGAATGCATGAACTAAGCAAATGTATACCTTAAAAGCGATGTAAGCCGCTTTGGAAAATAACATCTGCCAAACGCGTTAAAGTCATTATGTATTGCATTTTTTTTTTTTTTACAATTACATCAAAGCCAGTTTGTGATCTGGTCATCAAATTTATTTATGCATTTCCAGTGTAGACACGGTGTTGTGCTGCATTTACACTGCAAAGCCTAATGCACAGATCCAAAATGTTTACATTCACTATATGTGAATAGTTTATCCTCGTCACGGTCCCAACCCTTAAGAATATCATTCATCTTCAGAACACAAATGAAGATTTCTGTCCCTCCATTGAAAGTCTGTTCACCCTTCAAAATATGTGAATAAAAGCCAAAATGAAATCTATTCTGTCTCTTCAGAAGACTTGGATTAAATCGCTCAATTCGTATGGATTTATTTTACGATCTCTTTATGAACCTTTTGAATGGAGGGACAGAAATCTCTCTTCATTTGTGTTCTGGAGATGAACGAATGTCTTACGGGTTTTGAACGACATGAGGGTGAGTAATTAATCCCAAATTTTCTTAGCTAAGCACCAAGTGATGATTTCAGACCATTGGATACAAGTGTTTAGATTTCAACCAGATACAGTATATAATACTGTAGATCCAGAACCACATTTGAAAGAGACCCAAATCAGATGTAGAAAATACGATTTGTTCCGTTTGTGTTCTTGCACAAACATGTATGAATCATGATCTGATCTGTGCACATCATTGAGACAAAATCAGAATTGGTTAGCAGTGTAAATGCAGGCTTGCAAAAGACAAAATGACCATCGATAGTAATCAATGCATTGTTGTTTCAGGGAATCTTGTTGATAAACTTTTGTTTGTTTGCTTGTTTTGTTTTAATAGATTAAGCTGCCTGTTTTAATCCCAAAAAGTCATTCAGTGCATCCCGGGAATGTGGTGATACCTGTCCTATAGAGGCCGATAATGGGACACAGTGTGCTTTGTGTTACAATAATCCACATTTGGACCACCGTCAGAGAAACAAGACTTAGAAAAATAAAAGCATTCTAGACGTATCAGATTTAGGACGTGATCACTACAAACAATCAGCAAATACACACAATTTCCATTTTGCATGAATTATTACTGATCTATTTACATGGCAGTTGTTAATATTCAGGTCACATCATTAATGCCATTTGGCATACATTCAAAACCCATTATGCACCAATCTCATGTTTGTTTTTCTAAAATCCTTTTTTTTCCTAGGTTACTGCCCGGGTCTGCACATAAAATAATTTACAGCGTCATATTTACAATTTCAAAGTTCAAGTGAGAAAAATCTGCAGCAGTTGACAATAAAACAAACACAAACGAACTACATTCTTGTAAAGAGACAAGTTCGTAAATCAACCCAATAGTTTACATCTGTTCGCAAGCAATCAACAAATCCACAATTCAGCCAGCGCTCACAGGCCTGCAAACTGAGCCCACGCACAAACTTTGTATTACGTTTACAGGCCATTAATATGCAGCATGTTTTAGATACTCAGTAATTTGTGCAAATCAGAATCTATTTTTGCGACAATGGGAGAACACGCAATGTTATAAAAATGCCACTGTTAAACTGTCAAATATAGAATAAATTAACAGATATAGAAGATATTATATTTTACAAGACTATTACATTATAGATATAATATTCTGTTTTTTTATTATTATTTTATGTTATTAAATTTATAAGTACATTTTTTAAAAAATTAAGGTCTGCGCTGGAACAACCAACCTTTCTGACCTTAACTGACTTCCAAAATTGTGACTTTTTTTATTTTATTGTGACTGTTGTCCTTCCCAGCAATAAAAAAATAAAGAAATAAAGAACCATGAAACATTACAAAACCCGTTTTCATCACTGAAACAAACAACTGTGACAAATACCGCTAAACTTTAGAAAACAAAGACTTTTATAACATATTGCGAAAGCTGCACAACCTTATCAAGTGCCTTAAAAGATGAGGTTTCAAACATTCTCTGAATAACGCAGATTAAATTGCTTACGCCGCGATATGAAGCTTTCATATAAAAGGCAGGGCAAGGATATTGCAGAATTATATTGCATGTACAGATTAACATGGATCACAGAAAAGAGCATGATTATTTTGGTTCGCCTGCTAATTTAAACGAGTTCTGCTAAAGACCCATTGCATTCAAGTCTCAACTGTCAGTGCAACCCCGATGCAGTGAAGTATTGCCTTTATCGACACGCCTGAAGAAACGACGTAAAAACGCAAGCATTACACTCCCGTTCGATAAAACACAATAATAAGCATATGTGCACAAATCAACACGCACGCACACACAGACCATGTATATGGCTTCTAAACTCGGAATCAAGGCAGTTAAATAGAGAATGTTTTAGTTTGACTTGTTTTTCTCAGTTGACACAGACACAACCAAAACTTGTGTTCAAGCTCAACTTTGGTTTTCGAGTAAATACAATTTGTGTTTTCTATTATAACTTGTTTTTTTTTCCCTTTTTTCCCTTCTTATTTACATTAAGATATAAGATCGACCAGCGGTCCATAATACTTTTTTTCATTGATATTTTACAACAAAGTGAAAGACAGTTAATTAGATTGCTACAAGTAGAGCTTACACAGAAAGAAGGAAAACACGTTCACAAAGCGTCAGATTTCATCATTGTCATCTCTTGCAAGTCCCTGATTTTCTAGTTGCCCCGATTGCATTGAATGAACTCTACGGAAAACACCATGTAACACACGACAGGATTTCTCCCTTTCACTCGGGACGATAGAGACAAATATATTAAGAGGCATCAGAAGCTGTACAGGGGCGGCACTAGCTACACTAGCAGGTGGAGTCGAGGCATCCGACCTTGTGAATCTGTAGAGGACATGTTAAATCTATTAGCGGTAAAGGTGCGGTCACATTAGTGATATTTCAGGGGCAAAATAAAGCACGGCTCACACAGAACTCACTTCCAAAATAAGAAGCTTTTTGTTGGTCAGTGTGGTAAATTCAAGTGGCCATCTTGAAAAATGAGTCAGATCTGCTTGGGAATTCAAATGATGGATTCCTATTGGAATGAGTCAATTTCTTCATGTATGCGTTCCTTCCCACCAGCTAAGGTGATTAAAGGTGCAGTGTGTGGTTTTTAGCGGCATCTAGTGGTGAGGTTACGAATTGCAAACAACAAAAGTTACGGTGACCGACAGGAAAAGATGTCATCGTCTGAGACAGCAGAGAGTAGCAGTTCAGCAACGAGGTTTCTTTACAAGGATAAATTAAGAAATTATGTTTACTTAATTATTCAGTAAAACTATATGTTATTGCGAATATTATTGACACTTGTTCATCATTGTGTCAGTGTGTTATTCGCTGAACTAAGCTTGCTTTCTTGCACGAAGTGCAACATAGTAACGAAACGTGTTTGTCCGTTTAGGGCCACTGTAGAAACATTTCGGCGCATTTCAATGTAAGTGAACCCGCGGTGTGTGTAGATAGAAACTGCTTATTCTAAGGTAATACAAATATAACTGTTCATTAAGTAAGTCTTTATGCACCACTGAAAACTTATTTTTCAAGGTAGTGAGGAAACGCGCTCTGTAGCGTTGTGTTTTCGCTGTCGGCTACGCTAGAAACATGACGTAACAATATGTCGACCTCCATAGAAGGGGGCGCCCGTGGTTATGGAGATATAAATGTCTCATTCTAAGGTAATAAAAACATAACGGTTCATTATGCAAGGTCTTTATACACCACTGAAAACATAGTTATGGATCTTATATTGCATTTCTGTCAATACATCCTCAGAAATATTACACAATGCACCTTTAAGTGATGCCTCATTGTTCCTTCACTCTCTCCAAAACCTTCACTCTCTCTGTTCCTCTCCGGTGAAACGAGCTGCCAACCTGAACTGCTGAAACCATCTTTCAATAAGCAGAAGACACAGCTCTTCTGCAATCACTTAACCATCCCACACCCTCAAAGCAATGAACTTCTCTTCTCTACCTTGCTTCCTAATCTAGTTGTCAAATAAACCTGGAATTGCATATTACGAACATTGATAAATTGCTTTTGTTTCTCTTTTGTAAGTCGCTTTGGATAAAAGCATCTGCTAGATGCATAAATGTAAATTTCGCCCTTGAAATTTCCCAGAGCAATGGTAAATGTGACCGCACCTCAAGTCTGTCCGATCGCCCTCCCTTTGGTTCCTATGCAAAGCCATCCTACGAGCGCGGTACTCGAGCAAAAAGAACGAACTTTGACTCACAAAAAAGTATTGCAAAGAGTCTCAGAGTCCTCGTCAGAGGTTGGACGAGAGCCGGGATCTGGCTGTGAAGTCCGTCTCGGGAAGGCTGACTATGGAATCTTTCTTGCGTATAGCCGAGTCCGGTCCCGTTACGGGGGAAGTGCCTGTTGGAGGCGTTGTGGACGGGTAATTCCCAGACACGGCTGCGGACGCCTGGTGTGGCAGTGCCATTCTCTGATGCAATGCGCTCCGGACACCGGAAGGCCCCGGGACGGCGGGATGAGGTGGGCCGATCGATGTTGAGGAAGCGCGGGTCGATGGTGGCGGGCTGGGCCCGACGGGTGGAGCGCCATCTTGTGGCAGGGAGGGTTGTGAAGCCGACAGTGCTCTATCATCCTGGGTCAAGCTGCCTGTTTGGTGCAACGGTTGGGATCCCTTGGGCCGTGTGGGACTGGGAGCATGCTGTTGGATGAGGGACAGTTGAGATCCGGAGCGCGCACCCATCGGGCCACTCCCGTACTGGAAAGTTCGCCCGCCTGCCGCGGCTAGCGGACTCTGCACCGGCGGACTGGCCATTGCAACGGCGGCGAACGCACCAAGCGGCGGGAGAGACTGTTGAGGAGAAGCCGAAACCGGGCTTGCAAGGCTTTGCACAACCTGGAACCGTCGGACCATCCTGGGCGACTGCAAGGTGCTCGGACCCACCATAGGGCCACCGAACTGCGGACAGAAACTCATCGCTACGGCTTGCTGAAGAGTAGCGATGGCAGAGCTGCCCTGTGATTGGCCGGGCGGAGCAAACATCCCTGGCGGGATGGAGGGCGTCATGGACATGGCACGCGGGCGCTGCTGATCGATCAGCTTCACCATCTCTCGGTCGTACTTCACAATCTCTTGAATCATCTCGTTCTCACGGTTGTTTAAGATGCCGGAGTTTAAGTCGTGCTGCACTTTGTTCATTAGGATGGAATTCTTTTTTCCTGTAACGAGAGATGTCATAAATGTCATTTGTTAACAAACAAGAATTCAATACTTCAATGAGCTCATTGTTTCTGCCTTAAATTATTAAATTATTTAAATTAATACTTTTTAGCTAAATGTGATTTTGTATATGTACATTTCTGAAATACATAACTTAGACAGTTATCTCTGATAACAGATCACTCTAAATTGTAATGTGAACATTTTCTGTAAAGCTGCTTTTGAAACGATGTGTAATGTGAAAATCACTATACAAATAAAGTATTGTATTGTATTACTGTTCAGCTACATGTAATTGTTTTAATAGCATTTCATTTTTTTAGTTTTGGAATATATTTCAATATTTTAGTACTACTGTGGAAATGTAGCAAATTGCTGTTTTGTATAATGTTAGGTTTTGAATGTAAGTTTAATAGTTCTGAAAATAGTAGGTAAACATGCAAACTGGCCTGTAGGTACATAGAGGTAAATTGACTGTGTTTCCGTCCAAGTGAGAAATTAATTCATGTAATTTGAAAGATGTGGTCACTGATTGCATTTTGTGCCAAAGCAATGATAAATGATTCATAGTTTAGGCCACAACGACTGATGTTGTGACCTAGGTTTTGAGAAATGTGTCCTAGTGATTGTAAAAAACTTCACTGAAATGAAGTGTAGATACTTAAAGAAAGCACACTTTCATGACTATATTTCATAACACACTTTTAACACACTTATTGCTTAAAGTTTATGTATTTTAAATGTACTAAACAGCAACTTCATTGTTACAAATGTGTAATTAAAAAAGACTGAAATACATGACATGCAAGTTTATATTAGACATGATGTTAAAACATATTTCAAAGAAAATAGAACTATGAAACTAGATATAAATATGTACTTAAGTTCTACTTGGGTTAGTTCAACTAATTTAACTCAATTGCATTTAATATAAATTCAAACTTTAATATATTTTGATTTAACTGTAAATAACATGCACTTGAGTGTCAGAAAACATATTCAATTCACACTTAAGTATATTCTTTAAAAGTTCTGCTTTTAGAACATCTACATTAGTTAAAGAGACAAGTGCATTACTGTTTTCAGTTCTTTTTTTACAAGCCCACCATTATTGAGAAGTCAATATAAAGTCCTAATCAACACAGATGTTGCCCATAAAGCATAAGCTGCATTTAACCCTGAATAATCCTTTAAGCCGTTAAAATGTTCACATTATTGTTCTTTGAGAAACTTCAGAAGGTGATTCTGGTTTCGCTTACCTAAGCGGTCCAGGCGGTCGATGGCCACGGTCTCAAAGGCCCTCCTCATCATGGGATACTCCTCCAATACCTCATTAAAATTGTCCACGGAGAGAGAATACAGGCGACAGTAGGTCTCCGCTCGCACGCTTGCCGTACGACGACCCCGCGTCAGCAGACAGATCTCTGACAGAGAGGAAAACGGTCAAACTCACACACATTGAAGATTTAAGGACAGGACATGAGTACCAGAATAATTTAAAAACATCTTGATAGTGGCGTTCATCAGGGGAAAGTGACTCTGAGACCTTTTTCTAGATGCCAAGTGTTTTTAAATTGCTCGAAAACTGAAACCCTGAAGAGTCCTTCACTGAACAGGGAATGAATTTAAATATATGCCTGCAGAAAGTAATTAAACTTTATCAGACTTCATTCAAAAGTATGTGATTTGAATGCTTATTATAAAGTGCTGAATATATTCTTGCTTTATTGAGCTATCATGTCTTAAAAATTAAATGAGTAATTATTTCAGTGCAAAATAAATAAATAAATAATCCCATTTTAAAGGGAAATTCAGTCATAATTTACTCAATCCTTAGGTCACTTCAAACCTGTTTGACTTTGTTCTGGGGACACAAAAGAAGATATTTTGAAGAACAATTATGGTCAAAACAACACTTGACTCCAGTGACTTTCATTGTAAAAAAAACTTCCCACAGACGTATATACTGTACGTCATACATCTCAGCGCCAATCATCATATTTTCATTGTTTCATGGTGAATGTTCAAGGTTATTTTGTGTCTATATTTAGAAGATTGCAAACACACACACACACGTTCTTTGGGATTAAATTTAGCTCATGCGATATTGGAACACAACTAGTTCCTTAGGATGGGAGAGAAATAACCCATAAGTCTCAAAAGATAATACACATCATTCATCGTACATGCTGTGTGTGTCATTCTGCGAATTAAATCCTGAGCCATCCATCAGGGACCTCTGTGTGTTCGGTCCATTTCCCTGTCTGCTTTCCTAATCAATCCAGAAAATCCAATACACAACCTTGGAAACCTTGGTTCACTTTAGAGAACTTTGTCATTCCAGCAGCGTTTATATGATAGCCGGGGTCATTCATCAAACCAAAAGGCAGTAAATTAAAGCTACAATCACAGGTACATGAACACACACACACGTGCCGGTGCAGATGCAAACACTCCTGTGGACACAAAACCTCATTTGCATCTAATTTGTTCCTTCATTTGATTATATACCTTTAAAATCCACCCTCACATACACAAAAGCTACTATAACCCATAAAGAAAAATATCACACAACAATGAGATTAAATGGAGACTTTGATTTGCTTTTCAGTTGTTCTTTAAAATAGTTTTTTTTTAAAGTGTGCAATCAAAAGTCTGATCTCAATATGAGCTCAAATGATTCTCATTGAATTTGTCCAAGAGCAAATGATCTGAGCTGCTATTCGTATCATATCCATTATATAGCTATATAATTTCTATAATACATAACATATATTTCATATACACAGCATTTACATAAAAAATAAGTGTGAATCACGAGAAAACTGTCAAGAAAGTTCTGGGTCATTAAAAAACACACGTGCGTGTGTAAATTTAAAATGCTTTGCCAATATATTTTGAGGGAAATGTGCTTGTTCTAAAAATAATGTCAAAATACAATAATCCTGAATATTTTATTCAAAATATAATATAAGTATTTGATCATGAAGTGAAATTTCACATGCATCTGATAGCTCTATGCTGCATGTTAATTGTCTCGTTTGTGTCTATTTTTTCCCCCTCCCTAATGAATTTCAGGAGAAACATCAACAAGTCTGATACTTAAATGAAACGGAAATGAGATCTCCATTAAGTCTGAGATATGAAAAGAGCAATACAGTTTTCCTCTGGGTAAAACTGAGACTGATCCTTCTACACAATGCCCACAGGATCAGACGGCTTCTCTCTTTTCTTTCTTTATCTCAGGCTACACAAGACATCGGTTTGTCTTTGACCTTTCCAAGGTCACGCGGCGAGAGCCTCTTCCAAACCCTCCTGTCCTCTGCAGCTAAAAAACGACTGCCTCATGCGGATTTAAGGCTGCAGAAAGATCGTGTTTCACTCCTCAGCAGAGCACATCACATCTCGCCACACACACTTCTAGGTTCACCAGGGTCTGGATCTCTCCACCAGCTCAGAACCATGACAATTCAATCAACTTCAGCTGCAGTTCTGCTTTACAGAGGATTCAGAGATTTAAATAGGACCTATTATGCTTTCTTACAGGTTCAGCTTTCTTTAGTCTGTAATGTTGCTGTTTGAGCTTAAAAAAAGGTCTGCAAAGTAACAAAGCACAGTCCCTCCAGCAATATTCCTCATTTAAATAATTCATATGCAGAATAGAGGGGCGGGGCCTGATACAGTTAGTTAGCAGTGTGTTGAAACTCACAGTTATAGTAAGAGGCTCGGAACTTTCCAAACACACTTAAAGCGATTGACCAATCACAACACACTGCTCCAGCCGACCAATCAGAGCACAGTGTGCTTTTAAGAAGGAGGGGCTTCATAGAGACAGGAACTAAACAGAGCGTTACTGACAGACTGGGAAGAGAGGAGTTGCAACTATGTACAATATGTAAAAATAATGTGTTTTTTGAACATTCAAGCATGAAAACAAATTCTAAGTAGAGCCCAAAAATAAAATCAAGATTTTAGGGCATAATATTGCCTCTTTAACAAGAAAATACAATTTCCTAAACAAGAAGCAATGCAACATCGTAACAATACTGTTACAGTAATCTGTCCTGATTTTTTTCCCCCACCAATGATAAAAAACATCAACAGAAATCAAAATCCATTGTAAAATCCTGAATATAAAGCACATAAATGCACATACGCCTCATGGGTTGGTTTAAAGAACATTTCCGGAATTGTATCAACACTTTGGTGCTTTCAAAACATTGTTTTGTTTATTTGAGCAGATTTAGGGGCAGAGCTTCGTGTTTGTCTGACCAATAGCAGGAGGGGATGTGTTGGAAAAAATTCTAAATTATCATTTGCAATTCCATTTGGTAGTGCAGAAATTACACACTTCGCCATAAAAAAAAATAAAAAAATAAAAAAAAAAATATATATATTTAAAAAAAGAGTTTGTTGAATGATGTCAGAAAAACTATTTCAGATTTTGAGAACTGGTTGCAGATGAAAGACTGAGACATTGTCCTAGAAAAACTGGCAAGAGAAAAACAAGTGCTTAAATCACATTGGCATCATTGACATCTAAATATTAATGTCAGGCCAGAGCAGAATATTTTGATTGCCTTTAAAGTTCAATTAATTTAACATCAATATAATTACGATATGTAAAGTACTAAAATGGAAGAGGTCACACCATATCTGGCTTAAATTATTTAAAATGTTATGAGGTTCAATAAGGATTTGAGCAGTTTAATTAAGTGAAGTGATGGTTTAATTCCCATCTAATTTACGAGGTTAATACGAGTGGGATTGTACCTCCGAAGTAGGAGCCGTCAGAAAGTTTCAGCCCAACAGTTCCTTTGGTTATCACGGTCACGACGCCGTGTTGAATGAAGTACATCTTCTTGCCGATGGTTCCCTCACGGATGATGTAATCGACTGGTTGGAAGACCTCGAATCGGAGCTTCGTCAGCATGGCTGTCACAAAGTTGGGTTCGGCGTTGGCGAACAGGGGCATAGAGGCCACCAGCTTACGGCAGTTGAAGTTCACGATTTCCTGACAGCAGATGGAAAGACGACCGCAGGGTGAGAGAAATACATAAACACATATTTCACATACACAGCGTTTACATAAAACATATGGGGGAATAGCCCAGTATTTGTTGTACTGAATTTAATTTATGCTAAAATAAGAAAATACAATTTAAAGTTATTATATTTACATTCTTTTAGTTTTTCAGTATACACAAAAATATATAATTATATATACATATATATATATATATATCAAGTATACTGAAAAATAATATATTATTCAATAATATAAAAATAATATGTTAATAATATTAATATTCATTGAGAATATTAAATTATAGTATATTATTGCCTATTATTTCTTTTACTGAGTTTAATTTACACTAATATCAGAAAAGAATTGAAGTTATATTTATTTTATTTTTCAGTATACTTAATTTATCAAATTTAAATCATTAGAAAATTAATACAGAATTGAGAATGTGTAAGGTAATGTGTTTCCACTCAAAAAAATCCTGTTTATATATATATATATATATATATATATTAAATAATAATAATATACATTGAGAAAATTAATATATAATATATTATTGCCTTGTATTTGTTTGAATTTAATTTATGCCAATATCAGCAAAATATTTAAGTTATATATATATATATATATATATATATATATATATATTTATTTATTTATTATTCATTATATTGGAAATATTAAATGTAGCATTTTACAAAATTATTAGAGATATGGTAATAAGAATTTGTGAGGTAATGTGGTTGTAATGTCAAATAATGGCAAAACCAATCCTGAAAATTTGATTCAATATATATATATTTTTTTTTCTTTATGACATTTTACATTTCTTGGTGCGATTCAGCCATAAAGGATCAGATCCAAACTTAAACATCAATACACAAATAGCACAATGTTAGTTACGCTCTCTTAAACAACATTACAGTGAAAGCTGGAAGCCATTCACAGAGGAGATTTAGTTGTTTACTGTGACATAAATTGGTTTGGAAGCTGTTCCCGGTTCAGCGTGGTTTTATTGTTTCGGAAAGCTCTGAGAAAACTGCAGGGTCTTCTGGGAGTTTTTTCCACAGATGTTTACAGACATTGACAGACCTTTGCAAACACACAGATAAGCAAACTCAAGCTCACCTCTCTGAGCGGCTCGTTCAGTTCCTCTAAGATACTTTCTTCATCAAACATCTTGCCCTGGTAACGGTGCTCATAGTAATCGTGGATTTTCTGTCGGAAATCTGACGGAAGTTTGTGGAAGGACATGTACTGCTCCACTTGTTTGTACTGCAGAGAGAAAAAAGAATAAATAACCCAGGGGTTGATTTTTATTAAAACCGAAAGATGCATCAATTCTGTTATCTATAGTAATGCACTGATGTGTAGCATCATGTCAGCAATCTTTGAACTTGAACAAAACAAAAAATATGACTGCCAATTGTGAGATGGGCATTTCAAAGGCAAGGCACAAGTTCACAGGACTTCAACACAAGCAAACTGAGTAACATCTGAAGAATCATCATCCTGTGGAGTACACAACATTTACAGACACAAGCCATGCCAAGGTAATGCTGTTCAACAACAGACACTATCACAGTCGCTCCATATTCAGGAAAAATGAGGCCAGGAGAGAACAAATCACAGGACAACAAATCACAAAGATCATCACTCTTGATGATCAAGCTTTCTTTGGTAACTTGTGCTCTACTGTATGTTTTGCCAAGTCCAGAACACTGTAGTCTAAAACAGAGAGGTCGAAAATAATATACACTTAATTAACACTGATAAAGCATGAATAAAATACTATATACATATATATATATATATATATACATACTGTATATATATACTGTATATATATCTTGTATCTTGAATGGATAAAAGCATCGATGATTGAATATGTTAATATTGACTATATCAGGACGAGATCTATTGTAACATAGTCAAACCATTTCAATATTTATTGTGTGACAATGATTTGTAGCCATTTTTACACAAATTACAACTGTCCCTTAATAGCTGTTGCTCCTAATAAAACAGGGATATTATTGTTTACTAAATTGAAAAACATAAAAAAACATAATAAATGTCAACTGAAATAAAATGAAATATAAAACAATTTTCTTTAAACTACTTTCAACATTGCTCAATTTCATTTAGTTTAACTTTATATAGTAAAATAACTATAAATAAAACTGATTTTGTAGATGTGTTTTTATAAAAACAATAAAATTGTCAAAAACACACAACAAAATTACTATATTATATTATATTTATTATAACTCTAATTTAGAACTAAAATGAAAGCGAAATAAAATCAAAATATTAATAAAAACTATAAGTAGGCTATCTCAATGAAACTAAAATAACAGTTACCAAGTAGACAACGGTCACAGAAAAGCTTGAGATAAAATATGAAACAAAAAATAAGTAAATATCATTTGATGCAGAAAATGAGTTATTTGAAAAATAATGCATGTTTTAGACGGTGCTGGAAAGAAGAATCCTGAGAAAACAAAATGAATGAAACTAGTGAGAGTGTGCAGAAAAGTGTTTTAAACAAATGTATTTTCTATGAGGTTGTTGAAGAAACATTCTTGTTTTCTCTCATTGCTCAGATCCAGGTCCACAGAGTCAGTGTTTGTTCAGGAAATGTACGACCCCAAATCCCATCCTCAGATCATTAGCCAAACATCCCTCAAACTGTGTTTTACTGAGACAGAAAGAGAACAGTAATGATCTACGCAAAACAACAAAGAAAGCAGGTCAGACCGGAGGCGTTCGCACTGCTGTCGTGTGTGTTCCCATCATGCTGACGCAGGCGTTTGTGTAGCACCTGTAAAGCTCCCTCAACCACTTGTGAGAATAATTGCCTGTGTGTTGAGCTTTACACGAACATGAAAGTGAGCTGCATCTCTCAGCATCAGCGCTGGGTCAACAGTGTTCAAAGATTGTTTCTAAACGGAGGTCACATGAAAAAAAAATTCCTTGATCTTTTGAAAGAGTTCAAAGTACTAGATTTTAGAATTTTAGAACTTCCAGAGATCAAAGCATCAATCACTTTAGAGGTCATTTAGAACTCTTAAAGGTACAGTAGCAAAAACAGGAGTTCAAGCTGCTTTTTCAGAGTCAATATGAGGGTTTGTACTGTAGGGCGTCATATACGTATTGAAAAACGTTCCTTTGTCCATCATTTAGACTATTTCAAACAGCCTCCAGAAGATCTATACCCTCAAACAGCTTTTCCTAGGCTTTCATTGATCTAGATGCTTCACGGTGAAGATGTCACTCACTTTCTTCATTTGAAGAGCCAGTAGTGTTGATCTAAGTGGTTTGCTGATGGACCGATAAAGACAATTGTGTTTAATGGCCGAGTCAGAAGAAAGCAATGCAATAGAGATGGAATGACAGACTTGTGTGACGTCAAAGTACATCCTCTCTCGCCTCATTTACAGGCTAATTGAATGAAAACTGAGTCGCCGGTGATGGAGACATTTACTGATCAGTGTGAGAGGTTACAGACAAGGACAGGTCAAGACATGCAAGGACATGCTCAATCGTTACATGAATGCTGATGTTATTCATACTATCACCGTTCATTTGGGGGGTTCTTATAATATTAAATATGTCAGGTTTAAACAAAATCTATAGAAAAATAAAAAAGGTACTGGTAATTTTCTGCCAGGACATTATAGTTTATGGATATTTCCGTTAACCCTAAAACACAACACAATGTGATGTGTAATTCAAAACATGGGTAAAACACCTATGTGAATTCAATACAGAAAAAATACTTAATATTAACACAGTACATAGAGCCAAGTATGAGAAATTGTAATAGTGACGCTTATCTTACTAAAAATCAATTTTAATAACTCAAAACTAAATTTTTGTCATATTCATTTACCATGCATTGACAAGGCATAACAAGAACCTTCAAAGAATACCATGGTATTATTACCATCATGGTATTGACAAAATATATACGGCGTAATGAAGGTTTTTCCATGGTCTATTTTTAAGGCAATACTGGTATTTTGCGAGAGAGTTCTTGTGTTTTAGAATGCTTCATGTTCTCCTGAGTAACCCGAGTGTGCTATTTCTGTCAGTGAGAGGATGGTCCCCGTCCTGTCCCTGCAGAGGAACAGAAGCAGGCGGACAGCAGCAGTCACACACACTCAGTGCACCGCTGCAGATACAGAGCGTGTCTGAGCATGTTTATAAATGCACACACCGCACAGAGAGACAAAACAGGAGAGGAGAGGAGACGAGGTGAGAGGAGTAGAGGAAAGGAGAATAGATGAGGAGAGGAGAGGAGATGAGGAGAGGAGAATAGATGAGATGAGGAGAGGAGAATAGATGAGGAGCGGAGAGGAGAATAGATGATGAGAGGAAAGGAGAGGAGAATAGATGAGGAGAGGAAAGGAGAGGAGAATAGATGAGGAGAGGAGAGGAGAGGAGAATAGATGAGGAGAGGAGAGGAGATGAGGAGATGAGAATAGATGAGGAGAGGAGATGAGATGAGGAGAGGAGAATGGATGAGGAGAGGAGAATAGATGAGGAGAGGAAATGAGAGGAGAATAGATGAGCAGAGGAGAATAGATGTGGAGAGGAAAGGAGAGGAGATGAGGAGAATAGATGAGGAGAGGAGAATAGATGAGGAGAGGAGAATAGATGTGGAGAGGAGAGGAGGAGAATAGAATAGATGAGGAGAGGAGATGAGGAGAGGAGAATAGATGAGGAGAGGAGAGGAGAGGAGGAGAATAGAATAGATGAGGAGAGGAGAATAGATGAGGAGAGGAGAATAGATGAGGAGAGGAGAGGAGGTGAGGAGAAGAGATGAGGAGAGGAGAGGAGGAGAGGAGAATAGATGAGGAGAGGAGATAAGAGGAGAGGAGAATAGATGAGGAGAGGAGAATAGATGAGGAGAGGAGAGGAAAGGAGAGGAGAATAGATGTGGAGAGGAGAGGAGATGAGGAGAGGAAAGGAGAGGAGAATAGATGAGGGGAGAGGAGAATAGATGAGGAGAGGAGGAGAATAGATGAGGAGAGGAGAATAGATGAGGAGAGGAGAATAGATGTGGAGAGGAGAGGAGGAGAATAGAATAGATGAGCAGAGGTGAGGAGATGAGGAGAGGAGTAGATGAGGAGAGGAGATGAGGAGAAGAGATGAGAGGAGAGGAGAGGAGAGGAGAGGAGGAGAGGAAAATAGATGAGGAGAATAGATGAGGAGAGGAGATGAGAGGAGAGGAGGAGATGAGAATAGATGAGGAGGAGAATAGATTAGGAGAGGAGAGGAGAGGAGGAGAGGACAATAGATGAGGAGAGGAGATGAGAGGAGAGGAGAATAGAGGAGGGGAGGAGAATAGATGAGGAGAGGAGATGAGAGGAGAGGAGGATTAGAGAATAGATGAGGAGAGGAGATGAGAGGAGAGGAGGAGAAGAGAATAGATGAGGAGAGGAGAATAGATGAGGAGAGGAGAATAGATGAGGAGAGGAGATGAGAGGAGAGGAGGAGAGGAGCATAGATGAGGAGAGGAGATGAGAGGAGAGGAGGAGAGGAGAATAGATGAGGAGATGAGAGGAGAATAGATGAGGAGAGGAGATGAGAGGAGGAGAGGAGGAGAGGAGAATAGATGAGGAGAGGAGAATAGATGTGGAGAGGAGAGGAGGAGAATAGAATAGATGAGCAGAGGAGAGGAGATGAGGAGAGGAGAATAGATGAGGAGAGAGAGGAGAATAGATGAGGAGAGGAGAATAGATGAGGAGAGGAGAGGAGGAGAATAGAAGAGATGAACAGAGGAGAGGAGATGAGGAGAGGAGAATATATGAGGAGAGGAGAATAGATGAGGAGAGGAGAATAGATGTGGAGAGGAGAGGAGGAGAATAGAATAGATGAGCAGAGGAGAGGAGATGAGGAGAGGAGAATAGATGAGGAGAGGAGTAGATGAGGAGAGGAGATGAGAAGAGATGAGGAGAGGAGAATAGATGAGGAGAGGAGAGGAGAATAGATGAGGAGAGGAGAAGAGATGAGGAGAGGAGATGAGGAGAAGAGGAGGAGATGAGAATAGATGAGGAGAGGAGATGAGAGGAGAGGAGAGGAGATGATAATAGATGAGGAGAGGAGAATAGATTAGGAGAGGAGAGGAGAGGAGGACAATAGATGAGGAGAGTAGATGAGAGGAGATGAGAGGAGGAGAGGAGAATAGAGGAGGAGAGGAGATGAGAGGAGAGGAGGATTAGAGAATAGATGAGGAGAGGAGATGAGAGGAGAGGAGGAGAGGAGAATAGATGAGGAGAATAGATGAGGAGAGGAGAATAGATATGGAGAGGAGATGAGAGGAGAATAGATGAAGAGAGGAGAGGAGAGGAGGAGAGGAGAATAGAGGAGGAGAGGAGAATAGATGAGGAGAGGAGATGAGAGGAGAGGAGGAGAGGAGAATAGATGAGGAGATGAGATGAGAGGGGAGGAGATGAGAGGAGAGGAGGAGAGGAGAATAGATGAGGAGAGGAGATGAGAGGAGAGGAGGAGATGAGAATAGATGAGGAAAGGAGATGAGATGAGAGGGGAGGAGAGGAGAATAGAGGAGGAGAGGAGAATAGATGAGGAGAGGAGATGAGAGGAGAGGAGGAGATGAGAATAGATGAGGAGAGGAGATGAGATGAGAGGGGAGGAGATGAGAGGAGAGGAGGAGAATAGATGAGGAGAGGAGAATAGGTGTGGAGAGGAGAGGAGAGGAGGAGAATAGAATAGATGAGCAGAGGAGAGGAGATGAGGAGAAGAGATGAGGAGAGGAGAATAGATGAGGAGAGGAGAGGAGAATAGATGAGGAGAGGAGATGAGGAGAGGAGATGAGGAGAAGAGATGAGAGGAGGGGAGAGGAGAGGAGGAGAGGAGAATAGATGAGGAGAGGAGATGAGAGGAGAGGAGAGGAGGAGATGAGAATAGATGAGGAGAGGAGAATAGATTAGGAGAGGAGAGGAGAGGAGGAGAGGACAATAGATGAGGAGAGGCGATGAGAGGAGGAGTGGAGAAAAGAGGAGGAGAGGAGAATAGATGAGGAGAGGAGATGAGAGGAGAGGAGGATTAGAGAAAAGATGAGGAGAGGAGAGGAGAGGAGAATAGATGAGGAGAGGAGAGGAGAGGAGGAGAGGAGAATAGAGGAGGAGAGGAGAATAGATGAGGAGAGGAGATGAGATGAGAGGAGGAGAGGAGAATAGATGAGGAGATGAGAGGAGAGGAGAATAGATGAGGAGAGGAGATGAGAGGAGGAGAGGAGATGAGAATCGATGAGGAGAGGAGATGAGATTAGAGGAGAGGAGAATAGATGAGGAGAGGAGAGGAGGAGAGGAGAATAGATGAGGAGATGAGAGGAGAGGAGAATAGATGAGGAGAGGAGAATAGATGAGGAGAGGAGATGAAAAGTGATGAGAGGAGAGGAGGAGAGGAGGAGAGGAGATGAGAATCGATGAGGAGAGGAGAGGAGATGAGTATAGAGGAGAGGAGAGGAGGAGAGGAGAATCGATGAGGAGAGGAGAATAGATGAGGAGAGGAGAATAGATGAGGAGAGGAGAAGAGAGGTGGAGAGGAGAAGAGAGGAGAATAGATGAGGAGAGGAGAGGAGGAGAGGAGGTGTGGAGAGGAGAAGAGAGAAGAATATATGAGGAGAGGAGGGGAGAATAGATGAGGAGAAGAGAGGAGAGGAAAAGACAAGAGTAATTGTGATAACTGTAACTCCACTCTTAGAATAAAAGGTTCTGTATAGAATCTTAAAGGATTCTGTCAGGAGTGGCATATTTAGAACCGCTTCATATAAATAACCAAGAAAGGGTTCTATAAAATTGAGTCAAGAATGCTAGGGTTCTATATAGAACCCACTGAACCTTCATCTCTAAGAGTGAGTTTAACCGATTGATTCCCCTCTAAACTAGGACACACGTTAATGCTTTATCACTGATTAAGTGTGTGTGTGTGTGTGTGTGTGTGTGTGTGTGTGTGTGTGTGTGTGTGTGTGTGTGTGTGTGTGTGTGTGTGTGTGTGCGTGTGTTTAACTTCAACTGTAAAAAATTGGTGTAGGATCACTATTAGAATCATCACAGCAGATAAAGCCGTGAAAACGATAATATTCACACTTCTCAAAAATGATGTTATACGGAACTAATGTAATATGGAATTCTGCTCTCAAATTTCAGACATTAAGACTTTTCTAACCATTACTTTCTGTTAGATAAACTATATTGCCAAAAGTATTGGGACATCCCTCTAAATCACTGAATTCAGGTGTTCCAATCACTTCCATGGCCACCGTTGAATGAAATCCAGCACCTCATGCAGACGCTTCTACAAAAATCTGTGAAAGAATGGGTCGCTCTCAGGAGCTCAGTGAATTGTGCAATAAATCCATTCGTGAAATTTCCTCACTACAAAATATTCCACGGTCAACTGTTAGTGGTATAGACCAATGCTACTTTTGCGTCATCGACGGGAAACGCCCCTTTTTGGGGGAAAACAAACAGATTCTTCTGAGAACAGAACTCGCTCGCTCTAGATCTGCAAAGTTTCTTGATAGCAACAATGGCACAAACATACACACTCTCTTTGCCGGACTATTCAGACATCTACCACTATCTCGTGAAATCACTAAGTAAGTAGCTTATTTTTTTTGTCATTAACACACTCACAGTTTGAAAAACTAGACGATGAAGCCATGAGGGATGTTCCATTGTGTCGGTTTGTATTTTGGTGAAGAAATGACTTTTTTTTTATCTGACAGATATTTTCTTCATCTTCCGAGAATTCAACACTGGTAAATACACTATTATCTCAGACCATGCCTCTGTTCGTTTAAGATAGCTTGTGAAATGATATATTAAAGATGTTAACCAAGCCTAAAGTGATGGGAAAAGATGAGATGCCAGGAAAGATTAGGCTATAATAGTTTTTGCGTTTACTTGCATAACTTTTGTGTTGGCTATATAGGCTATATATTTCCTCCCTGCTCTTTATTTCATTCTCCAAAGTTTCTCTGGGGAAATTTTTCGTAGAAATTTTATGACAGAATAAAACTTTCTCGGGCAATTCAAAAGTTTTGCAAGTGAACGCAGAATAGAGATATAATTTTTTAGGATCATATAGACCAACGCTACATATTTTGCCGTACTATGTAAACCTTTTTACAACTTTCAAAGTCCTAGCACTTTCTAGACACAAGCAGAAAACAGCCAAGTCCACTTTAGTCGTAGCCTGACACTATTTCAACAGTAAAACAGCCCAGGTAGCGTGCCTATTGAGAGCTAATCACGTAGCTGCTAGCAGCTTCGTCTTTCTAACTAGTATAGCTAGTCGACAACAAAACTATGTCAATAGTTTAAATCAAGTTAAATATGATCCAAGTTACATGGCCTCATCGTCTAGTTTGTCATACTGTGAGTGTGTTAATGACAAAAAAATAGGCTACTTAGTGATTCCACGAGATAGTGGTAGATGTCTGAATGGTCAATATATTTGGCCAATGCGTGGGGTCATTAATCCAGTTTATGACCATTTCAAAGGGACACCTCTGTAACCCCGTATCCAGTAGCTTCTTTTTCGACCGGCAAAGAGAGTGTGTATGTTTGTGCCATTTTTGCTATCATGAAACTTTGCAGATCTAGAGCGAGTTCTGTTCTCAGAGGAATCTGTTTGTTTTCCCCCAAAAAGGGGAGTTACCCTTCGATGACGCAAAAGTAGCGTTGGTCTATTATAACAAAGTGGAAGCAAATGGGAACAACATCAACTCAGCCACGAAGTGTTAGGCCATGTAAAATCACAGAGCGGGGTCAGCGCATGCTGAGGCTCACAGTGCGCAGATGTCGAAAAATAAAAATTCTGCGCTGAAACCAAACCCAAAAATTCAGGATGCACTTAGCCCAAAACCAAAGCCGAAAATAAAGAATAAATTAATAATCAATTAATTAATCAAACTTGATTAATAATCAACACTCAAACTGACATTGGAGAAGCACTAATTAAATGTCTATTTTGGGCCGAAACTGAAAATAGCTGTTGAAAATCAGCAGGCGACATTTCGGTGCATCCCTATATTAATAATAAATGGTTCTTGATCAAATTGCATATTAGAATGATTTCTGAAGGATCATGTGACTGAAAACTGGAGTAATGATGCTGAAAATTCAGCTTTGATCCCAGGAATAAATTACAATTTATAATATATTCACATACTGTAGAAAACAGTTATTTTAAATTATAATAATATTTCACAATATTACTGTTTTTACTGTATTTTTAATCAAATAAAACGCAGCCTTGATGAGAATAAGAATCTTCTTTCAAAAAAATTAACAAATTTTACCAAGCCCAAACACACATTCTCAGCCTCCGTGTTTTAAAACAGCCTGAATGGACTAAACGACAGTATTATAACACTGGGGCACCATATTGATTTCCTGACTAAAGATTTTCCAGTCTAGATAAAAGCAAACAAAACCCTGGCTCCTCAATCCTCAAAAACGTCTAAGATAAATGGAAACCAGAGAGCTGTGTGCGTGTGTGTGTTTGTGTGTGTGTGTGTGTGTGTGTGTGTCAACTCTCCATGTTGTGAAGTCCTGGTGTCCTCTTGCAGAAAATAAAGATGAAGAAGTCTAATTTCAGGTTTGGATCAGAGATGTATTATTCACCGCTCTGATTCTAGAATAAATCACCACATTACAGTATTAAGCACATTTCTACCTGCGGGTACATTGAGCCGAGCCAAAGCTAGCCTGCCCTCGAGCCGCTCCACACAGTCTGAACTCGCACAGAAAAGTCCATCACTGTTATTCAGCAAAAAAAAGTTTTCAGGAACCAAAACCATCTTTTAGTATATTCAAGGGAGCGAGAGAAGCCGCTGCGTGTGGACGCGCCGCCAGGTACTAGTTCAGTGTCATATGTTCATATGTACTAGTTCATATAACATTTACATTTACATTTATTCATTTAGCTGACGCTTTTATCCAAAGCGACTTACAATTGCTATATTTCAGAGGACACACACCTCTGGAGCAACTAGGGGTTAAGTGTCTTGCTCAGGGACACATTGGTGTCTCACAGTGGATTCGAACCCGGGTCTCTCACACCAAAGGCATGTGTCTTATCCACTGGGCCATCACCACCCCATAAATTTACATAAATGTACATTTACATAAATGTAAATGTAAATGTTCATATGGTTTTAAGACCTCATTTCAGTCGTATTGTAGTAGCTATCTGTCATAGATATCTGTCAATAATCTATAAGCCGTGTAATCAATTACCCTGTGTACATAAAGTCACAGCTTTAGTAAACACAAGGTCTTTACTTTAAAAAGAAAAGAGGCAACACCACAGTATTAAAACTCATGTATTTACATGATACTATTACAAAAAAACAAAACACCATAGTATCGTGTCCATAGTAGTTTTTGCTAATGCTGTAAATACAGTAGTCCTATTCAACAACTAAATAAAAACCGTGGTTTCTTGTGCAGGAATGTACTGTGAGAAGGACCAATAAACCTATACAATCAAAATACTGATTAAAACAATCCTAAAAATCAAACATGTGAACAATGTCAGCTACTACATTTTTTAAAACAGCAAAATTTAAAAGCAAAACCAATCTGCTAAACATACTTGCCCCATTCGGTAGTCGATTACCTTGTAAATATGTTTATATTGTATATATATTTGATGTATAGTGGATGTAAGTTACTGCAGGAAGAAGTACGCCTAATTAAAAAGTATGATAATTTTGCGCAAACCACTTAACGCACTAGGTATACTATATATACATATATATATATATAATACATTAAAATTATGAAAAATAAAATATTAAATTATGCATAGACACCAGCTTTTATACCTAAGTGAAAAATCCCTCATGAACCTGATGTCTCTGTTCAGTTTCATCCTGAAGGCCAGAGATCCTCGGGGAGAACAAAACTGATGAAGAACTGCATTAATTAAAGAGTCTCAATGTTTATCCACCCATATGCATGATCGTGTCTTTGGGGAGAGACTCTGGTGTATTATGAGATGTACTGAAAGAATCACAGATATTAGGAGGTTTTGCACGGAGGAGACAAATGATTACAGAAGGTTAGAGCAACAAAGAGAAGGAGAGAGAAAGAGAAGACCGAGATCTGGTGATATTTGTCATGCCTGTTTCCTCAGGCTGTTCTGAGCATCAGTGGGCGGTAAGGAAAGCTCAGTGAAACCCGAGAAGACTGCAGGAGGGAGGGAGAGAGAGAGAGAGAGAGAGAGAGAGAGAGAGAGAGAGAGAGAGAGAGAGAGAGAGAGAGAGCCTGTGCTACAATGCACAATCAAACAACACAATGAATGACAACAGCACAAGAGGCATTAGGTCTAATTGAAATTCTTCGCTTGTTATTTCCTGAAAAATCTTCCAGACTTGTATTTACCTGTGAAAACAAAGCTGGAAAGAGGAGAAAAAAAGTGATTCTTCGTTCATTCCATGGCATATAGGCCTATCGTAAATGAAATCGTTGAGAACAGACCACAAATGTGCACTATATATGTTGACCTTTTTCATACTAATATACAGCGGAATGCAAAAGGAAAAAAGACAAAAATCATGAGGAAAAGAATGCAGTGACTGAAAAGATCTCTTGCCATAGATATGCTTGTTATAACATGTCACGTTAAAATACCAAGTGTTACGTATTCTCATGCTATTCTTAAATAAAACATGAAAGAAAACTGCTCATTGAGTCAAACTAACGGACTAGCTTTATTTGTAGGGCAACCTTATGATTTGAAATGATTCGTTTCAGTCTTTTTGAGTTCACCAAACCGGAAGTGCCGCCCATAATTCAAAACGCAGTAAGCTGGTCAGGAATAAGGTGGATACATGTTTTGCATAAAATGCTACTTAGTGCACAAAACAAAACTCTGAGCATCTCAATTTGAAATCATAAATCACAGTTCACTATCATTAAAATTTATGGGGTCAGTAAGATTTAATGTTGAAATAAGTCTTTTTTATTTTATTTGATAAAAAAAATACAGAAAATACAGTAATAGTGTGAAATGTTATTAAAAATATCTGTTTTCTATCGTTATATATTTTAAAAAGCAATTTATTCCTGTGATCAAAGCTGAATTTTCAGCATTATTACTCCAGTCTTCAGTGTCACATGATCCGTCAGAAATCATTTTTATTATGCTAGAATCCTGCTCAAGAAACATTTATGATTATCATCAATGTTGAAAAGTGTTTCGTATTTTTCTTTCTTTGATGAATAGAAAGTTCAAAAGAACAGCATTTATTTGAAATAGAAAATCTTGGTAACATTATAAATGTCTTTACTGTCACTTTTAATTAATGTAATGTGCCCCAAAAAACTATCTGAATGGGAGTGTTAACTTAATATCCAACAATATTATTGATCTGACTGTACTGACGCTGTTGTATGAGAACTGAACTGAGCTGGATGATGACCATTTTTTCCAGAAATGCTTTATAGATGAAATTAACTAATTTAATAATTGATGACCTTAACAACTGAATCAACAACTGATTTCATATGAACAATGCATAATTTTCCTGTTATCACTGTAAAGCTGCTTTTTAACAATCTGTATTGTATAAAGCACTATATAAATAAAGGTGACTTGACTTGACTTGAGTGTAACTCTAAACAAATAAAAAGTGACAGATGAACATAAAGCATAACTGAAAGATCTTCGGAGATCTGTGGGCAAGGACAAAAAAGTATTGTACCTCTGAAAATGCTTTTATGACACTTCTGCGAAACAGGTGCATTTGTATGTTTTCCAGCTCAAACTGTAGAAATAATGGTGATTCATGAGGCCAAGGCAAACTGGAACATAAATGGTAACCAATGCGGGAACAGTTTTGCTCGCATGTGACTTAACACATTTTTAACAGAATCATGTTAAAATAAATGCAAAATACAACATTGTAACGATTTAGTCCTATTTTGGAACAAGGCAAACACAGAAAATCTTCTTTTAAAAAAGTAAGTTATATTATAAAATGTTCATAAGAAAGTGTAATCCTTGAAAAAAATGCTTCAGAAATTCTCATATATTGTCTATAAAATGACAGGCTG
This sequence comes from Siphateles boraxobius, assembly GCF_051911475.1. Taxonomy (NCBI): domain Eukaryota; kingdom Metazoa; phylum Chordata; class Actinopteri; order Cypriniformes; family Leuciscidae; genus Siphateles; species Siphateles boraxobius. The sequence goes on from NW_027509215.1 coordinate 8,265,591, forward strand.
TGATTATGTACAGTCTATTATCATGAGGTTTCTTTGTCTTATACAACATATTTTAAAAATTTACGACTTAAAAATTTGTTAATATATATACAAATGTATCATTAAGTAGAGAACATCTCAAAGGGAATTAATTGGCACCGATGGTTCCATGAAGAATCTTTAACATCCATGGAAACTTTCATTTCCACAAAAAATAATTTTTAGTGGAATTTTTTTTTAAAATGCTCTTCAGTAAGATTTTTGTTGTTGTTGTTGTTGTTGTTGTTGTTGTTGTTGTTGTTGTTGTTGTTGTTGTTGTTGTTGTGTTTTTTTTTTAAGAACTGTTCACTGAAAGGTTATTTGAGGATCCAAAAATGGCATTGCTGCAAAAACCTTTTGGAAGCTTTATTTTTCAGAGTGTATGATAAAAAAGATGATATTATTTTGTATTTTGAGACTACAATATATACATATATATATATATTGTTTTTTTTTTCTTAAGTTAGAAAACATGAAGATAGTATCTAAGAAGAACTTCAGTGTCAGTTTTTCTGGGATGTGCACATCTAAAAACCACTGCAAACGAATATTCGTCAGCCAATCAGGGTTGGATCAGATCTTATTTTAAGAAAGCTATTGCCATGTCCGTGCATGGAGAAGGCAGAACAGCGTCTTTCTTCTACCTGTTCCAATCTGCCCGGCTCTGTCAATCTCTTTTAGTATCCAGACCGCTTCCCAGCCTTCCAGATTTAGTGCTCCGTCCGTCAACACACTGTTATAGCAGCGATAAAAATAAGTAATGCTCACAAATACGCACACACACACACACACACACACTGAGCAAAAACAGTAGCGGCACATAGCTGAGCTGAAAGTGAGGTAGCTCACATCTTTGATGCAAACAGCACTGTAACATACAATACGTGACATATAAATACAGTGATGTGAATAAGTCAGGACACCCCTATGTTAAATTCCCATAGAGACAGGCAGATTTTTATTTTTAAATGCCACTTATTTCATGGATCCAGGATAATATGCATCCTGATAAAGTTCCCTTGGCCTTTGGGATTAAAATATCCCACATTATCACATTCCCTTCACCATACCTAGAGATTGGCATGGTGTTATTTCAGTTTGGCTAATAGCTGGTTTGATTTGCATTGAAAGATGATATTATGGAAAGTGCCCGATGCCAATCTCTAGGTATGATGAAGTGAATTCGATGATGTGGGATATTTTAATTCCAAACGCCAAGGGAACTTTATCAGGATGCATATTATCCTGGATCCATGAAATATCTGGAATTTAAAAATAAAAATCTGCCTGACTCTTTAACATAGGGGTGTCCTGACTTACACACCCTGTATTTTAAGGAAGAACATTTATTTATTTATGATACATTATTCATTCACAAAGAAAATTGGTGTCCTTAAAGGTTGGATTTTTCCTCATTTTTCTAATTAAGGCATTAAGATCAATTTCCAAAAGATGATTTTTTATTCCTCTTTTTATGCAACTTTAGCATGGGTGTCCTAACTTATTCACATCACTGTATATGTGTCATATTTCCTCTTCAGGCACTGTTGAGTGTGTTATGCGTTTGCATGAGCACACGGCATGAAATTTCAAAGGACTTTCTGTGTGCAAAACACACCCGAGGAGAAGACTTAGACAATCAATGGAGAGAGAGAACTAGCCCACCGCTCGTTCATCAACCGCTGATCAATTCTCATAAGACGCTGACGTCTGAACTTGAGGTGTCCTGAGGGACAACAGTCATTCATACACGTCATATCACAGCACAGGTTTGCATGACTGCATACAGTTTTCCTGCTCGAAAGGGGAATCTTTTGCCGTTTGATGAGTCAAGCCGTCTGCAATTGTATCTTTGTAACACATAAGCGATTCAGGACAGGTGCACGCGCGATTAAAGTGCGGAGCGGCAGACATCTGAACATAATGAATGATCACCTTTAGATACAGCTCGGCCTAAAAATGAAAATCATCCCGTTTTTATTACCCATTCACTCTCATGCAGCTTGATTTTTCCCTGTAGAACATACAAAAAATTACATTCATTCGATGAACTTTGCAGTATTATTGAACAAAACTGAAGCAACACTGAACTAAATTGAGCTGAATAATGAATAATGACTCTATTGTGTTTTATTAGAGCTGCTTTTTAGTTTAATTGAGTTTGCTGCATAATTAATGTACTTTGGTACTGTTATTTTCTTGTTTATTACTGAGATGCTGCTGTCTTGTATAAAGTGCTATACAAATAAATGTAACTTGACATTGCAAGTTTTCTAAACATCCTACTCAACACCATAAAATAATAGTTTGTCAATAGTTTGAATAGGTGCAAATGTGAACCAGAACTGACAGATGTTCAAAACATTCATAAACAAAAACATGTAATGCACAGAAAGTTTAACAGTGTCTAATTTAAATTAGACTGCTGTATAATTTCTACCTATATTGAATAAAACTAAGAATGACTTGTATATACACATTAAGCTGGAGGAAAGAAAATGTATTTTAGCATAGAAAAAATTAAACATGACCTTTAAATAATAGCCTATTATTCACACAAATATACTCTATGTCTTCTGAAAACTTATATAGTGCACTTATAAAGGTTTTTTTTTGTCATTTTGGTCATTTTTTCAGACATGAGGATGAATTAATACTTTTATTCTGTAAGGATGTATTAAATTGATTGAGAGTGACAGTAAACACATTTGTAATTCTACAAAATATTTACATTTATATATATATATATATATATATATATATATATTACTTTCTAATCATCAAAGAATCTTGAAATATGGTTTCCACAAAAATATGAAGCGACAGCACAACTGTTTTGAACATTGATAATAATCTGAAATGTTTCTTGAGCAACAAATCATCATATTATAATGATTTCTGAAGGATCATGTGACACTGAAGACTGGAGTAATGATGCTGAAAATTCAGCTTTGATCACAGGGGTAACTTACATTTTAAAATGTATTCATATAGAAAACAAATTTTAAACTTTATAATATTTCGCAATATTGCTATTTTTGCTGTATTTTTGATCAAATAAATGCACCATTGGTGCGTATAAGAGATTTATAACGGTAGTGTATATTTAGCACCTTTGCAGTTCAAAGCAAAATGAAACTACTATAAAACCGAACATTGTTAGGTGAACTGTCCCTTTAAAACTGAAGAGGCACTTGAAGGGGAGAATTTTCCAAACTGAGAGCATCACACAGCGCATTCGCCCCTGACCCCTACATGTCTATTCCCAACCCCCTATTTCTCTCTGCCTGTCTTTCTCTTTCCCTCCCTACCTCGTTCTCATCATTTCATTACGCCACTTTCAAGGACAGAATCACAGTGCACCACACACACCTTCTTCACGAGGACATTGGCAGGACACTAATCTGCTGCTTCATCAATTTTACCTCGTCCAGAGAGACACTGTAATATTGTGCGCACATACACACACATAAATCGTTTACGCAACGAGTCTCCGTTGTCTGTCCTCCACTTGAGGATACACGCCTCAAATTACTGGCTAAACAGATCAAGAAGCTATCCCTCTTTTTCAAAGCGACCAATCAGAGTGCACCGTTGCATCCACCAATCTTTCTGCATGGTAACAGAGCTGGTAAACGATTGGCGGAGCAGGAACACTGAAGCCATGCCAGGTCTAATCTACTGTTACAAACACGACGCACAGAAATATGACAGCCACAACCAAGTCAGCACTGCGGTAGGTAGTACATTAGCTGATGCTGTAGCTGCGGTCTCATCGGCTAATAGAGCCTGCAGTGAAAACAAACACACAGTCAGAAAGGCAACTATCTGTCGCATTAGCAGTCATTACCCAATCAACACAAGAGCATCTGAAGAGTTGCTGACTCAACGCAACAGTGACAAACAAACCGTAACAGCTGCACAAACATTAGCGGCGCAGGCAGATGGAACAATAGCGACTTTAATGAGTTTTAATGGATGAGGAGGAGGAGTGACATTATGAGGTCAAGGAATAGGACTTGGCAACTAATTGAAAAATAAGTACTAAAATTATTAAAAGTGAAGAAAAAAAACGAAATAGACATATTTTTACAAACAGACAACTGCTTTTTCATGTTGTGCATTCATGCAAGCTTTTTAGGCTAGCCTTACCCACAACCCCTTGGAGGAGAATGCTTCTGTGGCAGTTTCCAGGGGACATTTGCAAAGCAAGGCTCGCGAGGCCAAAGCTAGCACAGCGTTTTTTAACTGTATGAGTCTATAAGTTAAAGGTAGGGTAGGCAATTTATACTGGTTGAAACTCTCTTCACATCCTGATAGCAATCAATAATAGAAGTGCTCTAAATACTAAAACATGTACATCTTCTGTGGAAGTCTCAGGACCAATCATTGCATTTGGTGCGATATCCTTCAACCTGTCAACCTATGTATTTCCATACCTCCGCGTACCTGCTCACGCAGACATCACAGTTCATCAGCCTGATCCATGAGGATATGGATCAACAACATATCCACAAACAAACATCAGCCGCTCTAGTTCACTAGTGTAATAGCGTAGTGCTTCTGTAGTTACACAACACACGCATCACACACATGACCAACGTCGGCCAATAGTGAGCCTACAAGTGACGTAGCACTACGCTATTACACTGCGTTAACTGACTGGAGGCCCACAGAGAAGGAAATGAATAGTTGAAATAAAGTCGTTATTTTTGTTTTTTTTGCGCAAAAAAAGTATTCTCGTCGCTTGATAAACTTAAGATTGACCCACTGTAGTCACTTGGACTATTTTAACAATGTCTTTAATAACTTTTCGGGGAACAAGTTTCAATCCCTTAGAAGCCTATGGAGGAGTGATCCAGCTCTCAGATTTAATCAAAAATATCTTAATTCGTGTTCCGAAGATGAACGAAGGTCTTACGGGGTTGGAACAACATGAAGGAGAGTAATTACTGACAGAATTTTCATTTTAGGGTGAACTATCCCTTTAACAGTCCCTCCTGAACCAAAACAATGAGCTTATGTTGTGTTCACACATCATGTCGTAACTGTATTTACGAGATGGCAACCCGTGACGTTCTGTTCACGTCCTCAGACTTGAATTTATGTGTTTACATGTCAACACAATCAACGGTAAAATGAATCTGCAGCAGTCAGGTGTTACAGGTCAGCTCTCTTTAAGTTATGTTCATTATTATTGTAATGTTATGTGGTTTGAGATATAAGGTAATTTAACACTGTCTCTCTAGACGCTTTGCAGACTCTGCTGTGCACGTTCACGTGTTTTAAAGGAGGCGTGGCTTTGTAGACGCTCTAAAGGGTGGGATCTTATACTTTCAAAGCTAACTTGCTAATGCTAACCTCTACGCAATTGCCAACCCTACCTTTAAATAGTAGTGAATTTAGACAGATGTTGCCACTCACATGCAAAAGCAAACAGTACGTGACAAAGGAGTCTGTGGTATCAACATGCAATTTTTTGACACTGGTTTCCCAATTCTGCCAACATACTCAAGATGATGTATATTACCATTAAAAGCAAAGTACACAATATAGTAAGTGGAAGTATGCAAATTGAAATGCAGTAAACTATTTTTGTTTGAAATGAACAAAATTTTAATAAACTAGTACATCATAAAACCATCTTCCAACCCATGTTTTTGCCTTACCCCAAATCACAATGGTACACATTTAATAATTATTTATATTATTGTTGGGACGATTTCCTGGGAAACTGCATAATGCTTTCAGCATTCCTCCATGCATGTTTACAGCATATCCGTAAATAAAAGACTACTATATGCAGTTGAAGTAGCTTGAAGCCGCAGCTGTACATCGACCCGAAAAGAGTTTTGCAAGCAAAAAGGGAAAGAGATAATATCCGTAATAAAACATGAATCAACATAGCATCACTTTTGCTGTGCATTGACACAAAACAATGTTTAGTTCTCTAAACTAGATACTGCTTTGGTCTATTTGCCAATAAATAGCCTTGCCAAGTTAAAGTTTCCATCTGATATGAATAGAAATTGTAACGTCTAATGTCAGAATTGCCAAATTTTTGTAGCGTTATTTAAAAACAACAATGTCAAAACAACAATGCATATAAGTTTTATCCTTAAACCGCTAGAAGGCTAAAAGTCACCTGGTGTAGCTTTATAGTCAATTGTTTCTACTTCGTTATTTAACACCTCATGCACAGTTGCTTTACCTTTTCCTGGTACTGGCGTCGTGAGGAGTCCAGTGATTGGATGAGGGCCGTAGCGTGTCCGATGAAGACGGCATAGCATGTCGCACCAACAATCATGCTGAGCATCGTCAGCCAGATATCAGAGAGACTCTCCGGAGCTTGACGTCCATAACCAATACACAACATGTGACTCATGGCTTTAAACACAGCAAACGAGTACAGCTCACTCCACGTGTCATTCTGCAGAGAGAGAAAGACAAACACACAACATAAACAGTACGAAACTCCAGCTCACACCACCTATGCCAATCTGAAAGCAATATAAACAGTAAAAAGCATCAGTCTATATGACTTTTGCACTATAATACACTTTCATTCTATGGAAAACAGCAGCATCAACATTTTGCCTGTATGTTCACCAAACAGTGTGGCAAAGTTGCTTATAGTTGTTGTTCAAGAATGTTTAAAGTGGATTATTGAAATAAAGTGTAATCCACAAGGCTGTATAAATAATGACAGAATTGTCATGCTTGGCTTCAAGTGTGGCTCAGATAATATTATTTACAGGCCTGGTTTTACAGAGAGGGCTTAGATTAAGCCAGGATTAGGCCTTAGTTCAATTAGGACACTTCAGTAGCTTTTTTAAACATGCTTTAGAAAAAACATTACTTGTGTGCATCTTGAGACAAAAAAATGGCACTGATATATTTTTAACTTTGTCACTGCAAGTTGCTTTCAGTTAAGACAGCTCAAACATGCATTTTAGTCTGGGACTATCTTAAACCTTAGTCTTAAGTCTGCGAAACCGGGGGATAATGTTTTCTTTTCCACATTTGAAGGATGCAAACCAAATTGAAAACCAATCTGGATTCAGTGGAAAAACAGCTTCATATTTGAACATTTCAGGTGGGGAAAATAACAATAGTAAAACACTGTAAATATATAACAATAAATCTTTCAAATAGTGGAATCCTACAATGCTGTGACATGACCACACTATGTCGCATGATTAATTAAGCGAGTGCCATCCATTTATCCACTATCCACAGAGCTATTAATGACGGTAACTGGGGGGGGGGGGGGGGGGGGGGGGTTATTTCTGAAGTCTAATATCATCTCCAAAATTTTGAGCATGTTCAGCACCAGGTTGTTATGACGGCACCAGACAGCCAGCTGTTCCTCCTGTCTATATGCAGACTCGTAACCATTGTGTGTAGGATTCTGATGAATGTAGTGTCGTCCGCAAACTTCAGGAGCTTGACAGAAGGGTCTTTGCAGTCGTTCTTGTAGAGGGAGAAGAGCAGTGGGGAGAGCACACATCCTTGGGGGACGCCAGTGCGGATTTTGTTAGATGTGAAGTTGCTCATTCTCACTAGCTGTTGCCTATCTGTCAGAAAGCTGGTGATCTATTGACGGGTAGAGCAAGGAACAGAGAGCTGGGTTATTTTTAGACCGTAGGAGTCATGTGATTGTGGTACTGAAAGTCAAACTGGATTCCACAAACAAGTCCCTGGTTTGTCCAGATGTTCCAGGATATAATGCAGTCCCATGTTGACTGCATCCTCCACTGACCTGTTTTGCTCGATAAGAAAACTGTAGGGGTCCCTGTGATGACCCTCAGGTAAGCCAATACCAGTCTCACAAATGACTTCATAACCACAGATGTTAGAGCAACAGTTCTGCGATTTGGTTTTTTTCCTTGGGATGGGGATGATGGTAGAGCATTTGAAGCAGGAAGGGATTCGCACAACTCCAGTGAGTTGTTAAAGATCTGGGAATAGATGAGGGCCAGCTGGACAGCACAGGCTTTTAGACAGAATGATGTACACCGTCTGGGCCTGGTGCTTTCCTTGTCTTTTGTTTCCTGAAGATCCGACACTCATCCTATTCACAGACCCGATGTGCATGAGGTGTTGATGGTTGTGCAGAGAGACAATAATGGCGCTTTTCCACTGCATGGTACGGCTCGGTACGGCTCAGTACGGTGCGGCTCGGCGCGGCACAGTGCGGCTCGCTTCGCTTTTCCACTGCAGTTACTACCGCTTCAAAGTGAGTGGGATTATAGACTGATCGTTATACTTTATCCGTTTCTCGGCAACCAACGAGAGGAACGTCTGCACTTTTCTTCCACTGACCATGATTCAGCCATTTCTTTTTTGGAATTTGTTTTTTCTTTCTTCTTCAAGCAAGTAACGTTAGTTTTAAAACAGGTGCTACAGCGGTGGCTGTTACTGGCTATTTAAATCTAGCGGGTTTGTTGTCTCGCAAATGACAATGGCGCTGGTAGTGACGATTCTGTCTGACCAATCAGTGATCTGCAGTGTTTTCACGTCACATTTTAGTATCAGTACGGTACACTTGGAATCTCAACAGAGGTGGTACCACTTAAAGTGAGCTGAAGCTAGCCGTACCGTACCATGCAGTGGAAAAAAGCCACAAAGTGACCCGTACCGAGCCGAGTCGAGCTGTACCGTACCATGCAGCGGAAAAGCGCCAAAGCGCGCCGTACCGAACCGTGCCGTACCGTACCGTACCATTCAGTGGAAAAAGCCATAAGAGTTGGTGTTGGTGTGGGGTCTCTGGGATGTGCTGGACCAACAAGTTTGATCCACTGCGGCACCACCTTGCAACCTACAAGACTCAAAGGATCTTCTTCTAACATCTTGGTGCCAGATACCATAGGACACCTTCAGGGGGCTTTTGCTGTTTTGGCAAACATTAGGACCAACGCTATATATTTGGCAGGTGGTCTTAATGTTATGGCTCAGTGGTGTATGTTTCATTTTCTGAATGCAATTCATATTATAACCGAAATGTCTACTGTGCCAATTTCTAAACTCTTATAAATAAAGCATTTAGCTGCAGAGTGGATGGCTGTCAGACATCTCAGTGTGTGGTGGGGCTCTGCCAGCAGTCTCAAACAAGAAGCCATTAAATGTGCCCTTTTTAAAAATGTGTCTGCTGCCTGACTTGTGCTGACATCCGGCTAATTCCCAAGGCAAGATTAATTACGGTTGGTGTCCTCTGAAAAACGAAAACCATCCTATCATGACTCTATAAGACCCCAGATTACAAATTTAAATGGTTACTCTATGTGTCAAGAGTCTAATAAAATGTATTATATTATATGTATTTTTTATATATTATTATAATATATTTAGATGTTTAGTTTTTGGCCGAATTGCATACTATTTGTAAGCATGTGGACAGATTGCAAATATGCATATTTTGCAGTATGCATGGAATACTACATTTGTCAAATTGTATAGTATAAATTATGTCCAAGTGTAAATAAAAAAGGCCTAGATTTTCAATATAGCCTCAAGGTGCACCCCAATCAAGTCCCACTTAAACACTATTCTATGTCATTTCGTAGTATAAATAGAGTGAGAAGTGTGTACACACTAGAAATACCAAAAATAAAAAGTGTTCATCAAATTATGATACACTTAATTAACCGAAAATATTGTGGCATGTTGGACACTTCATGCACTCAACTATTGCAGCTTTTCTTAAGCAGCCAAAGGGGAGGGGCTAACAAACTCCAATAATCAATGACAAAATAACGTTCGTACACTAGATAGTTTAGTACACAGTGCATAGTATAAGGGCATTGTATGTACATTGTATACGATAAGCAGTATACTAGTATCTTATTCCAAACATAGCCTGAGTTTTCTCCCCCAAGACTATTAGGTGGCATTCAGAGTAGAAGGGAAGAAGAAAAGGATTGTGAATTGAAAAAATGGGAAATGAGGAAAGTGTCAGAGTGAGCAGGTCACTGTAAGAACACTGGAGAGAACAGGCATGAATTATACATGAGTCAAGAGCACTTTGCCTCGAAAACAGAAGAAGTAGAGAGTCTATACTGAAACTCTGGACAGACAGACAGACAGACAGACAGACAGACACACACACACACACACACACACACACACACACACACACACACACACACACACACACACACACACACACACACACTAAGAGACATTGCGTTTGCAGAGACAAGTGAATAGATTGGATAGAGGAGGACACATTCTACACAGTCTATAATATCAAGTATATACTAACTGCAACTTCATTGACTATGTCGGGATAGGAATACTTGCATACTGCATATTGTTTTATAAAATGAGTATGTGAAACATATGCAATATGTAACAATAAATCTTTCAAAAAGTAGAATGCTTCAATGTTGCATCAATTTAGCGAGTGGCGTCCATTTATCATCTGGGTAATTTTGCATTTTAAATACAATTTTGTAAGCAAATGTCATAACATTTGGCAGTCAGATCATATAACGAGTCAAGAAAGAGATGCTTGATATCATTTATGGTTCAATTGTCACATTCAAAATATATTATTATATAAGATTACTCATACCGTGATATGAGATTTTGGTTCAGCCAACAGCAAAAATACAATTTACATATATTTGCATTCATACATTTGGCAGATGCTTAAACAAAAATGACTTACAGAGCATATGTAACTTTTTTGCCAGTAATATGATCACTTTTTAGCCAGTAATATGATAAGCTATTCTAAACATGCTAATATCTTTTGCAAGGAATTCCCATCTGTAACTAGACTAAAATAGTATACAGTATAAGTCTATGGCAGAAAATGTAAGCCACATGGATCTGAGATGCTTTATTGGGATCGCTCTCCTATTCATTAGCTCATGCCCTGGTCTGCAGTGATAGGGCAAGAGGCAGTATGGGAAGTCACTCATTAACCATACACAGACGCGTGCCCTGTGGCTGATAAGCACTGCGAATATCCCACTCTTGGATTGTGACTGAAATAGTGCACCTGTCTGCTGTTCTGACTCTATTTACAATAGCTTATCTAAACGTACAGCAGTCTTCGCATACTCTACTGCGACGACACGCGCTGCTGCCCAGGCCCTGAGACACCAGATGCTGTGTAATATATGTTTTTAATCTCAGCCAAGACAATCCAACATCTTTTCACCCATTCATTCATCTCTGCATCTGACTGAGTCAGTGCCGTTTTTCATTTCAAACATGAATGCAGCAGTCAGGCAGAAAAGCTTCCTGGGGCAATGATACTAAACATCAATCTGCTCTTCAGGAGGAATACATTCAGATGCGGAGTAAATTACGGAGGAAAGCAGGATTACATTTCTGATTGGTTCTGTGTGACACCAAGAGGTTATTTATCCACTATTGACTTTTGGCCTGTAGAGAGATACAGCAGTTGTGCATTAGAGTGCTGTAAGGATGATGTATTATTATAGGCCAAAACCTGAAAATTAGCATTTTAGCAATTTTGGTTCCATCGTCCTTAAGTTTTAATAGGTTAAATGCCTGTGGTGAAGACAAGCTCATGATATTTTCACATTTTACCCGACAACATAAAACATTTTTTTTAAGCTTTTGTAATGCCTGCTACACTGCAAAAAATGTTTTTCTAACTTAGTATTTTTGTCTTGTTTCCAGTCCAAATATCAAACATTTCTTAAATCAAGACCCATTTGCTAAAGTTGAAAAATGACATAAGATATTAAGTCTTGTTTTCTGGTGAAATAAAAATTAAGTAAGTTTTTGCTCAAAACAAGCTAAATTATCTGCCAATAGGGTTATTTTTCTTACCCCATTGGCAGATAATTTTGATTTTTTAAAGCATCAACTCACTTAATTTTGATTAATTGCCCCGGAAAACAAGACATAATATCTTATGTCATTTTACTCATCTAGTAAATGCATCTTGATTTAAGAATTTTTTTGGACTGGAAACCAGACAAAAATACTAAGTTAGAAAAGCATTTTTTGCAGTGTACAGATTTCGGCAATCCTAAGATCATTAGAAATAACAATGTACGACACTTATCTAATAAACTTGGATGTAGACTGTACGATGATGACACCCATTGAATAGTAGGCTACGGCACAAGATAGTATAGAAGAATCAAATATCCTCAGCATGAGCTAGTGGTAAACAAATAGAGCAAGATGAATCGCACTTGTGGTTTTTAATGTGAGCTGAAAAAAGAGGAGGAAGCAAAAGAGGAGAATAAAGATGTGGTCATGGCTAGGGAAAAGAGGACAAGAAGTTTAAAGTGTTAGCACCATGTCACGTTGATCAATACGCCATTTCATGTTGCATTTTTATTGGCTCGTCAGTGAATCTCTCTCACTGTACGACGAAGGAACGGCGTTTAGGAGACACGACCAGAGAAATCGCCACGATTGGTCATGTTTCATCTCGGATTGCCCAAAATCGTACTATGTGTACCAGGCATAAAATGAGGTTGCTAACAAGCGTCTCAATGTAGAGGTTGTCAGGGACATTAAACATTATCAGCTGAACAGGTAAACTCATCTCACTTTCACTTATTGTGTTTATAATCGCACTCATGCAAACTATTATAACTCAAACCTTCAGGGAATTATATATTTTTTTTTTAAATAAAGACAGAGTTTTTGGAAGCTTAATGGTGGTGACTGTGAAGTCATGTGACTATGGCATAGTTCGTTTAGCTTTTTACCTGGTGATTGTATTTAGTCTTTAAAATTCATAGAAGTTGTACATTTGTGCAGATTATCAAAAGCCAATGGAAAAGCCTACTGGGTTGTTTTGAGGGAACCAGGGCAATGATAACTAACAGGATGGCCTATAAAAATCCATCATCACTGCAACCATCTATTGCAATGAGGATAATGTTATATTTCAGAGCTGGCTCTTTCGTTGCTCAGAAGTTCTTATGTTTCATTGGGGTATCAACTTTATCTCAGATGTTTCGGTCCCACTTTATATTAAGTGCCTTTAAGTACTATGTACTTACATCAAAAAATAAGTACAAAGTACTTATTATTTTCATGTTGTATTGTAAAACACTTTTGCTGCTATTGAGATGTGATACGGGTAAGGTTAGGGTCAGGTGTGTGTGGTATGGGTCGGTTTAAGGTTGGGTTAAGGTGTAAGGGAAGGGTCAACAGTGTAATTACAAATGTAATTACGTAAATTAATTACATGCTGGTATTTTCAAAAATAAGTACAATGTAAAAACATGTATGTACACAATAAGTCCATTGTATCAAATTAATTTCAATGTACGTACATAATAGCTATAGCTATGCAAGTACATAATACCTATAGCCACTCAATATAATGTGGGACCGATGTTTCTCTTAAAATTCCTGATGAGAAATAAAACAAGTACAGAACTATAAAATGAACATGAATAACAGCTCAGATCATTTGATGAGAAATGTTTGTGTTCATTTTGAGATTTTTGACAAATTCTGTGCACAGTGAGAGACATTGTTGAGAATTCTTCTGAAACTCAAGAGAGAAGCAGAAAGCTTCAGCGTAAATATCCATTTCCTCTCCACAAATCCCCACACAATTAGATATTAATGAAATTACATTTGTGTTCATTCCTTTTAACAGGCACACATATGAATATTTTGGTGCAAACATAAGCAGTATCAATGCAGGTTAAAATGTATGAATGTGCAAACTTACTATTATCAAAATAAGAACTCAACTTACCATTATTTAAAGTCAGCAATTAGGTCAGAACCTACTACTGTAATATGATTGCACGTCAGATTTACAAGATTTTTTTATCCATTTTTTAATCCATCTGGAATTTATTGGATTGAGAAAGGTCCCTATATGATGTGGCTGAATGGTAAGGGATGAAAATAAAAGGTGTTGTCTACTGAACAGGAAATAGATAGAGACAAACACTTCTCTTTTCTTTGGAATAATCTGCATTGATGAAACGTTTACGATATGACCAGGAAAAGTAAATGGGAAGAATTTTGACTTTCGTGTTGATTAAACAAATTATGTAGCAAATAAAACTATGTAATACACATTAAGTCAAAATAAACAGATTTTGGAGTAAGGAGCAGTCAGCCTTGATTAAAACGGATTCTGGGAACCAACCCATAATGTGACCGCTTTATTCTTCCAGGTCCATGTTAACGGCGGTGTTTTCCCAGGAGGATGCATGCGTGTGGTGAGAGGACTGGGAGCATCTCTGTATCCCTGGAGGGGTTTTCTCAGAGGGACAGAAATAACAAACTGCATGTTTAATCCACTTACACATGTGATTCTTCACACACACACACACACGTTGGGTTTTCATTCTTTCCATAGGCAATGATTTTTCTACTGTAAATTCTCTCCCCTAACCCTAAGCCTACCCTTAAACTCACCCATCACAAAAACACTATGAATTTTTACATTTTTAAAAAACATCAGTTATAATTTATAAGCCGTTTTCCTCATGGGGACCAAAAAATGTCCCCAAGGATCATGATTTCTGATATTGCAATCTCTGTAAGGACATTTTGTCCCCAACACGTAGGGTTTACAAGGACACGGGCACAGACACAAACTCACACGCACACACACACACGTGCACACACGCACAGCATCTAAACCCCAGTCACAACGCAGGAAAACTAATCACATTTAATTAGCTCAGGCTATTACAGCTGAGACGTATACATACTATGTGTTTGGAGTCAGTAAGATTTCCCTTTTTTAAGAAATTAAAACCTTTATTCAGCAAAAATGCGTTCAATTGATAAAAAGTGACAATAAAGACAGTATATATAACTTCAAATAATTTATACAGTTTCCACAAAAATATGAAGCAGCCCAAATGTTTACAACATTGATAATAATAAGAAATTTTCCTTGAGCAGCAGATCAGCGTATTAAAATGATTTCTGAAGGATCATGTTACACTGAAGACTGAAGTAATGATGCTGAAATATCAGCTTTGCCTCACAAAGATTAAATAGGACTTTACAATATATCAAAATAGAAAAAAATATATATTTTAAGGTGAAATAATATATCACAATATGTCTGCTTTTAACAACAAATATTTCCTGGTTTCATTGAAAATCACCTGGGAACCAAAAGATCAAATTTTCTTGCTTCTCTTCTGCATATCATTTATATATCAGAAATAAGATACAAAAAAAAAAAACACACACACACATTTTCACTAGTGAGTGGACTAATCCTAATAGATTCATGTTAGCACTGAGCAACACACACATGCACACACAAACACACACAGACACACACAGACACACACACACACATCAGTAGGCCTGTTTGTATACAGAAAATTCACAGCATGTGCAACTCAGATGCCTCAGTATGCTTTGATTTATTACCGTTACCATAAACCTCACAAACAAACACAGATAATTATAATTTAATGGTTTTTTTTCATAAAGTTATCTCAATTCCTGCCATTTGCTACATGTAACTGCAAAACTTCACATATTTCAACTTTCATATGAACTGTGTTTAGAATTTTAGGAACTCTAATTAGGAATTTTGAGGAATTCTAATCTGTCTATGCAAGTAAAGCGACAGTTATTTTGTGCACAGGTACTAGCAAAAAGGGCAATTCACATTTTGACTAATGCAGACAATCACCAGATTACAGTGCGTCACTTCTCAGACAATCATCGACCAGACAAGCACTGATTCAGCACATTCAATTGGTGAAAACAAGCACAGACAGACGGAAACAGACTCTGACAGATCCAACAAAACCTGACGAAGTGTCTGTTGCCTTCTGTCGGTACAGTGTGAATTGCCCTTTATATGATCAAACCTCAATGCATCAGCACTTGCCAAGATCTAGTCTCATGTAGAAGACCTTCAGACTGACGACAGAAGGTCTGGACTCCGTAGCAGTTTTCATTGGCCAAGGACCGCCCAAGAGGACGTCTGACTGACATGTAAAGCAACCAATCACCGTTTGTTTTGTTCCACGTCATGTTTAGGGGTGTAAAAATGTAAAGTTGATGTGCCTATGATCACGTACCGTAGCCTGGATGCCAGCCCGAACCGCGCCCACAAATTTTTTAGGTCGGGAAGTTCGGTCTGGACTCGATCCGTTGAGGAGCTACTATGCCAGAACAAAAAAACGTTCGGACCAATCAAATTGTCATGGCGGGCTTTATACGATGATGGACAGATGCTCAACAGTAACGTAACCATCCACGTCACCAAAGAGCGCTTGGGTTGAATTCGTTTACGACAAAGTATGGCTGCCGCTGGAGAATTTATGTGTAGATTTAGCCATCGCGTTTGTTAGAGAAGATGTAGACAGCGCATTCATTTTAAAAGAGGAACAGAGAACCGCGATCAAGGCATTTGTCGGTCGGAAATATGTTTTTGCCGTTCTTCCTACGGGATTCGGTCTACCCAATTGGCATTGCAGAGGATTTTTTTTCCTGGTTCGGATGAAACACGCCCCATAATCACACAGCCCAATGGAGCAGTATCAGACTCACATTCTGACTAGAATCTGAGTATGACGACGTCAGGCTAAACATACCGGCGTGCATCTAACACATTTTTCTGTGCAAGTATTGTGCAAGTTAACTGCAACAATGGCGCTGCAAACTTCACATACTTTCGAAAATACAGCATTTAGTTGATGCTGATAAGAGCTCATTGTCACGGTTGTAAACACAGCGTTCTTCTTCCATGAGGGGGTTTGGCATCACGACGGCTTTGTCGAAACTCCAACGGTTCGTGAGAGTGACGTCTGAGGCTGAGACTAGCCGAGATCAAACCAACATCCTTCTCACCATTCAGAAAGTCTCAGGCGGTTTCTTTGTGAACGTCCACCTTTGAACATCGATCATAATCCACGGCCTGTAAACACAGCTGTGATCGACTGCCAAAGACATCAATGCCTTCACACGCTTCTGGACGTTTTCGTGTTGATCCAGCTTGTGTGGGTCACAATGTTGGCTGGCGTTAAAATATTATACAAATAAACTATGGTTCACTTATTTTCTTGTATCAGTTACAGTGTAAGACCAAAAAGAATTTATCCACTGAACCTTTCGTCACATATTACACAGGGTATCATGACATGAATAATATTTTAAATTCATAAAGGTCAATCCATGAACGAGTGCCTTTTCCATTTTAAACTGATTTTTAAAGTAATTTCTTTTTCTGTTTTAAGCATTCAATCAGAAAGAAAATGATGTAAGTGTTAATAAATTGCATTGTACCATTTCTAATTAAATTTACATAAAAAAAGACAAAATGCTTGATTATTTTTTTATATTGTTTTCATTAAAATGTGCATTTTTGCAAATACAGGAAAAGATGGAAACACAGGGTTAAAGTACAGGATTTTTGTTGATGTGTTTATCATCAGATTTTCATTATGATTGAAGTATTTTTTGCACATACACTACAGTTCAAAAGTTTGTGATCAGTAAGATTTTTTATGCTTTAGAAAGAAGTCTCTTATGCTGGATTTATTTGATCAGAAATACAGTAAAACAGTAATATTGCGAAATATTATTAGAATTTAAAATAACTGTTTTCTAGCGTAATATATTTTAAAATATAATTTATTCTTGTGATGCAAAGCTAAATTTTCAGCATCATTACTCCAGTCTTCAGTGTCACATGATCCTTCAGAAATCATTCTAATATGATTATTTGCTGCTCAAGAAACATTTATGATTAATGTTGAAATCAGTTTTTGCAGCTTCATATTTTGGTAGAAACTGTGATACAATTTTTCTTTGTCAAAAGGTCAAACGAACAGCATTTATTTGAAAAAGAAATCTTGGCACCCATTTCAAATAATGACCCATGAAAATACCCTTATTTGAAGATCAATATGTGATTAAATAAAGTGTGCAATGAGTGTGATTATCACAAATAACTGCAATCAAATTACATCATGATTGTGACAGACCCAGCTCTCGCTCTCTGAAATACCACTGTGTGTGTATGAAACTTTTCTTTTCTCCTGCATCTGTTTATGTAATCGCTCTCTCCTCTTTCTGCCATCTCACATTCTCTCTATCTTTCCCTCGTTCTCTGATCTCCAGAGGGACAGTGACCTTAATGCCACATGTGACATCATCACGAACCTTCTGTAACCACAGAAACGGAGCTAAAACAACACAGGTCGCCTCTGTAACACAATTCAGCACAACAAACAAACTAGAAAAAGTTCTTAAAGTCAACATGCATTTATAATTGAACCTATATACACTACTTAACTCCCTTTAAGCCAAAAGGGAAAGGCAGCTTTATTGTCAAAGATTTATCAGTGCACATTAATGCAAAGAATAAAAGTTTTTCTCTATGTGCCAGGCAAGAAGAGCTGAAAAATGGGAGGACATGATGACATCAGCGAAAAAGAAAGTTGTTTGAAAGGCTGTGCATGATGTATAACATCAAGTCCTGTCTTATATTTTGTTCTCATTAAATATCCTGTTTTATTCCGAAATTTGCCACATTTTGGAAGTAATATAACAATATAGTCATTTTATGATGACTTTAAAGCTGTTGTAAGAGTTTTTTTTTACCACACATATACTGTACTATTATTTTACAATTCTGACATTTTTTCTCACACTTGCAGGTTTATATCTCGCAGTTCTGACTTTTTTTCTTAGAATTTAAAGATATAAACTCGCAATTCTGAGAATTTTTTTTGGAAAAAAAGTCGCAATCACCTTTTTTTGTATTCCCTTGCATAAACAAGCTTCCATACTTGACAGACAACTGAAACACGTGTCCAAAGAAATAACTCTTACTTCTTTGACAGAAAACTTGTTGTCAATCATTTTGCACCTTCAGGTTTGCTGACATTGGATTTGCAGCATGGTGGGATTTTGGAGAGTTGGAATGAGAGATTGGGATGATCTAGTTGAGGAAAGTCTGTCAGAAGTCACTTACATGATCTTTAAGAAGCTGAACCCTTAAAGGGCATGAAATGAATAAATAAACTAATTTTTCCTGTTTTGTTTATTTAATTAGTGGTGTGTGTGTGTGTTGTGTGTGTGTGTGTGTGTGTGTGTGTGTGTGTGTGTGTGTGTGTGTGTGTGTGTGTGTGTGTGTGTGTGTGTGTGTGTGTGTGTGTGTGTGTGTGGTGTCTGGCCCTATAAACAGGTTCTTTCATGTCTGTTTGAGAGATGTACAAAGAGCGCAGCTGCTTTGGCACATCTCAAAACCTGAACATTTACAAACACACACACACTTTTATCTCACTGCCATCACCCTGTCTCATCTCACCCACACAAAACAGCTTAAAGCCGAGCAACAACACACACTCTTACTCACAGTTTCATCAAACACTTCAATAGACCGACACTGTATGAACTAGAGGTAGAGTGGGAAAACCCAATGAGAGGAGACAAAAATATGGGAAAATCACTCAATTCCTCACCGTCTGTCACAAATTAAATCTATTTAATATCTTATTTACTGCAATGAGAGTTTTCTGATTCTCAGATGACAGAAAAACTCCAGTAACTCACACTCGTCTCATTTTCAGTTTCAGAACAGATCTCAACAATGTCTAAATGTGCTCATATCTGCCAAGATAGTGGAAATTAGTGGAAAAACATATTTTGTCATGACTTAATGACAACTGTGCATCGCGTAGATACATGTCATCATGTAAAGATAAATATTATTAGATGAAGCAGACACCAACTGGGAACCTTAGCTGGTCAATGAGAATCAGGTAATATCTGCAAATAGATTCTGCTTAATAGAATTCAATTTCATTAAATTTAATTACCCCACTTGGATATTCGCTTTGTGAGCGTTGTGAACCAATTTTCTTAATATTAGTGCTACCGGGGCGCAGTATTGTTCAGTGGCACACGCTAAGAAAGTCTCATTCCCTGCATCCAGACGTCTTTTGTTACGCATGTGCAAAAGTGCATTCATAAATTAAAAAGGAATAACATACCACCATCTTGTTGAGGGAGACCCAGCAGTCTGATGGGAAGTCTTGCAGCATTGGCACCAGAAACTGCAGGCACCCGTCCCAGTGGCACAGCAACAACATCATCGCTATCAGGTTAATAATCCGCATCACTGCGCTCGCCAGGTCATACGTCATGTGGAAGATCTGAAGGGCAGAATCACAACACAACATTAGCAAAAGTTTGTCTTATAAAACTTCTATATATATATATTTTTTTTTTTAAGTATCCAGGAAATCTGTTTGAAAGTTTGTCTTATAAAAGTTATATTTTTTGGAAACCTGTTTGAAAACATTATTTTTGTAATTCCGTTTGGCGCCACTAGAGACAGAAATTACACACTTTACTATTAAGAAATGGGGAAAGAATGGAAACACTTTTAACCTTACAATAAGCTGCAATTTATTGACATTAGCAGTTATTATTTGTTAATGTTATTATCTACATATATATACACACATAATAACACATAAAATAACTTTTTATCTCACAATTCTGACATTTTTTCTCACAATCTTTCCTTTTTTCTTAGAAGTTAAAGATATAAATTTGCAATAGCCAGAAACAGCCAGAATTTAAAGATAAACTCGCGATTGAAAGAAAAAAGTCAGAATTGTGAATTTATATCTCTTAATTTTGACTTTTTTCTTAGAATTGAAAGATATCAACTCTCAGTAGTTAGTTAAAAAGTCAAGATTGTAACATGTTTTCGTCGTCTTTTTTAACATAGTAGGCTAATTGGAAGAAGAAAAAAACAATAAGCACGACGTAGCTACAGTCCGTTTTTGCATCGCCAAACCAGATGCTCGTTAGATCAAAAAATAATGTCATATGTCATAATGATTTTATGTGAACCTGCCTTTAACGGCAATAGCCTCATCCTTTTTAAACAAATTAGTTTCAATCAATTTAAACTATTCGTGTGACTATATGCCCCTGCGCAATACACACACATTACCACGGGATGGCGTGTGTTCATTTCATAAACTGTACACAATGGTAGCTTATTTATTTTGTAGCCTATAAATTAATGTATATGTCCAACGGATAATGTCATACTTTTTAGTAGTGCTATCGTGGCGTAATAATCTGTTTGGTTGTCAAATGTATTACTGAAATGAAATCGAATGTATCGTCCTGTGGAATCATTCATTCACAGACAGCTTACGAAGATGTTCAACTAATAAAAATCTTCATCGCTGGCAAAAAAAATTATGCATTTGCAGATTTGCTTTCACTAGACTAAACTGTAGCTCTTGATGTTCTTAAATCTTCCTGTTACGACTCCGTGTCGAGTGTGATTGAACGGGCTTCAGAGTTCAGACGATTCAGTGCGTGAGGAACTGAACAGAACTGATTCGCGAACCGATTTAGACAGATCTGCCAACTTGTTTGATGAAGTCTTTGAACAGGATCGACCCAAAAGAGTGAATCATTTGTAAATTGAGCATCGCTCATGCCCATAAAAAAGATACAGCGCGCTTGGAATAAACTCATTTAACGACATGTAAAGTAACGAGAGGAACGATCAACGTAACATGTAAAAGTATACACCTTGTGTCCCTGACAGGAAAATACCCTGCTGCGCGATTGGCGCGAAAATATAACGATATTCGAAAAAGCTATTTTATGATCCCAACCCAACTTTGTGAATAGATTAACGGCGATATTTTTTTTATCGCCCGAGTCTCACGTTAACGCCGATAACGGCCCACCACTAATATATATAGATACATACATAGGCTACAGTACAGTATGTAGACATTACACACACACACACACACACACACACACACACACACACCTATATATATAAATGGGTGGAGGGGTTACATATATATGCACACTACACGTGTGCGTGTGTGCATGTGCGTGCGTATATGCGTGTGCGTGTGTGTTGTGTAACGACTGAACCAATCAAAAACACCATTGTTTCACGTAATCTTCACAACCCCTCACCCAGGCACACTCAGTGATGTCTGGTTTCCTCACTGAGATTTACCAACCTTTTGCTCATCACCTCATACACACACCAAAGACTGGGAGAAAAGTACAGCAACAAACAGACATGCAGTCCCATAGAAATGTAATTCTCTCCACTGATTCATTCACAAATCTGAACATACATTTCCCCCAGGACATATTGTGTATCATTACTGTTTGTAAAGTGTCTGTTTGTATTGTATAGTGTTATGCATGCCTGCGGATTGAACAATAGGTTACTATCGTAACCCCGGTTCTCTGAAACATCGAGTGGAGAGATCCACCTATGGGAAGGGCATCCGTACCTGACCTCTGCAGAAGCATCCAATTGCACCAAGTCTGGCTAGACAGACAGAAGCGCGCAGCCAATGCCAGGTGAGGCCACACCCCCTCATCCACGGGCATATAACATCTGGGCGCGCTGCTATTCCTCAGTAAGTATATTCGCTTCTCGTGCGGCAAGCGGGGCAAAGCTGGTGGATCTCTCCACTCGATGTTTCAGAGAACCGGGGTTACGATAGTAACCTATTGTTCTCTTTCATCATCTCGTGTTCGAGATCCACCTATGGGAGAGACATGGACAGCTCCCCGATTGCCCAATACACTCACAGTGAGGTTCTGAAAGCCAGAGAAAGACGGTCACCTCGGGGAGGCGGTGCCTGACACGTCCATTAATCATGAACCTGCAAAGGTGACGCCACACCAACTGCTGTGGACAAGCAGGACATGAAGCATGCATGAGACACATACATGATAGTACCCCCAACCCACCAAGGCACATAAACTATACCCATAACGGGAAGTAAATGTTTGGTGGCAAGAATGAACATGACCAGCCGGCCCATTCACTCTTATTGGTTTCAACAGGGTACAGGGAAGAGCTAAGAAGACCCCACCCCTAAAACCAAATGTGCTACCGAGGTTCTGGTGACATCCAGCCGGTAGTAACGCACAAAGGTATGAGGAGAAGCCCAACTGGAAGCGGAGCAGATGTCCTGCAGTGACACTCCCCTAAACCAAGCCCAAGAGGCGGCTAAGCCCCTTGTGGAATGAGCTCTGATGCCCCTTGGGGGCTGCACTCCCTTTGCTTCATAAGCCATAGTTATAGCGCCCACAACCCAATGTGAGAGGCGTTGCTTCGATATGGGACTCCCTCTGTGCGGAGGGGCCCATGAAACAAAGAGCTGGTCGCTCTTCCGGAAAGCGCTGGTCCTGGTCATATAAGCCTGTAAAGCACGGACTGGACACAAAGCATTCAGCCTCTGATCCTCCAGAGAGGTAAAAGGTGGAGGGTGAAAAGCGGACAGCTCCAACACCTCCGAAGTGAACGCAGGGAAGCACTTCGGCATGAAGGCCGGGTTAGGCTTAAGGGAAACCTTATCTCCACTGAGGGAGAACTTAGTGCACGAGGGGTGAACCGAGAGTGCATGTAGCTCACTGACACGTTTAGCAGATGCCAAGGCCAAGAGCAAAGCTGTCTTGAAGGACAGCAGCTTAAGGGAAATACTCCCTGTTACGACCCCCGAATTAGCCTTGGGGTTCGGGAGTCAAACATTTAAATGCGACATTAAAGAGGAACATATATAAGCCATGGTTTGTACAAAAGACCCAACAATCAAGCTTACTGTGCAAAAAGCCAAAACCTTTATTCAGCAAACAAGGTAAATGGCGAAAATAAAGTGAATTAATCTATACGAATATAGATTAATATATATATAAATGGACATGAGATACAGAATTTCTGTAAGATGGATTAAGTTAATGAAAAGAGAAAAAGATAGACGTGGACGGCGCCAAAGAAAAGAAAATAACAAAACCAAACGAAGTCTAGCTGTTAAATAACCTCTACTCCTAACTAAGAAAATAAAGAAGAAAACAATAATCTTCAGCGTCCAAGACGCCCTACCTAATCTCCACTAACTAACAGAAAACAGAAATACAGGGATTGGCACTCGCCCCTAACCTAATGTGTTTAGACAAAAGCGAAATCCCTGCGTGTGGCAGTGTATGTCACGTGACATGCTACCTGTCTATCTCTCTCTCCGCACTAGTAACTTTCAGCGGTCTGCTGTAGAGCAAGTTACATAAAATCAGAGAATTAAACACAGGAAGAGTTCACTCATACATAAACTCAGCATCACACAGAGTGAACGAGAACCACAGCCTTAACAGGGTATACAAAGTCATGACAGAAAGCTGCGTGGTCTGAGTCTCAGCGAGCCGAGAGCTTCTGTGGAAACGTCTGGCGTGCACTCTTATTCCCCAGGTGGCCTGTTCCCATTGGCGACAGCGAGAAAAGGTGACGTCAGCACTAACAATGATTGACAGGTCACTTAGCCAATCACGGGTACCTGCAAAAGCGAAAGTAACCGAGAGAGAGCGGGAAGAGAAACACAAGAGAACACACACACGCAATACAGGAACGTAACACTCCCCAGGGGCTCAAAAGGATGTTGAGACAGTGCTTCCAGCACCCTGGAGAGGTCCCATTCCGGAACAGTTCTCCTGATGACTGGCAACGAGCGGTGTGCACCCTTCATAAATCTGCGGATTAGAGGGTGCTGCCCGACAGTAGAGCCCTCAAAACCCACATGACAGGCTGAAATCGCAGCCAAATAGACCTTAATGGTGGAAAAAGACCTCCCTTTTTCCATGAGGTCTTGAAGGAAACACAAAATATCAGGAACTGAGCACTGATAAGATGTGAGACCGCGCCCATCGCACCACCCCTCGAACACGTGCCACTTACAGCCATATAAGGACCGTGTAGAGACGGCCCTGGCATTGTGAATAGTGGCGACCACACGCGGCGAAAGCCCAAGTGCGTTCAGGTTCGTCCTCTCACGGGCCAGGCCCAGAGAGCCACCCTGTCCGGGTGGGGGTGGTAAATCTCCCCGTTGGCTTGGGACAATAGATCCGTGTGAACGGGAAGGCGCCACGGCTCGGCGTATAACAGAGGAATTATCTCCGCCAGCCATGGTGCCTTGGGCCACCTGGGTGCTATCAGAATGAGAGACAGGCCCTGCTCTCTCACCCTGGCCAATGAGGGAATTATCAGGCACAGGGGAGGAAAAGCATACAGGAGCACTCTGGGCCATGGGTGGGCCAGTGCGTCTACCCCGAGGGGCGCGTCCATGTCCCTTAGAGAGAAGAACATAGGACAATGGTAGTTTTCGCGCGAGGCGAATAGATCTACGCTCGCCCGTCCGAATCTCATCCATAGCATTTCCACTATCTGAGGGTGAAGACGCCAATCTCCGTAGATTGGGTTTCCCCTTGATAGCAGATCCGCACCTCTGTTCAGAATGCCCGGAACGTGAGTTGCGCGTAACGACAGGAAAACCCGTCTCCTCCACACCAAAAGCTTGTAAGCTAGAGCATGGAGTTTCGACGAGCGGATGCCGCCCTGACGGTTGATATAAGCCACAGCCGTGGTATTGTCGCACCGTACTAGAACGTGATGTCCCTGCAGGCGAGGCAGAAAATGATTCAGAGCTTTCCAAATGGTTAAAAGCTCTAAATAGTTTATGTGCGCTGAACGTAGTCTGTTTGGCCACAGACCGTTCACCGTTCTGCCCTCCTGGGTGGCACCCCAGCCTGTCAAGGACGCATCTGTCGTCACAACTTTCCGCATCGTAACCGCCCCCAGAGGGGTTCCCCGTGCGTAAAAGTTCTCGCTCTCCCAGTGGCGCAAGGTCGCCGAGCAGGCACGTGTCACTGTTACCGATCGGCAAAGGTCACGAATCGGGCTGAAATGTAGTGACAAGACCCATTTCATGAACGCCCTCATCCTCAGAAGTCCCAATGGCACAACTTGGGTGGATGAAGCCATGAGACCCTTCAGCCTGAGACATGTGCGATATTGCACTTTCGCCCCTTCTCTGAACTGCGTCAGACAGTTCATCAGAGAGCGAACGCGCTCTTGAGAGAGGCGCGCTCGCATGGAGACCGAATTCAACTCCAAGCCCAGGAAAATGACATTCTGACTGGGCGTGAAATTGCTCTTGCTCACATTCACTTGGAACCCGAGCGATATGATGTGCGCGAGCACACGGCCGGTGTCCTGCAACACCTTCTCCTTTGATTCGGCTATGATGAGCCAATCGTCTATATAAGTCAGGATTCTCAGACCTGATATTCTCAGAGGTGCTAAGCCCGCCTCCGCGCACAGACAGAAAGACCGGGGACTCAAACTGAATCCAAACGGAAGAACTGTGAATTCGTAACATATGCCCTGGTAGGTGAAACGAAGAAACTTCCTGTGCGGAGGATAGATGCTTATGTGAAAGAAAGCATCTTTCAGATCGACTGATGTGAACCAGTCGTTCTGTTTTATGGCACGGGCGAGTGCGCCTTGTGACAGCATTCTGAAAGTGTATTTCCTCAAATGTTTGTTCAACACTCGAAGGTCCAAGATAGGGCGGAGAGAGCCGCCTTTTTTCGGGACCAGAAAATAACGGGAATAAAAACCCTGGTTCATCAGATTGGGGGATACCACCTGAATCGCTCCCTTGTTTAAGAGAGATGAAATTTCCTCTTTCAGAATGTGAGAGGCGTTCTCTTCCGTGTGAGAAAAGAGAATGCCGTTAAAATGCGGGGGTTTTACTGCGAATTGCAATCTGTAACCCTGCATTACTGTACGCATCACCCACTCGGGAGCTGAAACGGTTCGCCAAGCCGCTTCGTGACTCGCGAGAGCTCCCGCTCGGGCCAGAGAGGAGCTGTGTGAGACCGACAGGTTTATTTGTGATGCAATGGCGCCATCTAGTGGGCACACTAGAGGCGACATGCAGGGGTTCGGAGGGATTTCCTCTCTCTGCAGTGAGATGAATTCTCTCTGCGGAGAGAGGTTTTCTCTCCGAAACGAATTCATTTGATTCGTATTTTTTTGTGTTTTGTGTGTTTTTTGTTGGGCAAACACTGGGGCCGAAGCTTTTATTGAGAGAGTGAGGGGAACTGAGTGTGGGCAGTGTGGTGTCACTGAGCTTAAACTTTCCCTCACAAAGGGCCCCCTGAACGTGGGGGGAAAACACACATTTCTCGAACACACGAGCTGGGCAGTCTCGTTTACAGGCGGAGAGCTGACCCATCTGCGGGACCCCCTGGGTCTTTTGGACGGGGGTCCTAGAAGAGGAGGGGAGTCCGAAGGGCTTGCGGCCCGTGAACATGGACTCGAAGCCCCCATCGGCTGAACATCAGGCAGGCCGCTTTCGTTTCGAGTCGGTGGGGTTGGAATTCGCAGGTCTCCCGGCCGCGGCCGCGGCGGGAGCGGGCTTACCCCAGTGCTTGTGTGTAGGTGCTGGGTTATGTTGCCGAGGGGGTGGTTTGTTGCGGGGCTTTTCTTTGCCCTGATGAAACTGTCGTCCCGTGGCCGGTGGGTTAGGCAAACGCACAGGGGGCGCCTGGCGTGGGACTGACTTTCTGGGAAGGCAAAGCTTGAAAGCCTCATCCTCCTTCTTCTTATCGTCACACCGTTGTTGCATCAGTGCGACGGCGGGGCCGAAGAGAGCCCGGCCGGGCTCCACCGGCGCGCCCGCGATGCGCCGTTTCTCACTGTCAGGGAGTCCCGACAGGTTCAGCCAGAGCGCGCGCTCTCCGACCACGGAAAGCACCATGGAGCGCCCGCAAGCTTGGACGGCCTGCCGGGCGTTGCGGAGGACGAGGTCGTTCACCGTGAGGATCTCCTTCCACAGGGTTTCAGAAGGATTTTCCTTTTCCAATTGTTGCCCTAACTCTTCGAGGATCTCCGCCTGGTAGGCGGAGAGGAGCGAAGAAACGTTAAGGGCCCTGACAGCCACGGCCGAGGACTTATAAACTGCCTGGTGAACGGAGGCAGCAAAATGGTCCATCTTGTTGGGCAAGACCGGCTTAGGGGGAGCGAGCAGCCCGCCCTGAGCGGGGTTAAGGTGCCGGGCGATGGAAGGCTCAACGGCGGGAGGTTCGCCCATACCGTGCGCCGCCATGTCCTTAACCTCGAGTCCCGTGAGACCGTGTTTGAAGTCGAGCGGGTCGCTCCAATAATTTCTCATGTGCTTCGCGCACGCCGGGAGGATGGGGAAGAGTTGTTTCCTCAGGCCGGGAGGGGGTCCCAGCACTTTCCCATCATAAATATCCCTCTCCTGGTCGGTGGCGCTCTGCGGTGCCGGCCATTCGATGTTGAGACGAGCGGCCGCTCGCTCACACACTTCCAGGAGGATGGCTTGAGGCAGAACCGCGTGGGCGGTAGCCTGGGGAACACCAGAGGGCAGGATGGCTGAAACCCCAAGAATGGCCGCATCCTCCTCTTCGCCAGAACCGGGCAGTTCGTGGACGAGAGCGAGGTTGTCCCCGAAGATGTCCTCCTCGGGGAAGGCGGGATTGGGCTGGTCAGCCCAGACAAGAGACGTTGCGCCCCGGGAGGCCCCCGGTAGCGCGTCGTCATCACCGTGTCCCCCGTCCGAGTCAGAAGGGCTGAGCCCGGTGCACTGTGTCACTGCCACCTTAAGACGCCGTTTAAGCAGCTTCCTAGGCAGCATGAGGCAGAAACTGCAATTCTCCGGGTTCTCCAGGGCTTCCCGAGCGTGCTTGAGACCCAAACAGACCACGCAAAGCTGATGAAGATCCTTAGCTGCGATAAGGGCACCACACGCGGCCGGGCAGGCCCGTGATATGCTATCCCTTGGAGAGGCTGCAGGCTTAGACAGTGACATACCAGCGAAGAAAACGGAGAAATCCGTGGCGGGCAGCCGTGAGGAGAAATGGTGAAAATAGTGAGAACGTGGGCGGCTCCGAATGCAAAGCAGCAGTAGTTGAAAAATAAACAACTGTCACGTCCGGCGGAGGCTGATCTGGTCGATATGTCCTCCTGAAGACACGAGGTGAGCAAAATCAACCGAGCTGTGAGATGCAGAGATCGCGAGAAGCGAATGTTAACTGAGGAATAGCAGCGCGCCCAGATGTTATATGCCCGTAGGTGAGGGGGTGTGGCCTCACCTGGCATTGGCTGCGCGCTTCTGTCTGTCTAGCCAGACTTGGTGCAATTGGATGCTTCTGCAGAGGTCAGGTACGGATGCCCTTCCCATAGGTGGATCTTGAACACGAGATGATGAAAGAGAACTACTAGTTAATGTATCCTTTGTGGAAAATGATCTATATCCGTATTACAGTATTTGTTCAGTAGATTTTCTTTCTTGCTCTTGGTCATCCAGAGGGTTTGTCTAAAGCCCAGCGGCAGCTACGCACGAATCCTCCCGAGTTTACTTAGTGAAAAGAGTAAGCGCTTTGTGAACAGCTAATCAGACCTCTGTGAACAAATGCACCCAAAGGTCTCGTTCTCGTCTCTATTTCTCTCTCTCTCTCCATTTATGTTTTCCATTGCAGATTTTTTTCATCTATTTTTTTTCATCTTTCATCTCTCTGCAGAATTTCAAAGCAAATAAACAGACGAAGCAGTATTTATCATCATCATCATCGAGTCACTTCAAGAGAAATCTTCATGCACCATTTGGCAATAATTGTCAAGTAATCCCATTTTGGAAATGTGTTCACCATTACAAGTAAGAGCACCTATAATCTAGAGAAAGTTCTGATGGAGAAGATTGCAATGTGTACACAACACAACATAACATACTGTAACATAACATAACATTTAACACAACACATAATATAACATGAAACATAACATGACACATAACATAACAACATAACATAAGACACAACACATAACATAAAAAAAACAAAACAACAAAACATGACACATAACATAAAACAAAAACATAACATAACATGTTTTTATACATTACATAACATAACATAAAACAACACAAAATAACATACTGTAACATAACATAAATGAACACAACATAACAACATGCCAGATAACATAACACATACCTTAACATAACATAACAACATAAAACAACACATAACAACATAACACAACACATATAACATAAAACAAGACATAACACACAACACAACAACATAAAACAACACAACACATAACAACCTAATACATACTGTACCTTAACATAACAACACAACACATAGCTTAACATAATATAACATAACATAACATAACATAACACAACATATATAACATAAAACAACACATAACAACCTAATACATACTGTACCTTCACACAACACAACACATAACATAACATAACAACATAAAACAACACAACTCAACACATAACAACCTAACACATACTGTACCTTAACATAACAACACAACTCATAGCATAACATAACATAACATAACATAACATAACATAACATAACATAACAACATAAAACAACACAACTCAACACATAACAACCTAATACATACTGTACCTTAACATAACAACACAACACAACACATAGCTTGGGGTGGTGATGGCGCAGTGGATAATACACATGCATTTGCTGGGAGAGAACCGGGTTCGAATCCACTGTGAGACACCAATGTTTGCCTGAGCAAGACACTTAACCCCTAGTTGCTCCAGAGGCGTGCGACCTCTGACATAGCAATTATAAGTGGCTTTGGATAAAAGCGTCAGCTAAATAAACAAATCTTAAAGGGATAGTTCACCCAAACATTCTGTCAGTAATTCCTCTCCCTCATGTTGTTCAACCCCGTAAGACCTTCGTTCATCTTCAGAACACGAATTAAGATAAATCTGAGAGCTGGATCACTAGATCTCTGTAGGCCTCGAGTCAGTTCACTAGTGTAATAATTTTACGTCACACGCATCACACACATGACCAGCGCCGGCCAATAGTGAGCCTACGTGTGACGTACAACACAGAAGCGCTGCGCTGTTACACTAGTGAACTGACTCAAGGCCTACAGAGAAGGAAATTAATAGTTGGAATAAAGTCGTTATTTATGTTTGTTTTTGCGCACAAAAAGTATTCTTGTCGCTTAATAAACATAAGATTGAGCCACTGTAGTCACCTGGAATATTTTAACGATGTCTTTAATAACTTTTCGGGGAACAAGTTTCAATCCCTTAGAAGCCTATGACATAAACAAACCACATGACATAAAAGTAACATTCCTCAACACTGATGTTCACAGAATCCACCAGACAACACAAACACGGCTCCTGGATCCATTCAGAAAGCTTTTCTATTGAACCGCTCTCTGAAGAAACATTGACTCAGGCCCTGGAATCCCAACTTGATTAATGATCCACATCCAACATCAAACGACCATCACACACTGGACGTTTGTTCCTGCCATCAGTCAGTGTAACACTGCACAGCGAGACGCTTGCTACACACACACGGACACTGAGAACACCATGCGGTCAGACACACGCCTCCATAAATCACATCAACACAAACATGATGAGTTATTTTAAGATATACGATCTGCATAAAAAGAATTTGATCATATCGTGTGATCAGACCATGTGATTTGTTCATTCACTCTCTATAACCTAATTTCCTGAGTTGTTTTCCAGTGCCAACGCTAACTAAGAGATTCGCTCCCATTTGGACGGCGTGTCTGGTTTCCATGAGGACAGCTGGGATTTGCTGGAACACAGAAGAGCTTTACTTCCTGTAGATCAGGATACAGTTCCCAGTCTGGCAATACACACTCTACCAATGCATCAACTAAACTAGACATGTTTTGCTTTGTTACACCACCGTTCAAAAAGTTGGGGTCAGGTTGGGGTTTTTGTTTTTTTAAGTCCTCCTGTAGTCAATAATTTTAATAATTTACCAAAACGACATATTAAAATGTTTTACCTGTAAAAAAAAGAAAGATTTTTTTTTCATGCCTTAAAATTATGGTGACCACCCCTTGTCCCGCACGTCGCATATTGAGAAAATCTCCCGCATTTTCAACGGTCTGTTGGTTTTTAATTATCATATTAAAGGGTTAGTTCACCCAAAAATGAAAATTAAGTCATTAATTACTCACCCCCATGCTGTACCAACCCCGTAAGACCTTCGTTCATCTTCGGAACACAAATGAAGATATTTTTGATTAAATCTGAGAGGTGGATCACTGCTACATAGGCTGCCAGAGGGAATGAAACTTGACGGCCCAGAAAGTCATTAAAGAACATGTTTAAATATTCCATGTGCCTACAGTGGCTCAACTATAAGTTTATCAAGCGACGAGAATACTTTTTTTCCGAAAAGAAAAACATAAATAACGACTTTATTCGACTATTCCTTTTCTTCCTTGTGGGCCTGAGACGAGAGTTCAAGAGATTTCCACGACGCATGCGCGAGAACTGAACAAGAAGTATTAGAAGAAGAACGTCCTCTTCTCAGTTCTCGCGCATGCGTCGTGGAAATCTCTTGAACTCTCGTCTCAGGCCCACAAAGGAAGAAAAGGAATAGTCGAATAAAGTCGTTATTTATGTTTTTTTTTTTCGGAAAAAAAGTAGTCTCGTCGCTTGATAAACTTATAGTTGAGCCACTGTAGGCACATGGAATATTTAAACATGTTCTTTAATGACTTTCTGGGCCGTCAAGTTTCATTCCCTCTGGCAGCCTATGTAGCAGTGATCCACCTCTCAGATTTAATCAAAAATATCTTCATTTGTGTTCCGAAGATGAACGAAGGTCTTACGGGGTTGGTACAGCATGGGGGTGAGTAATTAATGACTTAATTTTCATTTTTGGGTGAACTAACCCTTTAAGAAAACGTGCATGCGTTATTTGCCTTTTTAAGAAAGCATTTTATTTATTCTTTTTGCGGCGTAGTTTTTCAGCTATATTTAACAGCGCTTCGTCAGAAGTACAAATACAACAGCCGTTTTTAAAATTCTATCCAATGGTTGAAAGCACGGGAGTAAACACGGTCACTAGTGGGCTGTGACGGCTGTCAATCAAAATGTGGAGCGGTGATTCGTTCCATGTGTTTCTGTCAGAAAACAAATGGATAATTCGGTAAATTAAATTTTAAATTTAACAGAATTTATCTTAGAAATTTCTTAGAAATATGACCGTTTTTGGTTTAATATATTCTTAATGGTTTATATTTTATTTATTCATTATATTTTAGTTGGACTTGACTAGTTGGTCAGAACGGTTTCAGAAATAGTGATCTGCATGATGCCTTTGCGCTCAGTGATGTTGAATTTAAATGTCATGTAAAATAAAGACATGTTATGTTATATTGTGATGTAATGGTGTTTTCTGGAAGGGACTAAAGAACAAAGAATTTTTATCAGCTGAAAGGTAGAATACAAATGTTTTTATTAAGTTAGATAAACATTATATAACAGTTTCAGGTTATGTTTTAGTGTTGGTAACATGTCCCACACAAACTTATAATCGTCCCACATTTGGTTTGTTTGATGGTGGTCAGTCACCCTACTTATCTTGAATGTAACTCTACTACTCCCTAGCTTCATTTAGTATATGTGGAATGATGAATATGCAAATTAGTCTCCGCCTCCACTCACTCACAGATGACCTGATCCACTCGGTCAACTTTACTGTAGTAAACGCTGCACAATGGCCAGTGGAAATATTAGTGTAATTCTGCCAATATGTTTAAACCAGAAACTGATTCAGAAGAAGAGGAAGAGTGAATTACACAGGCTCGTCTACAGGTCAATGTATCAGAATAGTAATGCGTTTTATGTATCGCTCTCTACGATGTTAAACACTGAACGGTAATTGATATGTTTAGCCTTTGGCTTGACTACGTTATCAAACTGCTAATAATGTGTTGCTATTAATGTTACACTAACCATGTTCCCGTTCGGCATCTTTAGCTTCCTTCTAAAAATCAGCATCCTTAGAAATGCTTTAAGCTTCATAGAAAGTCAGAGGAGAAGAGCATGTAGTTCATCATAACATCGTAATATACATCATATACATAATTCACCTGCTATATCGCTATATTTACCCAATTTTTCAAAGACTTTCTTTGGGACACTGCCGTTCAAAGCAGAAAATACTCAGCAAAGGTGTTGATTGATGAATTTGCATATTAAAGTATATTAACCACAACACATAGACATATAAACAAGATTAAAAACTTGATTTTCATCACAGGGGGACTTTAAGAAATTAATATTTTTGCTCATCACGGATGCATTAAATTGATCAAAAGTTACAGAAAATAAATTTATAAATGTTAAAAAAGAGTTCTATTTCAAATAAATGATGTTCTTTTCAACTTTCTATTCATCAAAGAATCCTGAACAAAATGATTATGGTTTCCACAAAAATATGAAGAAGCAGAACTATTTGATAAAAAGAAACATTGAGCAAATCATCATATTATACTGATTTCTGAAGGATCATGTGACACTGAAGACTGGAGTAATGATGCTGAAAATTCAGCTTTCATCACAGGAATAAATTACATTTTAAAGGATATTGAAACAGAAAAGTGTTTTTTTTTTTATTGTAATAATATTTTAATAAAATTTCACAGATTGACAGGACAAAACCTGCCTTACAAAAAAACATTACTGGTGTGCATCTCGAGACAAAACAATGTCTCTGAAGAAAATATGTCAGTGTCATTGCTTTGTCTCGAGATGCACACGACTTATGTTTTTTTTCTAAGGTTGCTTTGTATAGCTTAAAATGTATTACTGTGTGGTATCATCAATTTCACATCCTAAATGGCATATAAACCCAAACAAACTTCCTGTCTAAGTGTGCGGCTCTTAAACAGATCAAGCTGCTTTTCTTTCATTTATCATTCGTCTAATGTAATGTTAAGCCATTAAGTGTGTTTGTTTGCCTTCTTCACCTGCACAGAGCGTCTTTGGTTGGTTTGGCATAACAAGAAATCTATTCTAAATGTTTATGGATGCAACAGCCATACTTTTTCTGCTTGAACTTATCTGACTCGAAAATCACAGTGTATTAACAGGCTCTTCCAAGTGAATGAAAACAGCGTTCAGAACGCATAATCATAAGCATAATACAATTACAGCGGAGGCCTGCAGCATGACGATAAATCAGACGTCTAATCAACTCGTAGTAAGAGTCGCTCACAAGCACCTGAGATGGAAAACAACGATACTAAGAAAAGAAATCAATAAAATGGCAATTGCAAACTCACTTCATATAACAGCAGAATTTTTCATTTCTACAAATAATATTGTCTATTATTAAATCAAAAAATAATATTTTATTGTCTATTTCTTTAGAAAAGCA
The DNA here is from genome assembly GCF_051911475.1 of Siphateles boraxobius. Classification (NCBI taxonomy): domain Eukaryota; kingdom Metazoa; phylum Chordata; class Actinopteri; order Cypriniformes; family Leuciscidae; genus Siphateles; species Siphateles boraxobius. Next base: position 8,300,667 of record NW_027509215.1, read on the forward strand.
TTTATATAGAAACCAAAACATTGACCCGAGGAACCAATAATGAAGCTCAAGGTTACAGTAATGAGAGTTGTTTTAGGGAAAAGGAAACATTTGTACATTCAGGCAAAGCTAAACTATCTAGATAACTCGTTTTCTAAGACGAGACATTTGTAGATTGAGTTCTCAGTGCGTGTCGTGAATGCGAAAGGTTGGGTTTTTTCTGCGATTTCCAACAGGAGCAGAACAGAAAGTTAAGACAGGTGTCTGTACAGCATTGGTCAACTTGTATACTGCACACAAATGACCAATCACAAGCTCATAATTATGCAAAGTAGCGACCCATGACTGCACGCCAGCCCGCCTGATCCACCGCATCTTAACTGATAAAAGACGGCTATCGTACTGAAGTGCTGGAGGTTATTCTTATAGATCTGGAGGAATCAAGAGTTATTGATGAACAACAGGAGCCTCACAGGTTTTTAATGAACAAACTATTTTCCAAGTCAAATAAGGTGTTTTACCACTGGGAAACGATTAAACTCACATTGATAATCTAAAGTGCCGTAATCTAAATAGCTTATTATCACAATAAAAGCAAAATAAGTTTCAATTAAGTAAATGATTAAGGGATTTTAGTGGCACCGAGCAGTCAGTGTTAATTATGACCAACTATTTGTCTTGAAACAAATTCATTTATGAGTTGAGATCTTTATTTTCTGTCATTGTGAGAATGACAGCTTCTGCTATGGCTTGGTGATATAGCTTAACTAATTAAAGTATATGGCAATAAGATTTTGTAATGTTTTTGAAAATAAGTCTCTTCTGCTCAACAAGGCTGCATTTATTTGATTAAAATGCAGTAATAATAATATTGTGAAATATTATTACAATTTAAAACAACTGTTTCTATTAGAGTATATGCTAAAATGTAATTTATTCCTGTGATCAAAGCTGAGTTTTCAGCATCATTACTCCAGTCTTCAGTGTCACATGATCCTTCAGAAATCACTATAATATGATGATTTATTATTATTATTCATGTTAAAAACTGTTTTTTTGCTGATTAATATTTTTGTGGGAACTGTTATTCATTTTTTGCAGGATTTTTTGATGAATAGAAATATTAAAAAAGAACAGCTTTTTTAAAAAATATATTTATTTCAGATTTATTTAATAGATTTATTTGAAATATAAATCTTTATAAAAATTATAAATGTCTTGACTGTCACTTTTGATTTATTTAATACATCCATCCTGAACTAAAGTATTAATTTCTTTTTAAAAAAATCTTAAAGACCCCAAACTTATTAAAAATTATTGTAGTGTATATTTTTTACCAAAAGCATTTGAAAAAAAAAATGTCACTCAGAGAGATTTTGTGAATGATGACAAACAAATAATTGAATCTCAAATCTTGAGCCTTAAACCAATTCACCAAACCAAAAAACATGAAAATAAATCAAACCTACCAACTCAAATGTCATATTTGCTACTAATTTTACTCCTGATACAAATACTGTTCTTAAAAACATCAAAAGTTTACGAGAGCGAAATGAGTCAATCATTTTGATACACTTTCTCAGAAAAAACCCTGTAAATTTGAATTGTATATCAGCAATTTTGTCAACGTTTAGGAATACATTAGCATATAGGTGATCTTCAATACTGCGTTAAAATCATCATAATGTTGCTTAATTATATATTGTCAGCAAAGTCATGCAGAAATGACACACATCGATATATATTTCCCATACAGCGTGACGTCCAGCATGACCCGCATCCATCCACAGTGTTACAGAGCCTCATTGACTGACAGAGGTTTTGACACTGAGCTTTAATTACAGACAAAAGTGTGACTTCGCCGTCAGATCTCCACTTGAGCCTGTCAGCACAGTCAACACGTTTGAGATCAATTTATCAGTGTTAAAGTCCCCATCTGTTCTCTGCAGAAGCTGTGCCAATAGAGCACAGAAAAATCAGAAAGGAAATGTATGTAATATCATCTGTTAAACTTAAAAGAAAAGATCTTGTCACTTAAAGGGGACCTATGCAACCCCTTTTTACAAGATGTAATATAAGTCTACGGAGTTTCAACTCAAAATACCCCACAGATCATGTATTACTCCATGCCCAAAATGCCCCTTTTTGGGTGGAAGCAAAAACACTGTTTTCATGTGTGTATCTTTAAATGCAAATGAGCTGTTGCTCCCCGCCCCCCTTTCCAGAAGTGGGCTGTGCCTTTACAGCTGGTTACAACAACCAAACAGGAGAAATGCTATGGCTCCGTTTCCACAGAACTCTTTTTTTTCTCCATTATTCTCTATGTAAACACGCACTAGATGGACCTTGTGTTTTTTGCCTTACATTCACAGCCATTCACACATTTTCCAACTTCTTTTTACTTGAGCGCTGAGTTTTTAGAGCGCTGTAAGATGCGAGACGCAAGCTCAAACACGTCCGTCCAGCGCATTTACATAGAAAAGTAGCGCAGTGGATTGAAAAAACGCATTCCTGTGTTCATTAATACAGCCAAAACATTTTGATTGTTTATCACATATATGAGACATTCTCTGCTCTAGAGAGGAGATAAACATGGCGGACTGTATACGCTCACTCAGGGGAGGAGCTAAGCTAATATGTTGTGGGCGGGGCCTGTTACATTGTGATGTCACAAAGTACAGAAAATGCAAACGTTTTGAGACACTGTTTGTTATTTAAGGGGGATATTTATATATATATAGTGGATATAGTGGGTGGATTTTTACCATTATAGGAAGGTTGTGTACATACACTGCTGACACACATTTATGATTATAACAGGTCCCCTTGAACTGAGAAGACTATTAAACCTCCTGATGTATAAAAGAGCAACATCTGAGTGTTTTGTCTCGGTAGACTCATGGTTCAACTGTGCCAGCTGAGATTGGCACATCTCCGCACCTTTCATGTCCTCTATTTCTATTAAGACATCGCAGTCCATTTGTGTCAACCTGGAGAATAACCCTCCACTTTCCCTGACACTCACGCTCATATTTCATTCAGATTCATATTACATTCCGGGTTCATGCAGTTAATGTCTGTGTGCAGTTCTGTTACACACCAGTGTGAATATGGCTTAAATTAATTGAAAAATATTTTTAGATTGCATATTTTACTATGAAAGCCCATTCCCTCCACTTAAGAAAATTCCCCCCACTCCTGTTGTTCATGCTTTTGTAAATCATAATTAGGGCATTAAAAGCCAATATTATAAAAAGAAAGTATGAGAAATTCATAACCATGAGACGAAAATGATCATTATGAGATAAAAGGACACAATTATGACATGCTGAGTCTTAATTATGAGATAAAAAGACAAAAGTTATAAGATAAAGTCATAATTATGCCATTATGTAAGTCAAAATTGTGAAATAAAAAGGAAACAATGTCATAATTGACAAAAAACATAACTAAGACTGTTATAATTTTGACTTTGTCATTTGTCATAATTTTGACTTTTTATGTCATAATTTCAACCTTTTATCACCATTTTGACTTTTCATGTCATCATTTCATCATTTGTACTTTCTATCATAATTTGCACTTTTAATATCTCAATTTGAACCTTTTATGGCATGATTTTTTTCTTGCGTGGAGGAAATGGGCTTTCATAATTAACATGTATGATATATTTGATATATATATGATATATTTCACCAAGTGCAACATGTTCCTGGATAAATATCTCTGTTGATCCTGAAACAACATTTCAATCAGCCAATCAGATTTGAGATGCAAGTTTGCAGTTTATGACAGGTTTAGTCTTTCAGCCAGGGTTAGGTGCTTCTCCTTCAGTGTTATCCACATATCATTTCCCTATGATTTAGGGACAAATTAAGGTTAGGACAACATTTTTGGACAGGAATGTTGTTCCAGGATCAACAAAATATGTTAACCCCGGAATTATGTCTTACTTGGCAAAATTACAGTGACTGATATGGAGCTCTGTGTGTATGAGATATCCAGTATATTTGTGAGATTGTTGACGTACCTCTTCCCACTGGTGAATGTAGCGGATAAGCCGAGAGAGACGCAGCAGCCTCAGCAAGCTCAGGATTTTAGTGAAACGCACAATCCTCAGGGCTCGCGCCGTCTTGTACACCTCTGAGTCTATGCCCTTCTCCACGATCAGGAAGATATAATCCACCGGGATGGAAGAGACAAAGTCCACCACAAACCAGGTCTTCAGGTACTTCTTCTTGATGGTCTTGGGGTCCAGGATGATGTCAGAATTATCCTCGATAATGATGCCCGTGCGGAAGTTGAGCACCAGGTCCATGAGGAAGAAGGTGTCGGAGATTACGTTGAAGATGATCCACGGAGTGGTGGTATCTTCTTTGAAGAAGGTGATGCCCACAGGAATAATGATCAGGTTGCCCACCATGAAGAGAAGCATAGTGAAATCCCAGTAGAACCTGCAAGAGAGACAAGAGAGACTTTATCTATAATCAGCAATTCACCCTGCCATTTCACTACTGAACATGTGCAAACGCTGGGTTGATGTTCTTGAATAGTTACTTTTTTTTTCATTATTTTTATGTAAAGTGCTTTGAGATTCTACTTTTAAAGGCACTATATAAAATAAAGGATTATTATTATAATTATTACTTAAGTCTCACAATGACTGTGTTTACCTGCACAAAACTATTACAATATTAATCCGAATTCACTCATAATCCCATATTGCAAGCATCATGTAAATGCATAAACTGTTTGCAATGTCACTGAAAAAAAACACTTTTTCAGAAAACTCAAAAAGACAGTTGACATATTAATGTATACATTTGAATTTTTGGTAATGAGTAATGCATTAACTAATATTAATATGAGCAATATATTTGGGTAACACTATTTTGTAACACTTTAGACATTCTACTAGCTATAAGTAACTTTGCAGCTACATGTCAACTAGCAGTCATTAGACTATTAATAACTTAATAGCTGCTGACACTTTATTTTGATGCTCCTCAATAGACATTCTACTAACAATAAGTAACTTTGCAACTACATGCCAAATTATTCTACCAACCTGAACATCTAATCCAAACCTACCTGTCTACTAATGCTCTAATAACTGCTAGTTGACATGTACTGTATTTGCAAAGTTACTATCAAAATAAAGTGTAACCTGGGTTATAGTAGGTATTAATATGTTTGTTAAAATTAACTTTAAACTTTAGATTTTAATAACGTACTAGTAAATGATGAAATGAACATTAACTAAATTAATAAATGCCTTAGAAGTATTTTCATTGTTAGTTCACATTAACTAATGCGGTCAATGTTAACAAATTCCAATGTTAACCTTATTGCAAAGCATTACTGAAAGCTTGAAAGTCAAGCTACTGAAAAAAATATTTGGAGCGAGGAGGAGTTTTTTTTTAACAAACATTTAAAGAAACATCACGGCCTGCATTTGTGAGATTCTCATGACCTACATTTTGCAGATCATGTGTGCTTCTGTTTAAAAACATGCATGAGAATTAAGAGTCGGTAATTTCCTGTTTATTCTGATTGTCATTTAAATGCATAGAGAAATATTCTGATAGCTTTCAATCCAATAAGTCTAATGAAATTAAACATTTCTAATGTGAGTATTATATATTCATTAAATAATTAATATGATTATTACTGTGTTGTGAGGATTATAATGCTTTAGCACGCATGTCACCCACATAAGGTACATTAAACAGGTTTTGTTTTGCACACTATAAATCTATAACATTAGCACTGCAATGAAGCAATGCATTATAATACGAGAAAGCTTTATATTGACCTTGTAAAGAGGGCTAGAGTGCCACAAACCTCACAAGACCCTTGATATTTGAGAGTCTCAAACTGCTGTGACGGGTGTGAGTCAATTCCTGAGGGTCTGAAATAAAGCATGGAGCGGATATGATCGGTTTCCACGTGGTGCTGCACACGTGTGCAAGTCAAGGTCACAGCCGAGCGCTAAGGTGCATGCTGACTCATAACTGGAGACTGATGCAACAATGGCTGTCTCTTTATGCGAGGTTTGCACAGTTGATCGTCTCGAAGAACTGTCGAGGGTCTTTGATGTGTCAAGATGACATTTAAATGGAGTGGGAGTGCTGAAGAAAATATGCATCAGTTTCAGGTTTTTCTACGCAGATGATGCAAAATGATAAGGATGTGTGCATGCTTTTGCATGCAACCTCATGCAAAGATTGCATGCATGCACATTTGCATCATTAACAGCAGTGATCTAAAGACATCATGACCCAAACAATGTCTCAACACCGCAAATTTAAGCACCAACTCATTTCCAGCTCAGATTCTGAGGCCTTTGATGATTTACATCCCACATAATCATTTAAAGATACAATAAATAATACTTATACATGTTGCCTGACAGAATAAAATGTGAAACGTAACCTGATACATGAACCCAGAGCAATGCAAACATTGTGTGAGGTCTTCCAGTGGTTTTCATTAGATGCAAATCATAGATTGACTGTGGCGCTGTCCACTCAGTGAGGTGCTGAAATGAGTTCCTGATACATGACAACATGACCAACTCTATGTAGAATAACACTAGACTGAAAGTTTGGCACATGCCTAAATTGTATTTATTGCTTCACTATTTTAAAATATATCAGTAACACTCAACATATTTGCATTATGTGACCATGAGGCAATCAGATTATCTCAGAAGGATATGTTAAAATCTAATGCAGCATATCGACTAGACAAAATTGCTTATGTGCTTCAATGTATTTGGTGTCACATTGTTATGGTTTTCTCGTCAACCAAATTTGATCTAGCCGGTTAAAAAAAAATCTAACTCAGCATGAAAACTACTGGACGACAAATGCTTAGTCTAAAATCACAATGCTATTGCTTTTTTGTTTTTGTTTTTATAATCATACGAATAGCCTGAATAAATAACATACCTCGATTTGATGAGAGAATAATATAATACTCGTGGTTTCAGGTTTGGCTGCTTTTGAGGGCCAGATTGTGCAAGGGTCTTCAGACACATAGCAATTATGTTAAAGACTGACTAGTGAGGACAAATAAAGTATTTGAAAGAGTCATAAATCAGCCAAATCATGCTTAGCTTTAAATACTTTTCAACACGTTTGTGTGAGGGGTTTGGGAAATACAGTGGGGTTCAACAGTCTGAGACCACTATTTATGATGAAAATGTATTCATTAATATTAATTTGAGAATGCATATGTTGCTTTAATGACAGCAGCACTGAAGCTGACATAAACAAAACCTGAAGATCATGTCACTAATTATGCAGGATCTTAAAGATCTTGGTAGCAATAAGGTTTCATGTGATCACATTATGAACTAACAATGAACAATTATCAGTTTAAGGTACTGTGAACTAAAACGAACATGATTTTGTTTTATTAACTAACATTATCAAAGGTAAATCAGTGCTGTAAAATTGGATTGTGCATTGTTATGCATTAACCAGTGAGGGCAAGACCTCATTATTAAGTATGACCAATATCTCGTATGCATGAGATATAAAACATTTCCAAAATCCTCAAATGCAAGCGAAAGAAAAGCAGTCTACACCTTTTGGATCCCATGCTTGGACCCCGTTTCAGTCTCTTTTGTTCAACATGTCCAAAGTTTCTCTCACCTGAAGTCGCTGTAGGGGTGAATGATCCAGTTTCCCGCCGATTTCACGCGCTCCTGCTCCTTCTCCACCGCCTTCTGGCTCCCGTACATGCGCAGGGAGAATTTATTGACCCCGGGCTGCAACATGCTACTGAACTGCCTATGCATGAAGCTCGTCTGGCTGTCCCGGCTGTCCCGGGTCTCGGTGTCCTCCTGTCCTCCATCCTCGGATTTGAGGAACGTCACCGAGTTCCGGGGCTGCTGTGCGCCGTGGATCGAAGACGAGGCTTTCCTGCTGGGAGTGTTGGAAAAGGACACTTTGGAATCCTTCTTCTCCGGGAACCCGGGGTTGTTCGAGGCGTCCTGGCCCTGCGTGCTGGTTCCGTCAACGCTGGTCGTTGAATTGCACGCTGTCCGCTTAAACCCGTCCGTCTTGGACATGATGGACCGGAGGCTCCCGGTGCCGGAGTCCCGCCTGCACTCCCCGTTCTTGTTGCATTTCATGCTGGAAAGCGGTGCTGAGGGATTGCCGTCGCCTTCGGCTGCATTACAAGGCTCTACCGTCACGGTGGCCACTACGGTAGACGCTTTGCCTCCTCCTCCTCCGCCCTTAACGGTGTCGTGGCGACCCGCAGCAGAAGCAGCATCACCCGGGCGTGCATCAGTGGAAGTGGAGCTCCTGGACGCGCCTCCTCCTCCTCCTCTTCCTCCTCCCCCTTTAATCTGCTGTGCGCTCCCTCCTCCGCCTGCTCTCCTCAGTCGCGGATGCTGAAACTTGGATTCCTCCTCCCCATCTTCCGTCTCCACCGTGGCGACGTGATTGGGTTTCGGGTTCGAACCGGAGGCGGCATCCGAGTTGGACTCCAGGCAACTCTTAGCGGTGCTTTTCCCGGCGCACTTATACGCCGGCGCGTTTTTATGGGCCGCTTTCTTCGTCATGGCAACATCCGAACCGGGCGAGAGCTCATTCCGGTCCATGTCATTTACCGGATCAGATTTGGCCTGTAATTATCTTTGCGGGAAACCAATCAGCAGGGATGAAGGGTGATAGAGAGAGAGAGAAAGAAAAAGAGAGAGAGAGAGAGTGAGACCTACGTGATTTCTTTGCCAACAAAATGAAACAGCTTTTAGTTTATTAACTGTTTGTTGGGTCACTCTCTGAGTCTGAGTGCATTTTTCATTTCAGTAAGTTATATAGGATTTTAAACACACTAACAGATAGGTTAAACAATGCTGCATTGCGTAATTTATTGTCAAATAATATCTAATGATATAGCATGTCTTATAATTACAGGGTTGAAAGTTATTCAACTAATTCAGGCATTGTGCTCAAGGTCATGACATATAATAACATAAATATAAAACACGTGACAAACAAATACATGGCTTCACGCACTTCTTAAAATTATGATGTCATTGATGCGCATTATTTAAAAACAAGGTTTGCATATAGTCACACTTTAAACACAATTTGGAACATTAAAATAAAGAACTTAAAAACTGCGAGAAAATGAAAACAATGCATTACCAAAATAGCAGTATATAAGAGGCAGACGATGGAAACACATCCTCCTAACAATAAAGAAAACAATTCGAGAAAAAAAATGTTAATGGTTTGCTGATGTTTTAACATAATAGCTTGATAAATGTGTGAGACACATTCTTTATTCATGCATACGAGCACGTTTCGTTTTTATTAATTTGTCGTCTTCACAGTCCTGCTGACTTGATGAAGTGATCAATCATAAGTCTATTGTGCTTATCCTGAAATCTATAAATGCATGCATAAACAGATGGCTGGAATATTTAAAGATACTATTGTCGCATAAACAGTCTGGCACTTTTGTCTAAAAAATGCAATGTCGTCATCATGGCGTTATGATGTCAGAACGGTAGAGGATGCGCTCAATGACAGGCAACAGTGCGATCAGAGTCAGACTGATGTGTGCCGCCACCTACCGGCACAAACACTGAACTACAGCAGCTCGTAGGAGACTGACGACCACTGGGGTCACTCAGCTTTAAACACATGTTGAATCTCTTCAGAATTAGAGACAGGGAGATATATATACAGAGAGATCCCATAGAAGACCTCGTGCTGAGATACTCTTCAACTAATGATGCAGCAATAATGTTCAAAATTATTTTAATATCAAACATAATACTGTAGATTCTAGCAGCAATGATGGCCATCAAAGTGTTAAAAATAATCAAATAAAATGCATGGAAACCCAGTGGGGATAAAAAAAAAAAAAGACTGACTCCACATTTTTGTAACAAATTACTGTATATTATAAGCATAATAATTTGAGAATGTTATGAGCTATTAGAGAATTCAGTGCGGATATATCTAGATTTATGGATAAATCAGCACTAAATAAAAATAAAATATCTAATAAATATTATCACATATTTTAGATCATATTAATGAAAAATAAGTGACAAGCAAATACATAGCTTCATGCGCTTCCTACAATGATGATTATGTATATATCATTATGGTAACTGTATATTACTTAACAAGGTTTGCATATAATGTTTTAATAACACAATAACAGAAGCAAAAGAAAATTGGTAGGTTTAGTGATCTAGAAATGCTGAAATACTTCAAACATGAGTTAAAAATAGTAATTTTTGGGTTAAATTAGGGGGAAAAAATCCCAGATCTGTATGCTCTCTGCTTTCATAGTAGACATATTCATAACATTTACATCACACACACACAAGAGAAAGCTCATTTGTGAGAACTGCATCTGTTCTTAAGCACTTCCACGATCAGAAAGCAAGTCATCTTCCTCCTCGAGCATCATTGATGCTGAGCTATAGACATTAATGAGGCTCACAGAAGTCCTGCAGACTATAGATTACCTTGTTATCCCTGACGTGGAACCGAAGCCAGTCAATGCAGAGACTGAAGCGTACCTTGAGAACAGAGCCTGGAGCAATGACATTGAAAGGTTGTCTTGGCTCAGCGTGGGACGCGTCCCTTCAGTGATGGAGAGCTTGACCTCTGGAGGTCAGTGAGGTCGCCATGCTCCCGAACACACAGTCTGCTGGTTAACCTGAGCAGCTCCGCATTAACCTCTCTTTCTCTCTGCAGAACAGAATGCCGGCACTCACTTCCTGGTATGACACATTTAAGGATGATGCTTTCGGCTTCATTTGCATAAAAGGCAAAGTTCCAAGAAAGGAGAAGATCTGTGGATTGATCCTGGAACTCAGGAGATCACCAATGATCTCCAGTTATTTTTTCAAAATCATTTTATAGACATTGCATTCAATAAAATTCAATGTCCACCCAATTAGCATGAGCATTACAAGAAAAACACATTCACTGGGATTTTTCCGAGCCGGTTTCACTGATATTTCTGGGTTTTTCATGACTGTGGGATATCTATGACACAACGGACTGTGAAAGAAGATTTGAAAGTCAAGAAAGAACTGATATATATATATATATATATATATCAGTTCTTTCTTGACTTTCAAATCTTCTTTCACAGTCCGGATATATATATATATATATAATATATATATATATATTAGATGAACAAATAATCTTGAAACTTAAAACTAGAAATGATGCCATGGCAACTAGCTCAATACTAAAGTACTAAAATTATTAAAACTCAAATAAGAAATAAATTAAATTCTAAAGGAAATATTTAGGCTGAGAAAAATAAAAGCACATTAAAAAAAAGCTAATTGAAAACATTAATAAATACTATAATAGTATATAAATAATACTAAATATGTTTAGTGTATACTTTAAGCCTGGACATAATTTGACTACAATGCACAATCAGGATTTTGTTTCATCTGTGATTAAAGCTCAGCGCTGTTTAGAAGCGAAAAAGAGTTTAAAATAAATTACAGCAAGATTACTAGTGATAGTCCATCAAATCCTGTGCTGAAACGAAAATGTTGAAATGTAATTTATGATCCTGTGAAGATTCAAAACTTGGTTGTGTTTGAAGGATGCAGCAGCAAAAAACTTACAAACAGAAGCAAACCTGAAACCTTTGAGTTTAAAACATTCGTTAGTTTGATGGATAGATAGACAGAATGGTAGATAGACAGACTGACGGACAGATAGAACAACAGATATAGATAGATACAGATAGATAGAACGACATAGAGACAGATTGATAGAACGACAGATAGATGGAACGATAGATAGAACGACAGATAGATAGAATGACAGATAGATGGAACGATAGATACATTTAGATATATAGCACGACAGATATATAGAGACAGATTGATGGAACGAAAGATATATAGACAGATTGATGGAACGATAGATAGAAAGACAGATAGAACGACAGATATAGATAGATAGAACGACAGATATATAGATACAGATAGATAGAACGACAGATAGATGGAACGATATAGATAGAACAACAGATATAGATACATATAGAAAGATAGAACGACAGATATATAGATAGAGACAGACTGATAGAGCGACAGATAGAAAGATAGATAGAATGACTAAAACAATAGAAAGACAGACAGATGGAGTGATAGAAAGAACGGCAGAGACTAGATAGAATGACAGATAGAGCGATAGAAAGAACATCAGATAGAGATAGATGATAGACAGACAGATAAAATGATAGAAAGATCGATGGATAGAAGACAGATAAATCCTGCTTAAGGATCCCAGAGAGGGTGTAAAATGGACATCAAAACTAAAAGATTTTTTTAATCCAATTTATCCCTCCATCCTTTTACTCAATCCCTTCATCCAGGACTCAAGCTCATGCAGGACAGTGTTGCTGTTCAGAGGAGAAGAGAAAAGCTAATAAACAACAGAAACTCGTGAGTTAGTTTGTGTTTGTGATCCGTGGAGAGACCAATGACAGCTTTTATGACATGTTTCATCATCAGCAGTGATACATTCAGTCATTCGTTCGTTTGTTCTTCTCCTTTATTATCATTTACAAAAACAAATCATTTAACTTTAAATAAGTTTTAAAAAAAAGAGTCACTGAATATGTGTGGCAGACTGAGAGAAGACAACTGAATGAGAGGAGAGATAAAAATATTGTTTTTAAAAAGTGAGAGAAAGAGAGAGATTTCATCATGTTATCAGGCCGTGTGCCGTCTGGAAAGAGGCCCGAAAAATGCAGGGTGAAAAAGAGAAAATCGATTTTTCCTCATGAGCTTTAAGGTTGATGCTAAATGTAGAAAATCATATCAAATGTTGCCCAAAAAAAAAAAAATCACACTTTGTTCAGGGGTCTAATAATCTCCGCAAAACAAGAAATACTGTGCAAATAAATACTAGGAGAGGAAACCGGCACTCAGTGTTTTCCTCTGCCAGATGATCTGGGATCGGTTGGCTTAGGCTTTTCACAATGATGACGCACTTCTATTTTTATTTTTCATGACTATATGGATGAATCACAAAAACATGTCCAGGTTTTATTTAACCACAAAATTTATTCTTAAAATGACTTCATTTTGTTTATTTTCATGAGAATTAAGCATATATTTACCCTAAATTCCCATTACTATAGTGCATTCAGATGTTTTACTTATCACAATAGTGATTAGAATAAAAATAATAAACCGATTTATTATCATAAATGAAAGGATATGCAACAAATACCATGATCTTTTTTGGCACTACAGTAATGACAATCAGATTTTTGGCATAACAGAAATGGTTTTGCACTATGCTTAATTGTTATGAAAATAATTTCACACACAAAAAAAAAGATTCTAAAATAGGCTTGAGCTTTAGTAGGAAACAATCTCTTATTTCTTTTCTTCTGATTTTCGGGAGAAATGTAACCTTGACTGGTATTGTGAGATTCACCCATAGGCACGTTCACATATCAGCCACTTTTATCCGTAAAACAAAAATCAAATGATAAAAAAACAAAAGGTTCTATTTTAACGCGTCCCTCCCGAGAGACACAAAGTCTGCTTCTAAAAAACCCAGTTCAACTTCGTGTGTCATCAGATCTGCCGCCGTCATCGTGCAGTTCGTCCTCTCTCTTTTTCTCAGCATTTTTCTCATGCGTTCTGCTGATTAAAAGCACGTCACGCAGACAGGTGCCGCCGTCCACTCGCTGTGTGCGCCCAAACCTTGACGAATCATCGCTCCCAAGTTTACCGGTTTAAAAAAAAGGAACGAAAAGGCTGTCTGAAGCAATATGAGAGTGTGTTTTTCTCGTCGGGGTTTGGCGTGTGCTCTCCAGCCAGGATGAGCAGGTTCATCAGCTCCGGCCCCCCGGGTCCAGCGAGTGTTGCTGGGGCTGAGATGATGAAGATGATGATGATGATGTGTTGATGTGTTCAGGATGTGGGCTGAGGTCTTACGAGTTATTGGAGGAGTTCTCATTGCTTGGAGAGCTGGAGGAGGAAGAGGAGGAGGAAGAGGGGGAGAAATTCATCCCTGATAGGCCGGGCGGATCCGTGGCTGTGTTCTGCCCGCTCAAACTCTTCCTGCACACCGGACATGTGTCATGCTGGGAAACAGAGAGAGAGAGACGCATGCAATTCAACACGACTGCAAATCAGCATATTAGAATGATTTCTGAAGGATCATGTGACACTGAAGACTGGAGTAATGATGCTGAAAATTCAGCTTTGATCACATTTTAAAATATAGTTAAATGGAAAACAGTTATTTTAAATTGTAATCATATTTCACATTATTACTGTATTTTTGCTCAAAGAAATGCAGCCTTGCTGAGCAGAAAATACTTTAAAAACATTATTTAAAAAAAAATGATTGACCGGTACAGTAGATTTCTTTATATGTTGGATACATTATTAAACTAAAAATGGAATTCATGTTCGTTAAATGTGCAATTACTCTACTTGACGTTGCCATTTTTCATGTTGCTGTGTTTAATTTTTTTCTAATAATTGTTAAGTCTTTTGCAAAGGTTTAAAAACAATCAGAAGTAAGTTCATTACTGATATCATCCTCCAGGAAGTGATTTGTATGGGGGGGACATCAGCAAAAACATTAATAAACATCAGAAATGGAGATTTTATGACTTATAGTGAATGTAGCTGTTTTTTTTCAATAGCCCCTTTCACACAGCAATCACAGTAAATTACCGGAAAATGACCAGAATGACTCTACTGGTAAATACACAAACATGCCGTTCACACAAGCAATGGCGTTCTGGCTTTTTACCAAGACCATTCACACATCAGCACTAAAATACCGGTAAATTCTGTGATGTCAGTCATAGGTAATTATCTTTAATGTCTTCAATTCGCCCGCATGAGGAGAAGTGCTTCAGTTTCATTATCTGTTCAATTTGACAACATTTTTGACGAGCATAAGGGGATGATCAAACAGAAAGCGTTTTTGCTCTTAAAAACACAAGACGTGCATAAGAGTTGTACAACTGCAGAGCTTAGGAATGGAAAAGAAAGGCTGGGTCTCGAGCGCGGTGCCACAACAGTCAAAGATGTCCATCTAGTGTATATTTACATAGAAAACTATTAAAATACAGCCGAGCTTACTGTAAGCGGTGCAGAGTTATCCATAACTTTATGATTGGCCCAAAGCAGACTTCTTACGTCAGCGCATTCTGAACTCGTACGTGCTCATACCGGTAATCTTCATTCTTTGTTCACACACACACAGAATTATACCAGTAATGTTACAACTTCCCTTACTGGTAAACTGCCAGAAATGATTTACAGGTATTTTTGAAAAGGTCCAGTTCACACATGATCTCAAACCCGTAATTTACCATTAAAGACTGTATGTGTGAAAGGGGCTAATGTAAACATTTTTAAAAAATTACAAAAATTATCAAAAAGAAATTTGAACATCAGGTTGTCACTTTTATGTACGCTAATGGACAATCCAGAGCAGAGCAAAGCAATGCCTCACTTCAGTGTGTTATTTACATCCTGTTAATGTTCTAGTTATAAAGTTTTAATAAATAAAGTTGAAATGTCTGAGTTTGACGAGCAGAAGTACTTTTTAATTGCAACATGCATATTAATTTTAAAAAGTTACAAAGTTCAACGGTGCCAGTTCTCCACCATTAGTATTAAATCAATTTACAAACTCCTGCCTTCCTGTACAGAACCTAATGAAATTAATGTCGCAAGCAACAAATTGAAACAGATTTTATCTAAATCTCTAATTAACGAACAAATAAATGAGGTCAAAAGTTGTAAACATGTTGAGTGCAGATGAATAAGTGCAATAAAGAGAAACGTCACCTGCTCGAGCCAGGGAACTATACAGTCGTTATGAAAGAGATGATTGCAGGGAAGTTGTCTAACGTTCTCTCCGGCGCTGTAGTCTTCTTTACAAACAGGGCACTCTAGACCAGTACCTGAAACACAGAAACACACTCAAACGTCAGATACAGAAACAAACGTCAGATACAGGAAGTGTCAACATCACAATCCACTATAACTCACAATGTTGATGGTGAGTCTAAACGGGCTGAAATTAGAGAAGTGAAAACACTATATATTTTCAAATCGATTAGTCTGTGGCTTGTCTGAATGACTAGAGAACTAATCAACCGCATTATTTATTATCTTATTATTTAGGTGCTATTTGTTTTAAATGCACTACCAACAACGTCCAAAGTTTGGGGTTGGTAAGATTTTTTAAATGTTTCTAAAAGGTTATGCTCACCAAGACTGCATTTATTTGATTAAAACATACAGTAAAAACCTTTATTGTGAAATATTATTGCAATTTAAAATAACTGTTTTCTAACTGGTGTTATGTGTCACATGTTCATGATCATTCTAAGATGCTGATTTGCTGCTCAAGAAACATTTTTGGTTATCATCAATGTTTGAAAACAGTTGTGCTGCTTCATATTTGTGTGGATACCGTGATACTTTTTTTTAGGATTCTTTGATGAATAGAAAGTTCAAAAGAACAGCATTTTTTCAAAATAGAAATCTTTTATAACGTAAATTTAAAATAACTGATATTTATTTTAATGTCTTTTAAATACAAAAAAAATATTTTAAATGTCACTTTTAATACACTGTATTAACTACTTTATAAATAAAATATTTTACTGACAATATATATATATATATAAACACACACTGAACAAAACTATAAACGCAACACTTCACCATTCTTCATGCTTCTATATACACAAAAGCCCTATTTCTCTCAAATATTGTTCACAAACCTATCTAAATCTGTGTTAGTGAGTCGAGATAATCCATCCACCTTACAAGTGTGGCATATCAAGATGCTGATTATTTGTATTGTGGCCAGCCTAAGGCACACCTGTGCAATAATCATGCAGTCTAATCAGCATCTTGATACGTCACACCTGTGAGGTGGATGGATTATCTCGGCAAAGGAGAAGTGCTCACTAACACAGATTTAGAAAGATTTGTGAACAATATTTGAGAGAAATAGGGCTTTTGTGTACATAGAAAAAGTCTTAGATCTTTGAGTTCAGCTCATGAAAAATGGGGGAAACAACAAAAGTGTTGCGTTTATAATTTTTAGGGATGTCCCGATCCGATCCACAGCATCGGTATCGTGCCGGTACTGGCCCAGAACGCTAGATCGGAGGGGAAAAAAAAATATGATCTGATACCTATCCAACAATGCTTGAATATAGCATTTCCCTTGCTGCGACATCCAATTAAGCGGCGCATATTGGGCGGTTTTGCAATCTATTTTGCTGGCAAAAAATGGGTTTGGGCGGGTGGATAAAAATTGGGCTGGTTTCGGATCAGTTCGGCAGGTTTTTGTAGCTGAAACACCGGCACTTCAGATCCTTCTTTTGGCGACCCTCTGTTCAGCAGGCAGTGGTCTGTCTCACTCACTCACGCACACACACACGTCTGGCTGACATGCCCCCTAAACTCACAACACACACTCCATCCCACTACCTTCGGTGTACTATAAACACGGTTTTGCAATCTGTCTCCTCAGTTTATAAACCGTAAGCTGTAAACGGTATGCTACACAGGATTTTGACGCATACCCAAGCAAGGGTTTGTGCAGAGTGTGGAGCGCGCACTGCATGGCGCGCACTGCATTCGCGGGCGCGAACACTTCCGTTTTCCTTTCAACAGTGGAAACAACTTAAAATACTCTGTCATTTCTGCTCATACAGAAAATAACTTATTTATATAACTTACGTCAATAATATTTTTTTTGCGCAGCTTTTGGTGTGCATACAGTTCAAATTTAAATGTTGGTGTTCAACTTTGCGTTTCAAAAATACAACAACCGTTAATTTTTCGTTTTACGGGTTAAAAAGGAAAAACAAATGGTCGCAAAAGTACATGGATCAATGGGTAATTTTAAAGCTTTTTAATTTTAAATGATTAACTTTAAACCTGTTGGTAGCTTTAAGTAGCCTACTGAAGTAGCCTGCCAGCCTGTATTTATTTTGTTTATTTTTTTGAATAAAGGGTGGCAGTCTTTCATAATCAACTGTTGTTGTGGACTATATACTGGAGAAGTATTTGTTCTCCTTTTGAGTGAGATGTTTTTAGGTTGCTAATTGAGCAAAGTGCTTCAATATATTTTTTTAGGCCTAGTATTAGTTCAAGAATAAAATAGAATTAAAAAAAAATCAGATTAATATCTGTATCGCAAATAGCCAAAGCTGCGGCATCGGTATATTTATAAAGGTTTATTGCAGAAACAATCTGCTACATGGCAATAAGTACAATATCTATTATAATATTTTAATATATATCTTATTGCACAAAACTGTGATAACGCTCACAAAAACATGAAGATCTCCAGATGCATAAATTTCGGGAACACTGTGTCTTGACAGCTATAGTGACGATGCTGGATGAATTTAGAGATGCAATGCTTCAGAGAGGGTTTGACCATGTGGGAAATCTACTAGTTTCTGCTAGAATGCTAAAGCACAGCTCACTGTCAGCATACAAAACATACAAGTCTTGAAATCCACCCAGTCTGAAGCACTGCAGCTAATGACAACAGAGATCAACTAATGTTACGGGGTATGATGTGCTCATGTATCAGGCGTCTGTGTTCCTCTTACCCACGTGCTCTTGGTTTATCTGGACTGTAGGAAGACTCTTAATCTTCTCTTTGTCTGCCGGAGGAGGACCCGTATTTTCAAACTGATTTAATAACTACAGAACGACAACAGGGACAAATATGTAGTATGTGATCATACTGTTTTATAATGCACTGATAGTGTTTCATACTCATTGTGGTTGTAAAATAAAGAAAAAAGAGGTTGTGGGTTACAGCGATTTTACCATAATCCACCACTTGACTTATACATATTACTCATCCACTATATGGTGTACATGTGGGATAATACCTGTGTTATGATGGCATCTAATCCATTGGCACCCCATGCATAGTCCATTGGGTTAGAATGCAGCATTCCCCTGTAAGACAGCAGTTTACAGTGCAGTGATCAGATGTAGATTGTCATACACAACGAAATGATGTAAAAAAAGAGAAAATGTCATCAGTGACTCACCATGGTCCCATCGCCATGTTTGGCATCGCTGTCGGAGCGATAATTCCGTTAACTAATTGTTGAATGATTCTGTGAAAACATTAAAAAATGTGACAAAAACATTTTATTTCACGCCTGCTGACAATCAGATTTTTGTTATTAGTCTACTAGACCGTAATATATCATTACCTCAGTAACAATATGATATGAAATAGATTGAGCTCCCAACAAATTACGAACAATTCATTCCCATCAATTTTCTACTTGATTACTAGGTGAGGTTTAAAAAAGCAATTTTAAAAACAATAAATAGGAAATTATGCTCACAAAAAGCTGAGCAAAATTATATTTACTAATTATATACATTAAAAGTTATATTTACTTTTTTTTTTTCCCAGGCCTGGAAATCAACATTTTTAAACTCCTTAAAATTGATTCTTTTCCATTATAGTGGGAATCCTAAACAGATCTTCCATACATTCCCATTTCAAAATCATTCAAAATCAAAAAGCAAACCCGGCTGAATAAATCTGTGTAACAGTGGATCTGCTGAATTCTCACCCTTCTAAAGTGGGTACACCCTCATGCCGCACCCCTTGTCTCCGTGGAACGTGGCGTCCCCGTGGCTGTCTCGACATGTACCGTTGTCGTGAGGCCATCTCCCGTTCTCTGCGGTTCTCTGCGTCACGGTTATCTTCCCCGGGCAAACCTGCCCTGAAGTCGAAGCCCTCATCGAAGATCCCAAGAGCAAACTGCCCATATCCATGCGGGAACGTAAACAAGTGCTGGTCCACATTCTGACGGGTGAATGGGAACGCTTTAAACAACCGGTTTAATATCACTGGAGGATGATGTGCTTCACAAACACAAACACACACACACACACACACACACACACGGTTTTCTTAATGTAGCTCCCGTGGCTTTCAATGCAATACTGGAGGTCTGGGAGAATATTCTACACCATTTAAAGGGGCATTCGGCAACTATTTCAACTTAATAAAACCGTGTAGAAATCATTATGGATGGTTAAATAACCTGTTCTGGTTAGAATGGTGACTTTCCCCGCTCCCCCAACGATCCCAGGTGGAAAACCTTGCAACATGAGGATTAACGTCCCGGTAAGTTGGAAATAGGAAGTTTCGTGAGAAGAGAGAACGAGCGAGAAACACAAACTGCTTTACGGCAATTCGACATAAACACACACGCCGCCCTCAATGTGTATGATGAATTACCCACCTCGGTAGACATAGCTCCACACGATAAAGTTGGCCGGCTCCGATAATAACAAATGCACATGAGCATTGGTAGAAAGAGGGAGGAGGGGCCGCAAGTCAGTTTTTTTTGCGACATTGTTGTGAAATTTACGCCTCACAGCTGTAGGGGGAGCTCGTTGGGAAAACATGCGACAACAAAAGTGAAAATCAGCAAAGAAATAGCTAGAGTTGCCGAATGCCCCTTTAACAATTTATGCTTGCAACATATTTTCAAATTTTGACCATCATAGTTAACAGATAACTATGATAATCTAATCTGGATAAGAGCATGTATTAATGCATGTTGTCAAAGTTTGCATTCAG
Source organism: Siphateles boraxobius (assembly GCF_051911475.1). Classification (NCBI taxonomy): domain Eukaryota; kingdom Metazoa; phylum Chordata; class Actinopteri; order Cypriniformes; family Leuciscidae; genus Siphateles; species Siphateles boraxobius. Next base: position 8,321,309 of record NW_027509215.1, read on the forward strand.
GTTCATCAAACCAGTTTGCACACAGCAGTCAACATGTAGTCATCGGCCAAAAGCATGGGTGAGAGAAAGACCTGCTGTACAGCACAATAATGATGCAGCTGTTAAAGACAGAAGAGTCTGACAGCTCACCTCAAATGAGGGGCGATTCTGATCATTAGAGGCTGTAGACGTGGAACCATTCTCTGCACTGGAAAAAAGAAAAAGAAAAAGAAAAATGAGTTAAAATAATGAATTAAGGCCAATTCACACTGCACTGACAGATACAGAACAACGTCAGATTACAACACGTCACTTCAGACATTATAAAACCAGCGAAAACCATTATAACATCAACCAGCGAAAACAAGCTTTAACAGACTCCAAAAGACTCCGACACGCTGTGTGAATATTAGAAAATATTTTTTTCCTGAAAATATAATGTAAATGTTTCAGTATCTGTGAGGCAAGTATACGCTGAGTTTCAGTTCTAAATACTTCACCTTCCTTCTCCAGGTAACTCCTCGATGAAGCCAGACTCACACCGCGGACAGATGTAATCCTGCAACACAGAGTAGAGGCTGTTATTACACACCGCCAGGGGAAAATCACTCAAACATAAGGCCTAAAGCAGATTATTATGCTTTTAGAAAATATCAAGAGAAGCAATATGATGATAAACACCAAACAAACAAAAAACAATAAACAATCAAAACAATTAATGAATAAGCTAAAACTGAAAGTAAAAAAATTATTAAAGGTAAAAAAGACAGCACACAAAATTACTAAAGCAAAACTAAACTAAAATTAAGATAAAAAACTACATATATGATCTAGATATACAAAATAACAACACGAAAATAACACTACAAAATGATAATTTAACCTGTCTGTGAGCTGTTTATTATTTCCAAGCATCACAGCAACTTTCTGAGAAATTTTTGTATACTTTACAAGTCAAGTCATTAAGAGTCTTATTAAAAGATCAATTAGCATTGCACTACAAATGTATCGCAATACCCTGCTGTTAAAAACGGTCCTTTCTAGTTTTATATTAGTAGAAGATGAACAGCAAAAGAACTATATTGAGATCTTGCTATGGTGAAATAAAATTACTCATATAGGCTAGTGAAATAATATTTTTGTCATATCGCCCCTCTTAAACGACAGGTTAATGAATGTGATTGAGAACACAATTAGCCTAAAAAGATGCCCTTGCCCTTAAATAGATGTAGCCTACTGTATTAAGAGACACAAGTATGATTTTCTTTTTTTTGGTGACAAGCGAACTTTTTTAACATGAGTTTGATGAAGCAGTTGAGGGCAGAAATAACTTTCATTTTTGCTGGTTCAGTATTGGTATCGAGGTATTTTAGTTAGGTATTGCATCAAAGCCATAACTTTCATAAAACAATAATAATGTATATTCATGTAGAGCATTACGCAATTAAATAATGAAGAATTATTAAACAAAGAAAATCTAGCTTTTCATTTAGTGTTCTATGACGACCGACAGGTGTACGTTTTTTTTTTTTTTTACACAACACAGGCAACTATATAGGCTAGTCCAGATTTATTTTCTTGACTGGTTTATATGGGGATATAAACATTAAAAGAACAGCTTGACTGATGTGACATTGTAGCACTGTAACTGGACTAATGTGGCATCTGGAACCTATCCATGACCATGACGGCTGTAACAGCTGTCATTCATAAACTTCTACACATCCTCAGCTCCTTTACGTGTTTGCATACAAAGTATTTTTCTGGCGATCTTATATCTTGATCGATCTTGAAGACGTCCACTATCTACTTTACAAGCGAATCGTAGAGATTGTGATCTTATATGTCTTCTGATAATGTTAAAATACAGTAATACTTGATGTCCTGATGTACTTTGTACATCATAAGAAGGATGGCGTATACGCTAATGTTAGTCTCTTTGTTTATCCCGAGGTTTACCGCAGTCCGCCGGATCCAGGCCGTATCCAGATCTGATGAAGGACCTGCGTGTCGTATTAGCGGCCCCGAAGTTAATAACTAATGACCGTTGTGACGGAAGTGAATCGATCAAAACTAACTTTAGCTGGACAATAACTTTATTCTAGAGCTGCTGTAAAGCCAAAACAATCTCTGTCACTTTAAATTCCTATTATCACTTTAAAGCTGCTTTGAAACAGTCCATATTATTAAAAGTGCTATATAAATGAAGGTGACTTGACTTTACTAATAACTAGATGGCTGTACTGATTGGCCAAATTATATCATGTGTCTTTCGTGTGTGGTGACGCATTTGAAAAACAATTCAACAGCAGTAGGGTTGTGCGATGAATCAAATTATAGTTTCAACTTTGGCTTCTAATGATTATTAAAATGTGATAATAAAGATAAAACGATCATTGAGTCGCATGCATTCCTTTCCTTTAAAGCGTGTGCTTTCACCCCTGTCTAAAAGCCTAAACTAGAGTTGTCAAAAAGTACCGACTTCGGTACCAATCAGTACTGAAATTTTTAAAATATGACGCTATTGAGCGGAATCATAAACACCTCTGATTGGCCATTGTGTTCACGCACTGATCAAATATGTCTGTGATTGGCTACAATGATCAACGCACTGGAACGTGTGAGAGCACACAGAAGTGTTTGAAAGTGTTATGAAAGCGGGAGCGTTTGAAAGCACAAGCAGGGGCGTCTATCAGCGGACCGGTCAGGTGAAGAGCGTCATTGATGTATATTTACAACATGTTTTTGAAGCGTTGATCATTGTAGCCAATCACAGACATATTTGATGAGCGCGTGAGCACAATGGCCAATCAGAGGTGTTTATGATTCCACTCAAAGCGGGACATTTTGAGAAAAAAAAAAAAAAAAAAAAAAAAAAATTAACTCTAGCCCTAGCCTATAAACTAACATCCAAATCAGTCAAATCATGACAGTAACGTGACTGTCGTAAAATACAGTCTACTGCAGGACATGCTTTATTGTAAGTGCCTTAAACCGTGAAAGAGACTGATCCTCACACGCTTTCTGTGTGCGCTGCGAAACACGGTCAAATATACATACAAATATGTCAAAATGTCCATCTTGGTGAGTATTTACATAAAGACAGTCAATTATGTATTAAGTGAATAAACAGTTGGGAAAGAAATCGGATGCATGTAATTATTAGATCCGTGCATTCGGTCTTAAAGCTGCTGTCTGTGTCAATAATGCTAAACAAAAGACAAAGACAAAATCACTCACTGCTCCTGACTGAATAACTGTAGTAGTTTTAATAAGAATCAATGTATATTTAATTCACACAGTGAAGACTAATGCAGTGTTTTAAAGTTTTTACTGGCTTAAATTACTATTTTGACAACTGATTATTTAATTCAATAATCTGTTTTAAATTGTGCAAGATCATGAGCTTGTTTCAGTCTGGATATTCTCAATAGTACATCTCAAAATTAGGACGATCGTGATTGTTTGTTATAAAACCGTGATATGAAGATCGCCCACCTCTACCTGATGATATGATTCCTGTACTAATAAATGTATAGTACTCTGAGCTGCATTTTCTCACAAATTACCATAAATGAATTTTTCAGAATTCCCTCAATACGGAAAAGCCCTGCGGATTGTATGATGACCTCGTGACCTGCAGCTCAGTGACTATTTGGGCTCTTTCTAGAGGCTCTGCACAATAACAGGAGGATAATAATGGCACAGAATGATGAAGAGACAAGCAAAAGAGCTTTGTGACACCATCCATTCTCTGCCCTGAAACCTCATACAAGGAGCAACACGTGAAGATCCTTTTGGAAAGATCTCCGGCCTCATATTTCCTGACAGCTCTATGTATGAAACAGACCGGTTAAATCCTGATGCGTCCTGGCTCATTCATTTTTAAAGATCACATCCTCATTCTACAACTGTTTTAGTGTAATTTATTAAGAGTGTCAGCAGAAAGTTACATTCATCAGCACATAGGCTACTGTGTGTTAAATCCACTCATATATTACTTAATTACTCAGCTGATCTCATTACAACCAGTTTACGGTTACAGTCAACAAACCGAACACATATTGTTATTAGTTAGTAAAACTAACCCAGTGAAATCATATCAACAAGCCTTCAGTATCAGCCAACTGAATCACACGTGCCATCAAAATCTCACCAATCTAAAATCAAAAAGTTCAACCCAAGATTATTAGCAGGCACAAACCAATAGATCTCACGATACAGCTAACTATAATCAAAGATTAGAAACCTAACACACAAAAACAAGCCATCTACATTTTGATCTTCTACACATTAGTTATCATCAGTCTCGAAATATTTTATGTGACTATGAATAGTTGACAAAACTAACCAGCAGATCTCAAAACAAACAATCAGAATTCTGAGTCAACTGAACGACTTCAACCATTAGACATAGCCTAAACCGTTCATCGAAAATAAGTATTTAAAACACAACTAACCAGCTGATCACACAACAACCCGCCATCTCTTTCCACCAATTACAGATAAAAAACACGAGAATCAACAGTCTCTTCATAAAATTATTAGGCCTATGCCTAGTTAATAAAATCCAATTAGTTGGTCTCTCATAACCACCAGTTTTCCGTTAAAGCCACCTAAAGTAGGCATCATTTAGTTTGGAAACATTACTATGTTTAATGTTTTTGAAAGAAGTCTGGAATGCTCAAAGAACCTGCATTTATTTATTTTTCAAGATTACAGCAAAAACAGTAATAGTTGTGAAATATTATTACTATTTCAAATAACTGTTTTCCATGTGAATATATAGTCAAATGTAATTTATTCCAGCTACGCAAAGCTGAATTTTCAGCATCATTCATCCAGTCTTCAGTGTCACATGACACTTCAGAAATCATTCTAATATGCTGGTGATTTATTGTCAATAAAAGTAAACGCTAGTGTATATTGTAACAAAAAAAATCTATTTTAAATAGGGTTAACTGTTTTCTTTTTAACTTATTAATCATCAATAAATCCTGGACAAAAGTATCATAGGTTATAAAAAATATTAAGCAGCACAAATGTTTCCAACAATGATAATAAATCATCATGTTAGGATTTCTGAAGGATCATGTGACACTGAAGACTGGAGTATTGATGCTGAAAATTCAGCTTTGATCAAAGGAAAAAAATAACATTTTACACTATATTCACATAGAAAACCATTATTTTAAACTGTAATAATATTTCACAATATTACTGTTTTTTTTTTTTAAATAAATGCAGCCTTGGTGAGCAGAAAAGACTTTATAAATAACGTTAGTTCATGACACCACAGATCAGACACCAAACCTGGGTTTTGGAAAAACAGCAGCTCTCGTAACAAGTTCTCTGTTTTCAACAAGTAAACTACATGAACTACAGATATATCACATATGAAACACAAGCCAGAGTGACTGACAAGCGAAGATCATCACGTCAATATCCTGATTTTCTAAGACTCGTTAGTAAAAGTAACGAGCTCATCATGTCACAACACCCAGTCTGCTTCTGGTTTGACAGGACGGGGTACACACACAGAAAAGCCCGGAGAGCCCGGTTACAACTGAAAAGAGTTCGTCTGATTAAACTCTCATGTCTCAAATAAAGTGTAACGGTTAATTTAATTCAATCCACATTTTAATCCTGATTGTTGCTATTGGCAACCAGTTAGCCGTTAGCACAGCTAGCACGGAAAAACGCTTTTTAAAGGTGGCGTTCGATCCGTTACATCCATCCACACCGAGTCAAAACCTTCGGGACAGGCTCGTTGATTCCGCTGAGTCTTACCGGGAGCTGAGGGCTGATCTCTTCTGAACACCGGTGACAGAAGAACCGGCAGGGCCGCGGGGGAGCTTCCGCCATCTTCGCTGCACGACCGACTGAGAGCGAGAACGAGGCGAAGTATGGAAGCCCGGACGGAGCAAGAACCAATGCTGTGTGAACGCGTACGGACGACGGAACGCGTTTGGAAAAACACACACAGAGCAAGCCTTTGCTTGACGCGATGCAAAAAAAAGGTCTTAGAATCAGGACAAAAGGAAAAAATCTTGAAATAATATCAATTTACCTGCAAAGTAAAATTTCCATAGGACAGGCCACTTCAGTTTTTTTCAGATAATGTATTTTAAATATACATTTTTATGAATTTTTTTTTTACACTTATTCTAGACATGAACATCATTACAATATTTATTTATTTAACAGCATTTTAATGGTAAAAACAAATTCTTATTGCACAACATACAATACTGTACGCTGAAAGTGACACCTAGTGTACAAAGAGGGAGTCCATCATTATTTTCACCCATTATAAAACGATTCTTCAGCAACCAATTGTTCTAGTATATTGTACTAATTAATATCTAATCATACCGAGATAATAAAGTTATAATAACTAATAATTCATATTATTATAATAATATTAGGAATTTTATGAATGTTTTAGATCTGTGTAATGCCATTACAACCCTGCAGATGGTGACAAAGCGTTTACAATCATTAAGAATTACGTAATTCTACACTGAAACACAACATGAGCAAATGCAAATATGTGATCTCCTTCTTGTTTTTGTTTCTATAAAAGAAATTCAAATATATATCAAGACTATTTTATATTCGCATAATAAGAAAGCAGTTAAAACTATTTCTATATATGTTAATATATATTTACATAATGTTTAGCCTATATATGTATTATTGCAGTTCAGACTGTACATTTTTTTTGAGAGAGAACAAATATTTCACGATGAGATGTCAAAGGCAATTAAGTATAAGGTCTCAATTCGATCATCTATGAAATTAAAAAACATGATAAGAACTATTATACCCTACTATAACTATAAAATAATTGTGGTTTTCCGTTTTAGGTTTTATACCCAAAAAAAACAGCAGTTTTAAAACAAGAAAAGCAAACAAATTCACACTAACTCTTTGAGGTCAATACATAAACACACACACACACACACACACACACACACACACACACACACACACACACACACACACACACTCTCTCTCTCTCTCTCTCTCTCTCACTCCCTCTCTCTCTCTCTCTCTCTCTCACACACACACACACACACACACACCTGTCAGCTGCGCTGTGAATGAGGTTGGACTGATGTTGACTACATCTGGCTGTCATCATGAATTTATGCCAAGTTACATTCGGAGTTTGGCAGAGAGAGCTGAGGTGTGGGCGTTTGCACACTAACCAGACAATAAAAGATACTGTGAGTGTGCAGTTCCCTAAACCAGGGTTAGCAGGACATCTACTGAACTGGTAAATGGGTAGTTGGCATAACAGCAATGTGACATTCCTTTTAAAAACAGATGTTTTTTAATGTTTTTATTATTAAGCATGTTTATGAGCTCTTAATTGAGAGACACATTGGAACATTTTTTTTAATTAATTTGTCACAATGCAAGACTATTTTTTAAAAAGAACATATTTAAATAGCAAATTTGAATATTTAAAAACAAAAAAAATTCTACGTTTTATTAAAAAAAATGAAAAGCGGATACAGCATCTAAAATACACACTTTTCTGTTTACATTCATATAAATGTGGTAACACTAAGGCTGTATTAGTTTACATTACTTAACTACATTAGTTAACATGAACTAGCAATTAACAATTCTTCTAAAGAATTTTTTAATCTTAGTTAATGTTAATTTCAACATTTACTAAAACAAAGGTCAAATCTTGTATTCTTAACATTAGTTAATGCACTGTGAACTAAGATGAATGTGAACATTTTTATTAACTAATATAGTAAAAATATATATTTTTATTGTTAGTTCATGTTAGTTAATAATAAAGTTAACAAATGAGACCAATATAAACTGTGATTGTTAAATAAAATAGGTAATGTCCATGTTATCTGTCAACTTTAAACATGCATTTTGCACACACACACAAAAAAGTTTTACTCATACTTGGAGTATTTGAGACACAAATACAATTAAATATCTTTTTCATTTCAAATCATCAAATCAAATCTTGTGCAATTCAAATCACCAGACAGTAAAATAGCAGATCAGTAAATGACAGGAGACCAAAACATCACGTAATTTGAAAATCAAACTCAACAGTTGCTTTGGTTTTTAATAGTCAAACCAGAAATATAATATTAAATGTGAACTATATACAGATGGAATATGATCTGAATGAGAAACGACCCCAACATGCTGCTGTAATAATAATAATAATAATAAGAAAACCCCTTTTGGCCCATTTGAAGTTTAAGAAACACAATCTGTAAACAAGAACCGAAAACATCAGAAGTGTTTTACACAATAAAACACAAGTTAAAGTGTAGAGTGAGTCTTTGTTCAGTTCTCAGAGGCAGCGCATGCATTTGACGGTTTTACTGCCATAGTCCAGACATTCAGGCCCGATGCACTCACAGCAGGCGTTATGAAACCAGCGGTACTTTGATCCGCCCATCGCCTCACAGTACAGCTTACACTGACGAATGGACACACACTCATCAAAGTAGACCACCGTACACAAGGCATCTGAGGAATGAGACCAGAGCGAGAGGTCACACGTGCAACCAGAGAAACGAGAGTAGAGGAGAACTGATGAGAACAGACAAGGAGTGGAGAGGGGAGAGACGAGAGGAGAGGAGAAGAGAGGAGAGAGGAGGAGAAGAGATGAGGAGAGGAGGAGAAGAGATGAGGAGAGGAGAAGAGAGGAGGAGAGGAGAGGAGGAGATGAGAGGAGAGAGAGGAAGAGAGGAGAGATGAGGAGAAGAGAGGAGAGATGAGGAGAGGAGAAGAGAGGAGGAGAGGAGAGGAGGAGATGAGAGGAGAGAGAGGAAGAGAGGAGAGATGAGGAGAAGAGAGGAGAGATGAGGAGAGGAGAGGAGACGAGAGGAAGAGAGGAGAGAGGAGGAAAAGAGAGGAGAGGAGGAGAAGAGAGGAGACGAGAGGAAGAGAGGAGAGATGACGAGAAGAGAGGAGAGATGAGGAGAGGAGACGAGAGGAAGAGAGGAGAGATGAGGAGAAGATAGGAGAGATGAGGAGAAGAGAGGAGAGATGAGGAGAAGAGAGGAGAGATGAGGAGAGGAGAGGAGGAGACGAGAGGAAGAGAGGAGAGATGAGGAGAGGAGAGGAGACGAGAGGAAGAGAGGAGAGATGAGGAGAAGAGAGGAGAGATGAGGAGAAGAGAGGAGACGAGAGGAAGAGAGGAGAGATGAGGAGAAGAGAGGAGACGAGAGGAAGAGGGGAGAGATGAGGAGAAGAGAGGAGAGATGAGGAGAGGAGAGGAGACGAGAGGAAGAGAGGAGATGAGGAGAAGAGAGGAGAGATGAGGAGAAGAGAGGAGAGATGAGGAGAGGAGAGGAGGAGACGAGAGGAAGAGAGGAGAGATGAGGAGAGGAGACGGGGAGGAAGAGAGGAGAGATGAGGAGAAGAGAGGAGAGATGAGGAGAAGAGAGGAGACGAGAGGAAGAGAGGAGAGATGAGGAGAGGAGAGGAGAGGAGGAGAAGAGAGGAAGAGAGGAGAGATGAGGAGAAGAGAGGAGAGATGAGGAGAAGAGAGGAGAGATGAGGAGGGGAGAGGAGAGGAGAGGAAGAGAGGAGAGATGAGGAGAGGAGAGGAGAGGAGGAGATGAGAGGAAGAGAGGAGAGATGAGGAGAGGAGAGGAGGAGACGAGAGGAAGAGAGGAGAGATGAGGAGAGGAGAGGAGAGGAGGAGACGAGAGGAAGAGAGGAGAGATGAGGAGAGGAGAGGAGAGGAGGAGACGAGAGGAAGAGAGGAGAAATGAGGAGAGGAGAGGAGGAGACCAGAGGAAGAGAGGAGAGATGAGGAGAGGAGAGGAGAGGAGGAGACGAGAGGAAGAGAGGAGAAATGAGGAGAGGAGAGGAGAGGAGGAGACGATGAGGAAGAGAGGAGAAATGAGGAGAGGAGAGGAGAGGAGGAGACGAGAGGAAGAGAGGAGAGATGAGGAGAAGAGAGGAGAGATGAGGAGGGGAGAGGAGAGGAGGAGAGGAGAGGAAGAGAGGAGAGATGAGGAGAGGAGAGGAGGAGACGAGAGGAAGAGAGGAGAGATGAGGAGAGGAGAGGAGAGGAGGAGAGGAGAGGAAGAGAGGAGAGATGAGGAGAGGAGAGGAGAGGAGGAGACGAGAGGAAGAGAGGAGAGATGAGGAGAGGAGAGGAGAGGAGGAGACCAGAGGAAGAGAGGAGAGATGAGGAGAGGAGAGGAGAGGAGGAGACGAGAGGAAGAGAGGAGAGATGAGGAGAGGAGAGGAGAGGAGGAGAGGAGAGGAAGAGAGGAGAGATGAGGAGAGGAGAGGAGAGGAGGAGATGAGAGGAAGAGAGGAGAGATGAGGAGAGGAGAGGAGAGGAGGAGACCAGAGGAAGAGAGGAGAGATGAGGAGAGGAGAGGAGGAGACGAGAGGAAGAGAGGAGAGATGAGGAGAGGAGAGGAGGAGACAAGAGGAAGAGAGGAGAGATGAGGAGAGGAGAGGAGAGGAGGAGACGAGAGGAAGAGAGGAGAGATGAGGAGAGGAGAGGAGAGGAGAGGAGGAGACGAGAGGAAGAGAGGAGAGATGAGGAGAGGAGAGGAGGAGACGAGAGGAAGAGAGGAGAGATGAGGAGGGTAGAGGAGAGGAGAGGAGGAGACGAGAGGAAGAGAGGAGAGATGAGGAGAGGAGAGGAGAGGAGGAGACGAGAGGAAGAGAGGAGAGATGAGGAGAGGAGAGGAGAGGAGAGGAGAGGAGAGGAGAGGAGGAGACGAGAGGAAGAGAGGAGAGATGAGGAGAGGAGAGGAGGAGACGAGAGGAAGAGAGGAGAGATGAGGAGAGGAGAATAGATAAAATCAGTGTTTTAAAATCTTTTCCTAGATATTTTCAGCTAGTACCCACCATCATGGACACTGCTGCTGCTGCTGGGCAGTGAGATGTTGTGACTCTGGCTGTCGAGTGTCGCCAGGAACGACACAAGGCTCTCGTGATGGGAAAGTTCCCCAGAAACGGGAAACGACACCACCTTCCAGTTAATGGGTTCGTCGCCTTCGGTCAGAGCGCGGAACAGCGACGGGATTGGTTGATACAGCTCTTCTACGGTGCTCTTGGAGGTGGCGGGACTGTCGTTGTAATTCCTTGGGTTACACATTCCTGTTGGCCAGAAGAAATGGAGGTACACCATGATTGAAAAGCCTCAAAAAAGTCAATGACAAGCTGTACAAGCAAACCTGACCACAACTGAAGAATTTAAAGACTTCAAAACACGGCTGTCAACAGCAGCTCCCCGTCGAGAGATAAACTGCTGGTAAAGATGGTAATCAGATAATGGATGAAGGTTTTAATAAGGAGCAGAACGCTGCAGAGAAACTTGTGTTTCAGATTAACTTCCAGGACAGCTGCTTCTGATTACCAGATCCATGGCAGATTCTGGCCTTCAGGAACAACACACACTTTTCTTCTCATCTAATAAACGAGTGTTTGGAACAGAACAATCTGATGCATGTTCTACTTTTGGTAAATTAATGCATCATGCACCGTGTCAATTTTTAAACATAGGAATGATTATGATGCAGTTTTCTCATTATGTTTTTGTTACTGTTGACCAAATAAAAATAAAAAAGCTTCCATTAAACATCATTTGTGTGCGGTTTGCAATGATTGAAAGCCTGCTTTGCTTTCCCAAACCTCTCTACTTTATAAACTTCTCGTTGTGAACGATATGTTTTAAACTTCTGTTCTCTCATCGGCTTTTAATCAGCAATGCCTCCGCTGAACACAGAGATGAGAGTATCTGGATCATCTCACTTCACACTTTATACCGCTGTCAGAGGAGTGTATACTCGCTCTCCTGTCATCTACAAACTAGTCCTAATATTTACAAGGACTCTCATTGGACAGGGAATGAGCCAAGCCTGTTCACACAACCTGAGCGGCTTTAGTTTACAGTCTCGGATCAGCTCCATATAATCCTAAGAATAAATTCTTATAATCATTTTTATTTATTCTATTATTTTATTTTACTTAATTTTATTTTTATATCAATCAAAATTAAACTGAATTATAAATAAATCAAATATAAAATATAAAAAAGTAATGCATATATAAATGAACCAATTGTGGAATATATTTGTTTATTCATGATTTGGTCAATTTATGCACTATATAAACTATTTATTTTATCATTTAAATTTTGATTGATTTAAAGTAATCTAAATAAAATAAAATAAAATAATAGTTTTAAATCTTCTTGTACATGGACCAGTTGTGAGATGTGAGTTGTGATTGGATATTGATTGTATATTGATTTGAAACTCACCGACACAGTCGCAGCACTCCTCCCAGAGAGAGCTCAAACACAGCATACACTCTTTACAGCACGAACAGTTGCCCTCCGTCGGCCGGCACTGACAAAGACCCTGTACACACACACACACACACACACACACACACACACACACACACACACACACACACACACACACACACACACACACACACACACACACACACACACACACACACACACGCACACACACGCACACACACGCACACACACGCACACACACACACACACACATAAAATATACATTACGAAAGGTAAACGGGGGGAATGACATGACGTGGAGGAAGTCTAGCTTACATAAACATGATCACAAAACACATGTGCTATAGAGACGTGTGAGTCTTGACGGAAACATCAAGATCTTTCAGCTGTAACAGTTAAAAGAAAACCACCCAAAGAGACAAAGCATACCTAAACATGAGAAATAACACCAGGCTGAAAAGAAACAGAGCTGCAAACTGTTCCACGCTGGGGAAAAAAACGTCAAATGCCCCAGCGGAGAGGGGAAAAAGAGTGACCGAAACCTGGGACACATTTAGAGTTATAATTACAGAGAAAACAGCAGCCAGCTGAATGAAGGAGAACACAGACACACACATTTGGCTCTCTGCGTTTCGTGTTTTGCCAGCAGTTGCGAGGAAGAGGTCAACTTCCAGATGTGTGTGTGTGTGTGTGAGAGAGAGAGAGAGAGAGAGAGAGAGAGAGAGAGAGAGAGAGTGAGTGAGTGAGTGAGCCAGTGTGTGTGTGTGTGTGTGTGTGTTGTGTGTGTGTGTGTGTGTGTGTGTGTGTGTGTGTGTGTGTGTGTGTGTGTGTGTGTGTGTGTGTGTGTGTGTGTGTGTGTGTGTGTGTGTGTCATTAAAACTGAAAGTTCAGGGGGGGAAAGAGAAAGAAAGTTACAATAGAAACAACTACAGAAAACCTAATACCTGAAAACACACGTGGCCCAGATACTTCCAAAAGAAACAAGCCCAGACAATTCCCGGTCCCTGCCCAGTCCTCTTTAGTTGGGGGAATTGCGTGTGTGATTTTCATGCATTCCTTAAAAGAATCATCGAGCCAAACAACATAAAAGCCATAAAAGCTCTGTTTACTTCAGTTCGAGACACTGAAACACAACCTGTACGAATACAGCCTCACCAAACTCATGCTGGACCTCGAAACAATCCACAGATTCCTGTGAGAAAGAGATGATTCTGCACAGCTGAGAAATGAAGGAATAGTCACCAGCTTCCTACGACTATAATACTGATAACGTGTGCAAGATTTAATAAAGTAACTGGTTATTTTGGGATCCAAATAATATCAGTTATCAAAGCTAATGTACTAAGTGCCAGTCACTTAATAAATAACATTTATTTATTTAATGAATGAAATATTTTCTTATATAGCCTACACACACACACACACACACACACACACACACACACACACACACACACACACACACACACACACACACACACACACACACACACACACACACACACACACGCACACACACACACATATAAGAAAGAGAGACAAAAGTATATCACTGCCCTTCATTCATAGTGCTTAGTAAAAAAGATGTCATTAAACAAATATTTAAAATAATCTTTATGTTGTTTCTACATTATTTGGAGATTCAATGTGAAATATTACAGTATAAAAATACATTTAAAACTTCAATGTTCATGTGTGATTAATTACAGAAAAAATTGGATTAGTTCGTTATTTTTTAAATTGATGACAGCACTAATACATATATAGTTATCACTGTTAATTTGTCAAACTGGCAGTTATTTACTAATATTATTACATAAATAAATACTTGAAATGACTACATCCTCGGTAAAGTATGCATAATGGAATTCATTCGACTGTGAACACCTGCGCTTCTCTTCCGCTTCAGTCCTCAAACTGCTGACATTCACTCCTCCTCTCTTCCCTTGCTCTCCAGGAGGAAACACATCTCTATAATTAAACGACTATTTGCTTAAAAATGAAAAATCTGTCATTATTTACTCATCTGCATGCACAAAAAGAGAACTTATGAAGAATCTTCATGTAGCTTTTTCCTCACAAACAGTTAATAGTGGCAATGGCTGACAAGCTCATATGTAAATAAAGATATAAAAAAAAAGATCAATCATCATATGTAGTTCATGCACTTTATGCACTATTTTGAGACCTATTTAAAAAAAAAAAAAGCTTATTTTGTGTTCAGCAGGGAAAAAAAATGCAAGTTTGGATCAACGTGAGCAACAACAAAATGTTTTTAAAGGCACAGTGTGTAAGTTTCGCCGCTAGAGGTCTCTTATCCAAACAATAACAAAGGCGTAGCTTGATGACACCGTAAATGAGCATGGAATCATGGGAGTTGTCATCTTTTTGGATTTTGTATTGAAAATAGCTCTGGATCACAGTGTCATAGAGACCAGTGCCATAGAGAGAAAGAGTTGCGACACTCCCATAGACGGCCATAGGAACTTTGGACTGCGGAAGTAACGCGTGTCGTGGAGCAGCCGATAGATCCAAACACTGATAGTTCCAGCATTGAACCCCATTCATTTTCAGTGTTTCCGAAGTACGCTCGCCGGTAAATTGATAAAATTACTGTATTTTTTTACTTTTACACACATTAGCCAGCCTCTCGTGAATCTAGTCAGTAGTTATATTTTATGTAGCCAGTTTTAGTAAATGTTTATTGGAAGGTTAATTGCAGCTATAGCTTACGTGACACTAACGTTAGCTAACTTACGGTAACCTGATGTATATAATATATAATATTATTAATAATATATATATATATATATATATAATATTATACACACACACACACACACACACACACACACAGACACACACACACACACACACACACACACACACACACACACACACACACACACACACTTAATTTATTTAAATGGGTTAGGGTTATGTGTGTATACATGCATATTTGTCAAAATGTGTGTTGGTGTAATACATATAGGCCTACATAAATACACATGCATCCATTTATATATATATATATATATATATATATACATACACAATTAATATATTGATATAATATATATAATATATACATGTATGGGTTAGGTTTAGTAATGTTTGATTGAAATATATATACATGTGTAGGCTACTGTACACAGTACATGTATTTGTGTGTGTTTTCTGATGAATGGTTTAGTCTATGATTAGGGTAGGATGAAGGGGTATATTAGCAATGCTGCAATGAATCCCATTAACAGTTATTTAGCTACGTATTTAGCAATATAGTTAATTCACTCATTAACTATCTCTCCGGTTTCATTTTATGAAGTTAATATATTTACCGAACATTGCTGCAAATATAGTCGTTGCTTTCTACGTTATGGGAGCAGTCCATTTCCCTCCTAAATCATTCATTTGTACATGCACAGTGTAATTATTTATATTTTATGTTGGTTGGAATTCTGAACGGACCGCCACTGCAGACCTCTATGCGTGATCACGAAGGTAGGCTAATGGCTGAATCGGAATTTATAAGCCAGATCACGGATCAATAGCCTAATACAGCCCAGTTGTGCTAAAATAAATATCATGAGACGTCCATCATCAGATGAGCCGCTAAAGCCAGTGCTACTACCCATGCGAACATGAACACTAAGATTTTCCCTCCAAAAAAACCCTAAAACTTATCCAAGTAATATACAGTATTTCAAGTCACCCTGCCTCTCCAAATGCAAAACTGACATTAACTAAATGCAATAATGCAGTAATAGCTGAAAAAGTACTTGGGTGTGTGTTTTATTTTATATTTACCGTTCAATAATGTAATCGCTGCTGCCTGTCCCATAGAAAAACATGACAGCCAGCGTATGTTTTGGAACTATTGGGGCTTACATGAACCACGTGACAGCCATAGCGGCGACATCAAAGCGTGTCGCGACTCTTTCTCCCTATGGCTCTGATAGAGACAAGGGGGCAGGCTCATTTTACTCAGATGACCAATCAGTCTCCCAGGATCATTGTGAAGCTATTAAGCCACGCCCTAGCAACCATTTAGAGCAACTTAGCAACAAGTTCCATAGACTTCCATTGAAAGAGATGAAAGGGATATCTCTGGATAGAAGTGTCATAGAAACATGACACTGGGGCAGCAAACAGCCAATCATGAATTACCTCAACACTTCCACTTCCTCAACACGACTAAGTTTTATTAACGTTACTGTGGTGTGAAGCGGGGCGGGGCCGAGAGCCGTGGGAGCGGAACGAGGACACTGGAGCCAATGCTAATGAGAGATGCCTGCGCGACACACCGGTCTCGAGTGTTTTTTTTGTTTTTGTAAACAGAGTGCTACAGTCCCTGCCTACTTTGTCAGCGGCACTGGTTCCGGAAGAATTTTTCCCATTCATTTTTCCCAAAAAACAGTATATTGCAAAATATGCATTGAAATATAGAAATATTTTGAGTGTACGGAGATTCATCATTCGAAGTGCATCATGGGAGTGGGCGGAGCTAATGAGCTATTTTGGAAAGTTCTGCTTCTTTGACTGATTGGTGTATTATTTTTACACAGCATCATGGGTAATGTAGTTTTTCACCAGAAATTCCACTGTTAAACACGATTCATTTAAAAATAAGCTGAAATAATGTGGGCTGACGGCTTCAACAGAAGCAAATACTATCGATTAACAACCTCGTAGCTCACAGTCTTTAAAGGTTTATAAGTTATAGCTCAAAATCAGTTTCCCCAAGGACAGTTTTTACTTCTGGAACCCGACTGTTGCACTCTATTACAGTTTTAAATTGTAAAATTTACAGGTAGTTACATTTTTTACTGTATTTTTTTTTACTGGCAACCACAGCTGCCAGTTCTGTTTGTTACAGTGAGCTGTTATTTTCTCTTGAGCTGCGAGTGAGGTGGAGTGAAGGGCCGTTCAGACAGGGGAAAGTGTGTGTGTTTGTGAAAGTGCTCTGAACGGACGGGACGTGTGCTGCCTTGCCCCACAAAGCATTCATGTGTGACTAAAACAACCTCAGCTGCCCCACCTAGAGACACACAACTGACAGCCGACAGCTTACAGCAACTACACACACAAATATACACAGAAACTTCTGCACCACCAGTCAACAGCCTGTCAAACACCCATGACACCCTACAACCAGCTAGCAACACTTTCTGAAACACATTAACAACTATACAGGTCACACTCGCAACCACTCAGCAATGCCTAGCAACCATGAAAGACACCCTGGCAATGTCCTAGCAACTACGACTGGGCGATGAATCCATATTGATATCTATCTGGAAAAAAATCCATAATATCAATAATAAACTTTAGCCTACATTTGAAATTATGACAAATACATTGTTATTACAATATAGTAAAATGTAAAAAAAAATTAAAAAAAGAATAATAATAACAACAATAATAAATAATGATAATAATAAAAACAATACAATACATTGTATTATTATTATTATTATTATTATTATTATTATTATAAGATATCATACAATTTTCTAATTTTAAAGAATGATGATTATGATATATTGAAATTATTATATAAAATTTGTATTAAATCATAAAACAGTCTCTCGTCCATCAGTCAGCGCCAGCCTGTTTACTGCAGTAACGTCACGAACCTCCTGTGTTTATTCCCCAGACAGATCTCTAACACAGGAGAGACGTCCCCGTCTGTCTGTCTCTCTTCCTCTCACAGTCTCACTGGGATACACACACTAGAGTAAACACAGCGAGAGCACAGATCTAATCACAGACACAGAAGAGAGAGAGGAAGAGAGGAAGAAAGAGAGAGAGAAAGAAAGAAAGAGAAAGAAAGAAAGAAAAAGAAAGAAAGAAAGAAAGAGAAAGAAAGAAAGAAAGAGAAAGAAAGAAAGAAAAAGAAAGAAAGAAAGAAAGAAAGAAAGAGAAAGAAAGAGAGAGAAAGAAAGAAAGAAAGAAAGAAAAAGAAAGAAAGAAAGAAAGAAAGAGAAAGAAAGAGAGAGAAAGAAAGAAAGAAAGAAAGAGAGAGAAAGAAAGAAAGAAAGAAAGAGAAAGAAAGAGAGAGAAAGAAGGAAAGAAAGAAAGAAAGAAAGAAAGAAAGAAAGAAAGAAAGAAAGAAAGATGTAGGACATTCCAAAATGTACTATGTTGCTGAAATTCCTGTATCATAGTTTGTAAATGATAGTCATCAAAATACCAGGATATTACCATTTAAAAAAAACACTGTATATATAAACCTATTTGTTTTTAAGGGCAGACATCTAAATTTAAAATGATCAACACTGAGCCACATGAACTACAGAAAGTGCTAAAAACGAACATACATTAACACACACACACACACACACACACACACACACACAGACACAGACACAGACACACACACACACACACACACACACACACACACACACACACACACACACACACACACACACACACACACACACACACACACACACACACAGTACAGTAGTTGTTACGCTCCAGGGAAAAAGTGATCCAGTATAAAACGTGTTCCACCCAGTTGCCCTCGAACACTGGGCATGTGTGTTTCTGCAGTGGAGTCCACAAACACACAGAAGAACACACAACAGAACTCAGGTGACATGAAGAAAAAACCAAAAAAATAAGTCTGGAATTTTATCACAATAGTACAATTTTCTGCACTCCGGATTTTGAAAAGATTGTGTATTCTGATTCCAAGAGATGTAAATGCACATTTCTCCTGTTTCACTGTTTCAGTACTACAAGTACTGAATTTTGCACAAAAAAAGAGAAAAAACCCTAAACAAGGAATCTTTGTTAATGATGATTAATTTCATTCTTGTGTAAATATAAACTCAAACCACATCAAGCATGAAGTTGATGCCAGAGCCTCCACATGTCAGACCAATACATTTACATTACTCTCCAGCCATTAGTGATAAAGATTTTTATGGATAATCCTTTTTCTCTCACAAAGAGCAAATTATATTGGATGAAATGTGACTTGTGAAATTCAGCATGAATGTCTATTAGAGAGTTGAAAGATATTATTATAAGGAATATTACGAACTGACCCGGTGTGATGATAAACGAGCGTGTGTGTCTTACCTGTAGAAGACATTTGCTGACATCACTTGCACACAGAGCTTTGTTACAGCCACTGATGACGGTCAGTCCAGACAGAAGAAATAACAGAGAGATCAGGACGGGACAGAGGAACAGAGCCGGCCGCATCCTGACCAAAACCACACACACCTGAAGCAGAGAGAGACAGAGAGAGACAGAGAGAGAGAGAGAGAGAGAGAGAGAGAGGGGGGGGGGGGGGGGGGGGGATTAAATAATAATAATTATTATTATTTATTAATAATAATATATAATAATATACATGTATACACCATGATATACCATACTATGAGAGTAGTATTACCATACACCATGGTACATCTCCAAAACTATAGCATATCTTTAAAAAATATATCTTTTGGTTTTTGTTGTGTGTCCTTAGGAAAACGCGTGGTTCTTAATTGTTTTTTTTTGTTTTTTTTTTACTTGGAAAATATGATCCAGCTACGTAACATTCAAGCAAATTAAACCCAGATTTGGAATGCAGAACACTGCGAAACTTTTTGCTGGCATATGTGGAACGTTTCTTTCTTCTTTTGAAATAGTTAAAAACAAAGAAAACTTTGAATAAACGCCGCAAATACTTATTTACTTAATATTACATAGGCATAGAAAAAACCCAAACTGATGTCCAAAAGCGCTGCTGTTACTCAAACATGACGCAAACACACTATAGATTATCACGTCATAGATTTGGCATATACGTCACATCTTTACATGTATTTGGCAAATAAAACATGCATACTTACTGTATGACTTTGAAGCGTTCTCAACACTTTCCTGTGGTTTTTTGACTTTCTCTCATACGGATCTCTTGTCTTGGCTCCTTTTACTCTGAATAGAAACATGAGCGGCTTTGATACATAGAAAAGGAATAAGTGAGTAGAAAGGCACTTAGCGTATAATATGTGTCCTGAAGGGGGAGTGGCTAAGGCTTAATGGCCCGGATCTAGTTTTTTCTAAGTTTGATACCACGGGTCTACACAATAAATCTTCTGTTTTAACTCTGCACTATGTATTTTCAATTAAAGCTCTATTGAGGTTTCTCAGTGTCATTGTTAAGTTGTGAGTTTTACCTGCTGAATCAGGAAGAAACGCACAATCGAAGTCACGTAAAAGCTGTTACTTTCCTCAGTGCTGATCGTTTCGACCAATCACAGTCGACTGTGCGGAACTTCCATGCACGTCAACTACAAACCCTTTTTGAATTAAGTTTTTAACGAATATACCAGTCCAGTTACCATGCACATGTCTCCAGTAAGTCAAAAATGCCCTGATGTCTGAATGCACCTCGATGGAGAAATCTGCTTTTTGAGCCTCGATCGCCCAGTGAACTCTGATCTCAGCCGGAGATCTCTTAAAGTACAGTTCACCCAAAAATAAAAATGTTGTCATCATTTACTCACCCTCATGTTGTTCCAAACGTGTATGAGTGTCTTTCTTCTGTTGAACACAGAAGAAGATATTTTAAAGAATGTTCTTGACTAAAAGTATTGACGGCACCCATTGACAACTTCCATAGTAGCAAAAAAATAAAAATAAAATCGTCAACTGTCTGGTTACCAACATTCTTCAAAATATCATATTTTGTGGTTATCAGAGAAAAGAAACTAATACAGGTTTGGAACAATTTGGGGTGAATCATCCCTTTAAAGACACAAGCAAGAGTCAATCAGTATAACAGTATGTTGTTGTCTCATAATAAATTGTTGGTCTTTTCCTCATTTATGTGACTTTGAATTAAAAGGATCTGCCAAAATGTTTAAAAGTTTCAGGAGGCCTAAACAAAAGGACATGCATTAAAGATTTGAACTGCTGTTTATCCAAAAACAACAACAATAATGATATTAATTACAAATATAAATATTATAGAAATATATTTAAAGAAAATTGTCTTATAATATATTGTTCTTTTCTTAATTATTCATTATTTTTCTTTCTTTATAAATTATTGGTTTTCCTTTCATTATTTATAATTTATCATTAGTTTTTTAATAGTTCCAAAACAATGCAATATTCGTACAGTTCATACAGATAAAATGTGCAGGACTGAAGAATATTTATTTTTTAAAGATAGTCTTTGATGTTGATTAATATTCTTTAATTTGTCCACTCTGCCATCTGCTGGACACTCTTCTTCAAACTAAATATATGAGTGCATTTCAATCGCAATTTCTTTGAGCTTTTATGCAGAGTATAGAAACATTTATATTCACTGGGAAATTCCATGACTTGAACATTAAACAAAAAAACAAAAAACAAAAGAAGAAGAGCAAAACAATTTTTGATTTCACAACCAATAAAATTTATTCAATTATATATTACAAATATGTACATCCTCATGTAACAAGTAAATATTAAAATAGACATATTTTTAGAACCATCGTTCAAAAGGCATTACGTTGTAAAAAATAGGTTTCGTTGTGATCTCACATTAAAACTGTAAAAGTAAGGGTATTTTTTTTCCTATTGAGAAACCACAACAAACTTTTCATTTTTTTTAAATGTGCGCAAGACACAAGAGACGACACGCAAGAAGTGGATGTTACTAACAGACACAAGAATGGCGTAAAAGAACCAGGACCACTTCAGTAAACCTCACCACGGTACAACTTTTCAGAAAGGGACGAACCTGCGAAAGCATGCACATTATAGAAATCACAAGTCAAAAAACATCGGCTTTGATGGATGTCAAAGGGATAAAAGAGGAATTAAAAAAAAAAAAAAAAAAACTAAACAGAAAAAGCATTTTAAAACACATGCTTAAAGAGTTAAGCAAACATCAACAGCAACAACAACAAAGAACTTCAATGAAAAAACAACTTTGGTCCATTAAACATTAGACAAAACAAAGTTTACAATCAAAATATTTATTACTTAAACTTTTTCCGTCCTCTCAGTTTTCTTAAATTTTTTACAAGTTAAAAACAATAATTACATGGCTATTTACAAATGCACAATCAGTATGTATAAAATAAGTTAAAAAATGAGGAGCACAATCTATACATAATCTATGAACACTCACTGTAGAAACATGTTGGACTGAGATCTCTTTCTGAACAGAGGACGAAAACCTCTCTCGCTTCCCGATGGTGGTCTTCACCCTCCGGAGGCTGGTTTTCCGACACTCCTCTTTGTTGACCCATGGTCTACCATTCTGGATGGTGGACCTCAGGGTTAAGTGCGTTTTAGTAAAGGCCTGCAGTCTTAAGTCAGCCAATCTGACGCTCATATGGTGAAGTGCGTTTGCACTGGGTGCGTGTGGTCGAACCAGAACTAGAACAGCAAACACAGACTGAACGGTGATGCCTGGAAGTGCAGCGCTCGTTTGTGTTACTTTTCTTTTTTACTTCTTTTATCATAAATCTGGAGAGTCTGTGACACACAAACACACGACATACATGCGCACACACACACACGCACACGCTCACACACACCTCCAAATCAAGTGCTTCGTGTTTATCACCCTACGCACATCTTGACATCATCACTTGTCGTGGTCCGACAGCTACGAAACGTTATGGCGTTTCTTTATCTCGTCACCAGGTCATATCGGTGTCAGGTCAAAGTCGTCATTGACCTCTACGAGAGGGATGTAGAATTCGGGAATCTCGAAAATGCTGGTGGACTTGTAAGTGGCGGGATCCAGTTCCTGCAGTTTTAGCTGCCACTCCAGCCGCTGAACCGCGTTTAACGCCGCTGCTTCATGTTGCTGACGCATCAAGA
This sequence comes from Siphateles boraxobius, assembly GCF_051911475.1. NCBI lineage: Eukaryota > Metazoa > Chordata > Actinopteri > Cypriniformes > Leuciscidae > Siphateles > Siphateles boraxobius. The sequence continues at coordinate 8,344,419 of NW_027509215.1, forward strand.
GACAAGTCTGCAGAAAAACAGAGATTTGCGTCAGTTGTACAGACATAGTGACTTCAAATAAGTTAGCTTGAGACACACTTAACCCTTCGGAGTCTTGGGCTATTTTGCCCGTTTTTGAGTACTTTTATTTTTTTTAAATTTTGCAACATAAACAAATGTTTACCATACCAATGTTTGGTATAATTTTTTTCAGCACAACATCACCTATATGATCAGACAATTAGTTTTTCACTTTGATGTACTCTATCAACATACTGGACCCAAAATCACACAAAAAACACAAAATCCGAATAGAAAAAATATAGCTTTTCTACTACAAAAAACACAAACATGCTGAATGAAGCATTTTAAAAGGTTTAAAATGTAAACACAAGTTGTAAATGTCAACATATACAGGTACAATTCAGATATAATCAACCTATATACAAAAAAAATATGATTTACAAAAAAAAGCGGGTGTAGCCATAGGCTTTTTTTCTTTCTTTTTAGCTCAGCCACTTTTTAAAAAAATGTTGTGCACACAATTATTCAGAGAGCTATATTTAAGGCCTTGCATTCCCAGAGTATGAGGGTTCGCAAATAGTGCAAATACAACATAAAAAAATGTAAAATTGAGATAAAATTAAACTATATGCAGCAAAAAGCAGGTGTGGCAATAGGCGTTTTTTCTTTTCTTTTTTGCTTAGAAACTCTACAAAACACTTCATGTACAATTACACAGATAGCTACATTACAGGGATTTCATTCCTTGAGTAAGAGGGGTTCCTCAATTGTGCACAATACCATACAAAAGGTAAAATGAACACAAAATCAAATTATACATACAACTATTTACAACAAATATCAGGTGTTTTTTTTATTTTTTATCTGTGCCTCTCCTCAAAACAGTTTATCTACTCCTAAACTACCTAAACTACTCCTAAACTACCTAAACTATCTACACTACTCCTAAACTACTCTCAAAATCTACTCAAACTCTTCCAAAAACTAGCAATAATCTCTCTCTCTATATATAACGTATATATGTCTCTCTTTATCAACTCCGTAAATCCTCTGCCTTTCAATTTTGCGTCTTAGCTCAGTTGGCTCCTCCTCCATTCCCTAAAATGTGCAGCCTGAATAGCAGAGTCAGCAGATTCACACATTTTTCTCCGTTTTGTTTTATGACAAAAACCGACGAAGTTATTAGAATAAATGCAAAGCCTGTCGCATCCCATCTTGCGTTCTTTTACGAACGCGTCAGTATTTTTTTATATAAAGTTTAAATGATCATATCTCCGTTTTTACTTGGTCTATCAACACAAAACAAAAAGTAAAATAGAATTTCAAGACAGCACTTTCGACAGAAGTGGACGGCAGCGCTCAACGTGACTTTATTTTTATGCTTCGACGTCTTAAACTGGTCATGTAACTTGATCACGCAGGCGTGATCGGCGACCCCGAAGAGTTAAAGGGATAGTTCACCCAAAAATGAAAGTTCTGTCAGTATTTACTCTCCCTCATGTTGTTCAACCCCGTAAGACCTTCGTTCATCTTCAGAACACGAATTAAGATATTTATGATTAAATCTGAGAGCTGGATCACTCCTCCATAGGCTTCTAAGGGATTGAAACTTGTTCCCCCGAAAAGTTATTAAAGACATCGTTAAAATAGTCCAAGTGACTTCAGTGGCTCAATCTTAAGTTTATAAAAGCGACGAGAATACTTTTTTTGCGCAAAAACAAACATAACGACTTTATTTCAACTATTCATTTCCTTCTCTGTGGGCCTCGAGTCAGTTCACTAGTGTAACAGCGCAGCGCTTCTGTGTTGTACGTCACACGCATCACACACATGACCAGCGTCGGCCAATAGTGAGCCTACGTGTGACGTACAACACAGAAGCGCTGCGCTGTTACACTACTGAACTGACTCGAGGCCCACAGAGAAGGAAATGAATAGTTGAAATAAAGTCGTTATTTTTGGGGTTTTTTGCACACAAAAAGTATTCTCGTCGCTTGATAAACTTAAGATTGAGCCACTGTAGTCACTTGGACTATTTAAATGATGTCTTTCATAACTTTTCGGGGAACAAGTTTCAATCCCTTAGAAACCTATGGAGGAGTGATCCAGCTCTCAGATATAATCAAAAATATCTTAATTTGTGTTCTGAAGATGAACGAAGGTCTTACGGGGTTGAACAACATGAGGGTGAGTAATTACCAACAGAATTTTCATTTTTGGGTGAACTATCCCTTTAATAGGGGCTTTCGCACCGGATAGTTCTAGGAACTAGCCACCAGGGTGGTTGTCCAAGAACTAATGGTTCCCCGAGAACTAATGGTTCCCCTAGGAACTTTTTCCTGTTGCATTCCCACCGCCAGTAGAAACTCTGAAGTGATGTAAGCAGCGCTGGTTGTTGTGACTTTTATTTTGATGGCCCTGAGAATGCCAGAGCCTGAGCTAACAGTGCTCGCATTCTCCGTGTTCATTAGTTTACGATCTGTCTAATACGTAATTATATAGAATTGTTATACATAGAAAGTAGAAAGTAATGAAAGGTTATTAGCGTATGCCATGTGGTTGATACCAGTGTTGCTGAGCAGAAATACATAATCATGTTTCTCTTGGCCCCCTCTAAGTTGCGTTGGATCTTCTCCTCAGCGTAAAGATTAAGAGGCTCATCTATCACTGTTTTCCATGTCCGTAGAGTTAGTTTCTGGAGTAAATATATAGGCTATAATCTGTATTTACACTGCCTTTTTAAAAATGGGGGCTGCTGGAGTTTCGTGTGCGTTCGGCCAATCAGCGAACACTAACGTCACGGATAGTTCCTATAGTGCTGGTTTAGACCCGACTCTGAAGTAGGAGATAAATAAGTTCCTCCAAAAGGAGTTCCTAGAACTAAATTCATTCCTAGTTCCTGCGGTGTGAGGATGCCAAAGACCGGGAACTTCTGCCAATAGTTCTAGGAACTATGAAAGGGTTCCTCCGGTGCGAAAGCCCCTAATGTTTGAATGTCATTGCATTAGATAACAAAACTTCATCTGTTTTTAAGAACTTCCCAATTTTTATTTAAAGAGGCCGTATTATGCTCTTTTACAATGTCTTGATTTTGTTTTTGGGTTTATTAGAATATGGTTTTAATGCTTCCATTTTAAAAAAACAAACAAATTTTGCCACTATTTCATATGTCTACAGATGCTGGTTGTTTTGAATTGTTTTGAATCGTTTGTTTAATTTAATTTTACATTTATGTCTGTTTTTGTACCTTCAACTTGTCAAACTTGTCGTCTACATCCTGAAGCCAAGACATAAACTGCCTTGCATTGAACCGATCTCTAACAGAGGTCTTCCCATCATCACCCTGAAATGTAAAAAAAAAAAAAAAGAGATTAGTAAATATGAACAGTACTGTATATGGAAAGACGAATTTTCTGAGGATTTAAAATAACTTTTTTGTATTTTAACTAGTTTTAAACAAGTTGTATTGAAAATGCACTTTGCAATGCAAGTTTTTGTTAAAAATTTGTATTATTCAATACAAATGTATTAAGAGCTGTAAAGTTGTCTCGATCCATCAACAATTCCTGTGTTTGGATTTTTAATTGATGTATAATGTCCTTTTATTGTACTCTTACATACATCAAATAAAAGTAACAGTGTTTGGTTTAAAAGTCCTTATTCCCATTAAAAATAATGTGGCCACTCACCTGGACGTCCTGGGGCATGTTATATACTTCGGCATCCAATAGGACTGTACAGGCACTGAATGGAAGCGTCTGATTGGCTAGTGTTCTTGCAGCCCGGTAATGAACTCTCAAAACCTCCTGCTCATTGGATACAATCAGCTTTTCCTAGAAGACCAAACACCTCAGTCATTCAATCAGGTCATCTTTACTGCTCTGACTTACAGATTGATGTTCAGTAAATAGAGTATATTTTTATACTGTTTCCATTTACCCTTTCGATGCTGTGCTGCAGTCTTAGCTTCATCCGTACCACCTCTTGCTGTTTGAACATCTCCTTCAGTGGTTCAAGCAGAGAGGGAGGTGGCGTTATCTACAAGAGCAAACAGTATGGTGAGACTTTATATTTTACCATTAGTTTAATTTTATTGTTCTTAGACTCAAGTAAAAATTTGTTACAATCATGAAATGGTGACCAGCTTACCGTTGGGATACAGAGCTTGCTGAGAGGGTTTCCATCCAGCAAATAGGACCCGTTAAATGTCACATATTCATCGTAGTACTGAGGTGCTTGAGGAATGACACTACAAAGCACTTTCCTCTTCTCCTCAATCTTCTTGCGAATGTGCAAGTACTCATAATATGGGTTTGCTCTCTCCGTCTGGTAAGGCTGGATCTCTTCGAGCTTCAATGCATCTACGATTGCAGCTAATGACTGTTGCGCCTTTTCTTTGACCTGCTGAGCCGTAAGGTTCATTTGGGCAGGAGGTGAAACCCTATGCATCTTTCGTTTCCTTGGATGGGTCGCCTGCATATCAGCTTCTTCTTCAAGGAGTCGGACTTTGGCTCTGGCCCCAGATGTATCAGAATCTCTCTCCGCTATGGATATCGGGGAAGAACTTCCCGAGGTCGCTCCACTGTGCAGATCCGCCTGATTATCGGGATGGACAGTCGGACTGCTTTGACCCTGTTCTTCATTAGTCTGAAGGTCAGATTTCACAGTCTTCTCCTCTACAGCAAGTCGGTCTGATGTCTCTGCATCAGCCTTGCTTTCAGATAGAGCTTGTGTCGTTGCACCTTCTTCTGAAGACAGGACTTTCACTTCATCCATTTCTGTGATTCGGTTCTTGTCCGAAACATCTTCAGACAGCTCCATGGGCTCCTCAGGGACCCTTTCTGGACTGGCAGAGCGAGACACATTTGTCACCGAAGCTGCATGAAGGCCTGGCTCGTGTTTCTCTGGCTGAGCGTCATCTGTATCCAATGGCTCACTGGAGAACTTTGAGATACTTTCGTCTTGCACAATTGCATCACCCTTTTCGGTATCTTCATGGACACAAGTTGTTCTCAGAAGTGGTTTAGTAGTTTCTTCAGAGCTGGATCTACATGAACCAATAGATGGACTTGGAGTGCTTGTCCAACCTGATTTGGTGAGGTTTTCCCCACAGTTTTCCACTTTGTTCTCAGAAATAACTATGAGTTTCTCTCTTTGCTCTGGCCTCAAACTAGAGTCTGCAGTCAATGTCTGTTCGCTACTGGAAACGGGGGCAGTTTCCCATTGCTGGCTACTTGAATGCAAAGGTGAACTGGCATCAGAAGGATTTTGTGTGTGAGAAGACTGAAATGATGCAACAGCTTGTGAAGACTCCTTGTTTGATCCCTCTGTCATTACGGCACCAGGGACGTCAGGCTGACCCAGACTTGCATGCTCTATTTGACTACTAGTGTTGCAAGACCTGCTCTTCTCTTGCAAGTGTGTCTGAAACACACTGTTAGCCTGTTTGAGGCTACCTAGGTCTTTTGCACTAGATTCTCGCAAGTTTGGTGAAGGTTGAACTTGACAAACAGGTGTGACGCCTTCAATTTCATTACTAGTCAGACTTTCTCTTTCTGGAAGCACACTAGTAAGACTTTGACTGCTCTGAGTTTCCTGAACAGGGGACACGCTAATCTCAGTTGAATGAACCGCAGCTTGTTCGCTGCTTGGGTGTGAGACAACACTGATTATCTGAGACTCTTCTGTCGATCTTGTTTCCGCTGGTGACACCTTGGCTTCTTCATCCAAAATAGCCCTTAAGCATGGAGACGCATGCCTGCTTGATAATGGTGTGCGATTGCTGAGAGCAGTTTCAGGAAGACTGCTGGTATCTTTATCGTGAACAGTAGGTGATCTGGAGGACTGTAAAATTAGGGAAGACTGCAGGAAAGGTGGCTGGGAATCTGAAGCTTCCATGTTCACATCAGAATCATATTCAGTTGGTTTAGGTGTCAATATGGTTGCGTGACAGGAATCTTCTGAACTTGCCACAGAAACCATGGACACTGATCTTGACATAAGGCCAGATTTTTCACTCTCTGGTCTTGGAGATCGATTAAGATTGTTTTCCATTACTGGACCATTCTTTCCCAAGGTTTTTGAATCTACTGAGAGCGTTCTTCCACTGGTGGCATCTTTCAAGATCTTCTCGCGATGCACATCTGGTACTTCGGAGCTCTTTGACCGAGTTAGTTCCTTGGTTACACAAGGCTCACTGGACAAAGAGGACGTTTTTGTTTTTTCCTTGCTTTTCTGTTTCCCAGGATCAGTTCCTGGACGCTGCTTTAGCCGCTCCCGTTCCTTCTGCTTGATTTTCTCTAAGTGCTTCCTATGCCACTGTTCAATTTCCTGGTCCTTGAGACTGAGCATGCGTTCAAAGCTGGTCTTCATAAGGTCATCGTTCACCAACCTCTTTTCTTTGGGACGAGTATCCTTTAGAGTAGGTGCAACCTTAGATTTGGAGTCCACTTCACTTGGTTTCGTCTTGGTAATTTTGCCGTCCCTGTTCAGCTGGGATCGATCTTTTTCCTTTTCCTTGTGTCTGTCTCGCTCGCGGTCCCGATGCCTTTCAGACTCCCGGTCCCTCTCTTTTCTATCTCTGTCTTTCTCTGGAGGCTTGGTTACCTCTTCTTTTGATTTAGATGAAGTGACCTTATTGTTCTCACAAACGTAGCCTTTCTTCTCTTCCAATAACAACTTTAGATTGGAGTAGGATGAGGAAGAGGGGGTGGTCTCTTTTGATTTATCTTTTTTCCTTTTGTCAGAATCTTTTTCCCGTTCTTTTTCTTTACTGCGATCAGATTTTCCATGATCAGTGGTTTTCTCGGGGGCCTTTCCTTTCTTTTCTAAACTCGGTTTATCTTTGTCTCTGTGGTCACCAGAAGAGTGCTCTTTCTCAGCTCTTTTGTCAATCTTGTCCTTATTCTTCTTGTTATCTTCATGCTTTTTCATCAAAGACGTTGCTTTGAGCTTTTCACTCTCTTTATGGCTCTTGTCATTGGGTGAATGTGATATATTTGTTAATTTCTCCTTTTCTTTCCATCGATCTGTAGAGTTGTGAAGTTCAGGCTTGTCAGCTAAATGTTCAGATTTTACTTTCTTATCTTTATCTGCATGTTTCTTGTCAGACTTTTCAGACTCCCGGTCTTTTGTTGGTGGCCGCTTATCAGTTTTCTCGCGAGAGTTCTTCTCTGGAGACTCCAGCTGATCTTGGTCTGCTGAATTGACAGTAATTGGTTTATCATCTACTTCTTCTTTCACTCCTGAACTGTGCAGTGAGCTGTCAGGAATTCGGCCAGAGCCAAGACCCTCAGTCCGATCATCATCTTCATCTCCTTTTCCATCCTTTACACGCTCCTCTTTAAGGGGCACCTCTTTTTTCTCTTTTTTAATGGTCTTGTCCTTATCTCGCTCCTCTTTTGGCCTCCTGTCTTTACTGCTGCTACTGCTTGAATGTTTGTCTTTCGATGGCCCTCGTTCCTCTTTAACAGGCGATGAGTCTGAGGATTTCAGAGGAGATCCGCCAGCAAGCATCTCACATTTGCCTGTGAGATCTTCGTTTTCATCACTTTTGAAGAAGTTCTCCTTCCAAAACTCCCGATCAAACTCCATGTTCCTATGTCCGTCCTTGCGTGGCTCTTTCTGCCGGTGGCGATTCCTCTCGGCCTCATGCTCCTTCCTGTACTTTTCTTTCTCCTTGTGTTTCAGCTTGTGCTTTTTTACCACTTTTCCGTCTTTGTCAGTCTTCCTGAAGACAGCTTCAGAGCTGTCTATACTGTTGCTTAGACTACTGTCTTTGAAAGGACTGGAACTGCCATCATCTCCATCTAAGTTAGGCTCCTTGTGGTGATGCTTGCTCTTTTCTTTGTGCTTGCAGCTCTTACTGCTAGATCCTTCTGTGCAGAAGTCAGACTCTGTGTAGTGGTTGTATTTGACGCCGTCCCCTGGACAGGATCCATCACCAATAGAAACACAAGTCTTAGCGTTCTCCTGTTTCAGTGGGGTTGTCTGCTTGTCAGTTTGGCTGTGGTTCAGCTTAGGGGACTTGACTACAGACAGGTGAAAGAGGTGGACCGATGTGTCATCCTTTGCACTGAATGACATTTTGAATGAATCTTCTTCCCTGACGCCCTTGTCAGAATTTTCGGACACAGTCGCCGAAGTAAACAGAATGGACTTGCCGTTCTCTTTCCCTTCTTCTCGGACTTCTTGGTTCTCCTTGTTTTTGCTTTGGCTCTTGTTCTTTTTCTTTTGTTTACCTTTTTCTTTCTGTTCCACTGGCGTGAGAGTCAAGCTTTCTTTCTTCGATCTACTGTCTGTTTTGTGACCATCCACACTGACAGACCTGGTAGGCGAGCTCCTTCTTTCTGTCGGCACCTCGGCTTCATCGCTCGAACTGTCTGAACTGCAGTAGATGCGGGACGCCTTTGTTTTTTTAGACTTGCACACCAGAGTTGACTGGTCGCTTTTGCTGCCTTGTTTGGAAGTATAGTGGCTCCTTTCCTTCTCCTCCTTCTCCTTTTGCCGTAGCTCTCGCCTTAAAATGTGTCGGTCGTTAAGTGCCTTACTGAGGTCCTCCTCCTCTTCCTCATCCTTGAACTCGTATTCATCCAGCCCTGACATGGACGATGAAGCCTTCACTGTTGTCGATTTACTGTCAGAGTCTTTTTCAACATCCGAGTACTCCATGTTCTCGTCTACACTGGATGGATTCACCGAAGGTGGGTCCTCTGATTCTGTGACATACAAAATAATAGAAACAGGGAATTAAACGTAAAAGAAATAAAAGGAATATCTGTGTTTAAATAAATATTAATGTCAGTAATGCATAACCAGAACTAGTAACAATTTTAAAAAGGCTCAACCAACGTTTATTGAATCAATTAATTTAAGAACTTAATAAAGAATTAATGTCTGTGGCAACCAATAGAATGAAAATAAAAAAAAATAAAAAAAATAATGGAAACTCGACTTGAGCATAATTCTTAAGGTCTACAAATAGAAAAAAATTCTCAGAATTTTGCAACAAAAAATGTTGTTTAGATAAAAATCTTGAGTTTTTGTCAGTCCGTTTTCTATTGAATGGGCATTTACAGAAAGATAAAAACAATCGTTCCTATGACCGACGGTAGTGCCGTGCTCTACTGTTTTAACTAGACATTTCTTTGATCATTAATGAAACAAATTTTAGCTTGAACGCAATGTTAGTCCCTTTGTATAAAAGCACCTGACAAATGCAGAAATGTAAAATACACTAAATATTAGAAATAAATGTTCCTCCAAATGGGTTAATAAAACTGGCCTAGAGAACATTTAAAACTATTTAGAAAACAGACATGACTTGACTTGAACTCTACGTAAGAGATGTCTGATAGCATGCCGCAAATGTTGACAGTCCTTTGTATTAAACACGGAAAAAAGAAAAGTTTAAAAGAAATACCAATAGCAACAACACTGGCAAATCTCCTGCCAACGTCTCTGTACCTGAAGAGCTCTCTTCTGCTTCTGAGAGTGGGGTCTCTCCCTTGAGTAATTGCTCAAGCTCCTGAGAGTCAGCAACATCAACGGGTCTCTCCCCTCTCTTGTTGGCCTGGAAGGCATTGCCTCCGTGACGTAAGAGCAGCTTCACAATCTATGAGAGTTTGGCAAAACATGACAGAGACAATATACACAGGTGAATCAGATTATCAGAAAGATTCACAAATACTTGCAACAGATATTAGTCCATTTTGAGTGAATCGTCATCAACGTTTAACAAAAGTGTGCAGCAAGTTTTTAAAATCACTAGGTTGATCACTAGCTGTAAATGGCATAATATAAAGTAAAAACTCACATCTTTGTGTCCGCTGCTGGAGGCGTCATGAAGCGGCGTGTCATCATCCAATCCTTGCGTGTTCACTTCCGCTCCTGCACCAATCAGAACCTTCGCCACATCATAGTAACCAAGGTTACAAGCTTCATGGAGAGGCGTCCAACCTGAAGAAAAAAAAAACTGGTTTGAGCTCATGAGAATCTACTTGATGGCAAATTGGATTACTGCTTAATCCATAAAGCAAACAGTATCATATTTGATAGGCAAATTTTTACAGCCTCTAAATTATCAACATGATTAACACTTTGCTGAAGTCCCAGGACTACAGATGAAAAATAGCCTCTGGCTAAAAGGGGTGTGAATCTATCCCATGCTAAAATGTGCAAAATCTAGTGCAAATTCTCATCAGAAAACAATCAAAATGAGGTATTCCAGTTGTAGAAAAAAAAATTGATTATTTAGAAAAACAAACATAAACAAAGATTGTGCACTGATGGTGTGCTGACCCTCTTGGAATTGCTCCGTTTATTATATTTTTCTTTTTTGGCTGTTACTAGTACACCACAGTCTGGGCCACATGAAGACATGCAGGGCTCAATCAATGCTAAGAATATTTTCAACAGATAACCAAATTAGCAATTAGCAATAGCACAAATAAATACACTAGAACAAAAGACAAATGAAATAGTCAGTGCTTTTCAGGTTTTTCAGGTAGGTCAAACAATTATTCAGGCACAGAAAAAAAAAAAAAAGTAAATAGTGATAGCATCATATGTTTTGAAACTATAGAACTTTGATCATAAAACTAAGCATTTAAATATTATCTTCCCAAGACACATAATTAGGAGATATTTGTGCTGATATTAATCTGAATTTCATGTAGATTTCACATTTTAAATATTGATTTATGGTTTTACAGTAGAAACCATGACTATATTATTTTAGAATTTGTGAACTGTTAAAAAGTAATCAAATTACATGAGACAATTATTTAACTTCATAAAACATGAAAATAAACAACAGCCAGCTTGTTATCAGGTGATGTAATCCTGTAAATGTGCACAAAACACAGTCTCACCTGCAAAATCTTTGACGTTTACATCTGCTCCAAGGCCGATGAGTTCCTTCACCAGCTTGACGTCCCCTCTGATGGCGGCCATATGCAGGGGAGTCTCCCCTCTCTCATTTCGTTTGTTCACTTTGTCCTTCTGACGCGTGGACGAGCTGCTAGCGATCTTCTTCTGCACCGCCGGAGATTGAGAGGGGTGGCTCGGTGTGGTATCTGAGATTACAAACCGATTAACCAGAACGTCAAGGACATTTGGTTTATCTGAATTGTCAATCTGACCTGACTAGACTACAAAAGAAAGCGAGCGCTCTGAAAGCAAATTACTACATCATAACTCACTGATGGTGAGAGTCATTAACTAAAACTAAAATTATAAAAATAACATCTCCAATAATTGAAATAAAGCTGAAATAAACTTACAAATAAATATTTGATGAAAAACTAGCAACTAAAATAAATAAGTTGAAGTACTTAAATCACCAAAACTAAAATTGAAAAACATAAATCAAAATAGAAATATTAGAAACAAATCAAAATGGCAAAAGCATATAACAAAACTATAATAATAGTTATAAATAGTTTCGCAAAATGAATCCCATTGAAACAACCATGACAAAACAAATATCACAAAACAATAACGCATACAGTAAACGATACATAAAGACACATATCACAGTCTAAAAGCTCATTAAAATATTGATACATACTGTAAAAGTATATAAACAAAACTAAATTAGCACTAGTGAGGTATAAATACTGAAAATATATATACACGGCATATAAATATCCTTGTAATTTTTAAATACTGGCTTTTGACATGAAGCCACTGGTGGTGGTGTACAGTAGTACATGTTTAGCTATAAAAAAAAATAATAATAATAATGAGTTCATTATTTCCTACCTGGACTGTTGTCTCTCGCCGTCATCTGCATGACAAGTGCCATTTGCTTTCGTTCTGATAAAGGGTAGCCGAACAAAATGTTCACAGGGGTCGACTTCTTAGTCCCTGGCTCCTTCTTAACTTTCTTCTTATCTGGAACATCTTTGTCTGCAGCAAACAAGAAAAGGGATGAACAGAGCATGAGCACAGCTTTCCTCTTGCATTCATGCATCCCAGTTCCTGAAAATGTCAACGTCTGATGCAATTTATGCCCTTTAAACAAACAGCTGGAGGAATTGTAAAGGAAACTTTCCAGCCTGACAGACACATGCATTACCCATCTAACACTGTTCCCATGAGTCCCTGTGCGCTATTGAAAGGCATGCCATTAAAACAGATGCAGCTGTTAAACCGAGAAAGAGTCAGTGTGTGTGCTTCCTTCAACCGAATCGCTTTTTATAATGACACCAATATAAAAAGCGAATGAATGCGCGAGACGACTGCACATTAAATGATGCAACCAAAAGTCGACTGTCTCTCTGAGAGTGATGCAAAAAGGCTAGCATACAGAAAAGGTCATGCGGAAATGGTTACGGAAACTAGATTCGTTTCAGCCAGTGTCGGACGGAGAGCCAGGAGGAGAGAAACAAATCAAGGCGGTGCCGAACCGCGATGCACTTCAGACTGATTGCAACCGTTTGAGCAACACAGCAGGAGTTTGCTGTGGTGTAGAGCTGCACGATTAAGCGTTAAAAGATCGCGATTTTGATTCAAACACCCATGCGGTATCATTCCTAAATGACAACCTGTCTATTAAACCTTTGACAAAATAACACCGGATAATTCAAATCTCTGTTCGCGCTGGCCTTTATTCCAGAGAGAGCGGTTATTTATAAAACGGCTTCACAAATGGTCCTTTCAACCACACAGTATCGTTATTTCTGTGTTACAAATATTCAAATCATCATAGAATTACTGGGGTAGTAAACCGATGTCTACGGTAGCAATCAATATAGAGCAAATCCCCTTTTAAAAGTAACATGCATTACTTTTTTTGGAGTACGCATGCATTTCTTGGATGTCCGATTTGTCTCGTTTTTGGCTGGTTAAGTTACAGAGATCTCATAATAAATTGATATGGTTGGTTTTAGGTTTTAATAGCTATACACATGTTGATGCTTCCCATTTTAGACTTCTTAAGTGGTTACCTATAGAAAGTAGAGTTGTGCACTTTAAATTAAAGATGGTACACTAAAAGAGCTCCTTCGTATTTTAATATGTGTATCTCTAGGGTAAGTGAGAAACACTGTTATATTACCAGGCAGAGTCTAATGGATATTACATTATGCTTTTTTAAAACAATGTACGGTCGAAGGTCTTTTGAATACTCAGGGGCCCAGGAATGGAATAAGCTGTCTCTAGATATAAAGAGTATGCCAAATACGGTTGGTTTCAGTATGAAAGTCAAAAGTTGGCTATTTGATAAGTTGTTTTAGTGATTCATTTGTATTCATGTTTTTGGGTGGATGTTTAAGTATTAATGTAAATTTTGATAATGTGTGTTCTTATTGTAGCGTTGTAAGTATAATCAGTATGCAGTGCCAAGATAACCTGTCTCTAGGAGTGAAGTTGTGCTTTACATCAAGGACCACAATGGAAACAAGTTTTTGGTTAAGCTTTATTGTGTTATCCTTGACAAATGAGTGTATTTTTCACTATTATTTTGTCTAATAAATCAAACCAAATCAAACATGCCGCTTTATATAACGATTGTATCGATTACATTGTTACACCAGGAGGTGGCGGCAAGTGAATGTTAAATGTATTTGTCATTGAATCATTCATTCAAGAGATTTGTTCAAGAACACTGATTCATCCAAAAATGAAACTATTTATGAGTGAATCATTGAATCATTCATGAAAACCATTTTTTTATATTAATTCTAATTAGTTGAACATTTAATTAAATGAAATGGACTGAAGCAGTTAATATTTCTTCCGAACTTCTAGTAATGTACATGTTATTTTATCAAGCTGTCTGTTTAGAATCATGATCTCTGTTTGAAAAAATTGATTGTCAATTTTTCCAGAATCGTGCAGCTCTACTGTGCGACTTTAACGGAGGCTGTTACCTGCGTATATCCTGCAGGGAGGAAGTAATCTCTCTCCCCACACATCGCTCGACTGCCCGGGGTCAGAGTCATCTACAGTGCAGAAGCAGAGAGGCGGGAGTGGGGAAGAAGGGGGAGGTTCAGGGTTCGGGAGGTGGATGGGAAGGAGGGACAGGAGAGCAGAGCACTGATTACACCCACAGGCTCCGCCCCTCACTCAAATGACAAATCACAGCAGAGGATTCAATGACTCCGGGATGAATATTAAGAGCCACAGATGACATCACAAACCTAAATCCATTCCCATCCAAAAAGCAGGACATAAAAGTCCCAGCATAAGCTCACAAATTCACAATAAGCGTACTTCTTAAAATCTTTAATATTGGTTTTGTTTAAATTAGTGTTGTTATTAATAACTAAAAACTAATAAAATCATTTTTTTGGCAACTGAAATAAAATAGATGGAAAAAATTTAACTTACTGCATTTCTCATTTTTAAGCTTAAGTTTCTAAAATTACTAAAGCACATAAAAAAAATGTATAAAACAAACATATTAAAATAAAAGCTTATTAAAAATATTGATAAATACTATTATAGTATATAAATAATACTAAAATAAGGGTAGGCGGTATGACCGAAATGTTTTTTTTTATACAATAGACATTTTTAATCATGGTAATAATCACAATATCGTTATTTTTGTAGGTAATTCAACAACAAAAAAAAGGTAAATAATAATTAACTATATATAAATTTTTATAGTTGTATATATAGTTGTAATTAACTATAGTTATACATATTTATTTGATGGATATACATTCCTTTTTGAAAATGGCGGGTGTCTGTGTTTCGTGCGTTCGGCCAATCAGCGTACACTTACGTCACTGATAGTTCGTATAGTGATGGTTTAGACCCGACTCTGAAGTAGGAGCCAATTTAGTTCCCCGAAAATGAGTTCCTAGAACTAAAATTGTTCCTAGTTCCTGCGGTGCGAACACGCCAAAATCTTCCGCCAATAATTCTAGGAAATATGAAAAGGTTCCTCTGATGAAAGACATCACATGATGCATGATGCCCTTTGTCTTCACATGATGCAACTAACCACAGAACTGGGACTAAAAAAAGAAGTTTAGGCTCCAAGTAAAGTAATGACATTATATTTTTATCAAATCGTTTACAAATTTACCAATGTATCTTCCCTACATTCGATGAGGCTGGCTTGACTGTTTCATAACACCCTCAAAGAATCCTCTAGTACAGCATGTCTAATAAAAACAAGTCCTAAACGTGGCAAGAAGGGGGCAGCAGTGAGGCACAGATACAAGCTACTAGAACTTTCACAGCTAATGCAAAACTGACCCGTGTCGGAGTCCCGCTCCTCGTTCCGGGGCGGACTGACGGTGAAGGAGAGCTTCCGTTTCATGGAAGACTTAGACTTTCCCTCTTTCCCCAGGATTTCACTCCGATCCAGCTTCGGAGTTTTGGCAAACGGAGAGATTTTCTCTTTACTCTGAGAGAAAGACAGAAACATACACCTTGATATTTAATAGAAGAACATATTATCAGTCAAAAACATGTTCTGTGAGTAGACTGTACCACAATTTCTACTTGTATCACATAGTTGTCGACTCCTTGTAAGACCTCATGTAAAAGTTGTTAATGGTTGTGTTATTGTTATTTATTTATTTCATTATAATTTATTCTTGTTTTCTATTCTTTTATTTACTTTTTTACCCCTCCTTGGTGTGTACAAAAAGTAAAAAATTGCTTTAAAAAAAACATGTTCTGTGTAACGTAGTATGCACAAAGCCGTAATCTTAATATAAAAACGGTTTGTATAACAGTGTAAACACACTAAAAATAAGATTAAGATCTTTTGAGCAAGTCCTATTGATAAAATGAAATATTCAATTATTAAAAAAACTAGATTTTGGTAAACGGAGAGATTTTCTCTTTACTCTGAGAGAAAGACAGAAACATACACCTTGATATTTAATAGAAGAACATAATATCAGTCAAAAACATGTTGTGTGTAACGTAGTATGCACAAAGCCTCGATCTTAATATAATAAACTGTTTGTGTAACAGCGTAAACGCACTAAAAATAAGATTAAGATCTTTTGAGCTGGTCCTATTAATTAAATTAAATGTTCAACTATAAAGAAAATAAAAGAGCCACTGCCGACCCTAATGAAATTACTAGCAAGCGGTTAATTGTCATGTCCTCATCATATGATAAATACACATAGGATAAAAAAAAAATATATTTTTTTAAGATGTAAATCATAATAGTTTTTATTTAGAACAAAATTATAAGTTAGATGGTTGAAAAAAATATGAATACATATATTTTCATTTTAAATATAATTTTAAATACTACTACTACTACTATAATAATAATAATAATCATCATAAAATGTTGTTGTTGCGATAATAATTATAATATTATTTAATATAAATATTATTATAGAACAACTTTTTTTAATTCATAAATAGCTTAAATCTTTAAACTGGGCTAAAAGGTAGTGGGATAAAATATTCGGGAATGATCCGACTCACCTTCTTCCCCGCTGTCTTCTCCACCATGGCTCCATCTCGGTCCGATCCTGGTTTGGCCATGGTGCATCTTATGACTAGCTGTGGCAGCTACGGCTGACAGATTTCATCATGGGCCTGAAACACAAACATATGATGCAAATCAGAACTTAAACTGATACAACACTGCATTTCACTGATGAAACAGTCCACTAAATATGAATACAAATATGAACGTATGACATTGGAAAACATAAAATATCACCCAATGTTACGGTTGTTTAATAACCAGCATCGGATACTGGAAGCAAATTATATTAAGACTTACTTCATAATTGACTTTGTTCTGTGCTAAGATTAAAAAGTATCCAATTAGAAAATAATCAATGTATTAACTATATTTGATCCATGTGCAATTCCATAATGGAGCTTTAGTGTGAATATGCAGCCATAGATGTTATAAAATAATAAAATAAAATAAAACCCAATTTCCAGAAATGTTGGGGCATTTTGCTAAATGCAATAAAAACAAGTTTATGCGATTTGTTAATTCTCTTGAACCTTCATTTAACTGACAAAAGTTCAAAGAACATATTTCAGTGTCAGTGTTTTCAATTACCAACTTAATAGTATTTTATAAATATAAAGACATTTTGAAAGAAACAAAATAAAATTAATTGATGTCTAAAATAAGTCAGCCAACAATTCTAATTCAATTTGTATACAAGAAAATACTGAGCATGTGCAGGTCGAATAATAATCATCAGCATTATGATTATTACTGAACATAGTTTTAGTAGTGAATATGATAATTTGTGAATGTTTTGAGTATTATTAAGGCAAAACTCTCAAAAAACAAGGAAAATCTCTTCACGAACTAGAGAGACTCTTTTTCAAAAGCTGCGGATCCAAAAATACATTTAAAACAATCTGTCAGCGTAAACCTCTGGGTATGGAAAACAACTGTGAGACGGCAACAATCAATCATCTCCGAAATCTCAGATCTGAAATTGTTAAGACAAGTCAGGAAAAATTTGGCAGTTCTCGACCCTGTTTGACATGTCAATTCAAAGTGCACTGAAAGCACAAAAAGCTACAGGAAATACAAGAAACCTTCCAGAAACACATTCTAAGGGTTTTGATTGGTTCTTAAACGTGACCAATAAACAAACATCCTGGCTGCTTGAACAAAAATAATATTCAGTAAAAGCCAAACAGGGAAAACACAGTCTAATGACAAGGGTGTGTGTTTGGAGCATGTGAGCTTTATTTTCCTGTTTCAGAGGTCATTCAGTGGGAACCGGACTTATGTTTATAATCTTGACTGATTACAGCTCATGTGTATCACACCAGCGTTACAAATAACTGCATTAAAAACGACTGACAGAGATTACAACTAGTACTGTGGCGGGACGGTGATACCACAGCACTTTGATTTATATCATGCTATCGTATGATTAACATATGCATATACCATGGCTAGGGTTAGAGTTAAACTGCCAATCGTAATACAGATCATTTGTTATTATCTCGTAAATTTGTTGTAATAGCTCGTCTGTTTTTTGTAAATTTAGTTTAACAATTCAAATAAAGCATCCCTGTGCTGTAAGTAAACAGTCAGTAATAAAAAAAGAACAAAAACGATAGCTAAAAATAAATACAATTTAAAAAAAGAGACATGAAATAAACATGGCTTTAGGTTTTTCAGGTGGGTCTAACAGTATATTCAGGTAATATGCCTAGTACAGAAATTAAAGTAATCAAATACAATAACACTGGATAGTCTTCTTTGCAAAATGTAGATTAATGCTTACAATTAAAGCTACACAAATTATCCAGTCAAGAGCAGTGAGTGATTTTCTCTCATCATTTGTTCTTTGATTAACATGACAGACGGCAGCAGGTTTATTAGGCTGCTGTCACTTTAAGAGCTTATCCACGGATCCAATATACTGTTACACAACATGCATTTTCTCTTTATTTTTCAAAACAAACTATATTTACCTGAATACTCGGCAAAACAGACATTGTATGTATTTGACCGTTAAAATGCAATAAGACATGAACAATAAGTTAATTTGGTACTCGCACGCTGTTTGAGAGGTGGCTTTATATGAGCGCCGCTTGCATAGATTAGTGGTGCATGCGCTTTAGATGTAAGAACGAAACCTGCGGGAATGACTAAAATTATGCAAAATACCCGCAACCGAAATAGCCTTAGCCGAAATTCAGGTCAACACCAACATTGTTCAACCGGAGCGAATTAGACAAGTGAGTGAGCGGAGGCGGGTCGGGCGTGAGGCCGTCGGAGAGAAGAGAGTGACAATGCCCAGCTGATATCGGTGTATCAATACAGAAAAGGTGTATTGGAACCGTTTCAGATATTTCAGTATAGATACGTATCGACATTTTTGACAACACTAATAATATCGAGAGCGATTTTTTCATTGACAGCCAATCAGAACCACCCTGTTTTAAAGTGCTCAAGCATTTAAAAGCGACAAAAGATAAAACTGCAGTGCACTTAAAATAAACAGAACTTTATTGTTCGCTGGTGTGGACACTAATACTATTAAATAAATAAATACAATTTAATAAATCGAAATTATCAGCAGCGCTGGTTCTTTGAGGTACATGGTATATAAACATTTATGTTCACTAACTTACATTAAAGAGTTTAGTAATAAAACATTTATCTGCCTATATTTTTACAAAAAAAACATCTTAATAATAATTTCCCAAAATAATAACAATACATTTTACACACAGCTGTATTGAAGTCATATTTGAGTTGACCGAAACATATGCATCTCCACTGTTGCTTTATGGCTACAGTAAACCAAGTGTCTGCATGTTTTTGCATCATCACAATCTAAAGAGCTTAAAGAACAAGGATTCGTTTACATATTAAACCAAGCTTCACACAAACTAGCAGCTGAACACAAGGCCTTCAGTGCTTCGTCTTTACATTTGTTCTGCAATTTCTCAAAGCAACAAACGAGAAAGTCGGCAATTAAAAAGCATCTGATACTGGCGGCCGGGTCTCTTCTGGATGAAAAGCAAATCAGCAGAGACTCACAGACCTAAACAATACCTTCCCCGATAGACTCGAGATGTGAACAGATGACACAGAGCAGAGGCTCCTGGGAAAGAACATTTCCACGACACCTGACACCCAGTGGGACTGAGTAAAAACCAGCTGAGTCACTCTCTCTGAGAAAAAATAGGCGGTGAGGAGAAAAGAGCTGCACTGTCCGTGTGCATCATCAGTGTGGGACAAATGTGTAACAAATACACCACAAGATTTCCTGCGCTCAGTGTTTCAGCTTACAAACGTGCCACACAGCCTCTTAAACCCAATAATCCATCCGTCTCTGAAGTTTCACTCTCAGCGAACAAGTTATAACGGGAGTAGTAAGCTTTTTAAAACAAGTTTAAATCATGCTCAAACCAAACCCATTTAGAAATAAGCCAATGAGTTGCAGGACTAAAACATTCCCAAGACGAGTGCTTTTTACATGATCTAGAAGATATAGCCAATATTAAAAAAATGTAATTAGTAAACATCGTTTTACCTTGCATAGGCCAGATGTCATGCAGACCCATCATCACGCATGCATGGCACATTATTTATGCATTAGTGCTGATAATTTAGATAATTAAAGATTTAGAGTTTATCATTTGATTAGGCCTAGTCTATAGATCTGAATCTGAAACTTTTTTTACATTAAATTATAAATATAAAGGCCTAACAGTGCACCCTAATGACCAAATGATGACCACTTATTGAAAGGTAAAATGATTAATTCAAGGATCACCTTTAAAAATGCGGCTTAATTATAGCAAATTGATGTAAAAGGGCTTTACACTGTGCATCCAATACTAAAAGTAGCACTCAAAATCAACATTTATGACCCTCAAACACAAATATTAACCAGTAAACAATTTACTATTATTAACAACAAAGTTGTTTAAAAAGGCAGCGCACATAATTATTCTGAAATTGAAATAACATGCATTAGACAGTTTTACTTGTCTATTTTCCCAAAGCAAAACTATAAAGTGCTCTGCCCCTTCCATGTCTAACAACATCCGTTTTGAGATTTCACCCAAAAATGAAAAATTCAACACCAGGAAACAGCGTTCATTGTTTAGTGTGCACTCTGGGTAGTCGTCATCATTAATATTTCATGGGTTTATTCCCTATGAAGGTCTGTTATAATAAAAACCCTCACATCCACAGGCCTAGCATCACGAAGAGACGTCAAGCTTTCAGCTTTCTGCATAAGAAACGAACTCTGCAGTCACGATTACAACACTCTGTTTACATCAACCGAGTCCCAAAGTAACAATCAAGGTTATTCTGGAAGTACACGCATGGGAGGATTGTACCAGTGCAAGCAAACTTCCAAATATTTCAGTGAACTTTGGGGAGGCAAATGACTAGGTTTATTCCTGCCACCGAGACACGAGACGAAGGCAAAAACAGGCACACAGAAAGGCAGGGGGCAGAACCAGGGAATGGAAACACAAACAGAGCGCTCGAAACCCTCCAGCGTGTGACCTCGGACTGCCGTCTCTACTGGGACACCGGCAGTGGAACGACTGACGGCTCTGATTTATTCTCCCACCAGCCTGACCAACAAACCACCCAGTGTGGCATCACCACGTCTACAACGGCACAGGGCAACATCACGGCTTTGTGTCCCCTCTTGACCCCGCCACGGACAAATAAACAGCTTTGGAAAAGTGGGAAAAGGAAAGAACAACACATTTTATAAATGGATTATTCCAATATTGGACATCAATTTCATTCTATATTAATGTGGTAAGTCAGGGATCATAATAGTGCATGCATTTCACTCGCATTTGGAATTAAGATAGATCTGTACGAGTGTAAAACGTATTTAGGTGCATGTGTACGAGTACAAAAAGTATCCTTAAAAAGTCTTAGTTTTATGAAATTTAAGGCCAGAAGTCTTAAATATCTTAAATAATATAACAAACGTTAGAAAAACAGGAATTGTGGTACAGTCTAACGTGATTATTAAACTTCAAAATGCAATGATTTAATTAAATAAATGAGCACTGCACATTTCAAAAGTAAAAATGTGGCACTCTACATTTATGCCAGTGAACTGCATGGTTTATTCCTTAGTTATTATTGCTTGTTTTTTTTTTTTTGGTTAAACAAACTGTATCTGGCATTTAATTCAACGTTAACTCTTTTACCTTTTGTCTGAGCCGCAGCCGTTACAGAAAGGAAAGACTAAGAACATTATTTAACACATAATATTCTAAATGTACATTTTATTAGTATTGGCACAATATAAATGCCTATATATTATATATAATTATTAAATATAATATTTCAAAAACTTATTTCTTGTATTCTAACTAATGTCTAAAAGTCTCCTTGTATCCCTTTGTTAAAGGAAAACAAATTATTTGATATATTTTCATTGCGCCCCATGTGCTCCTTGGGAAAAACGCAAGCATCAAGCCCTGTAAGTTCTTCTTCGGCTCTCATTTTTGACACTTCTTGCTCTGTATTTTTGCATTACTTCATATTTCCATGTTGCTTTTTATGTTCAAATAGTGTAAATCAGTCCTGTCCGCAGATATCTGTGCAAATATGTTTACAGTACGGCAAAAGGACAGGCAGAAAACGCTGCACTTGAAGACCGAACGTAATCCAGCAGCACAGCTATAAACAAACAACAGGAAACTGCAATCAAATCTTCAGCGTAAACTTGTTTACCAATGGCCAAATATTCTCTGAACAGTCACAAAACCTGCCAGGACTGAAGACACAAAGACAAATCAGAGGCAATGCGTGCCACTTCCTTGGTGGCCATGAACATTAAGGCCAGAAACAAGTTCGCCGGTACAAACACGAATGCGAAAGAGGACGATCGATATATTGTTTTTATCATTTGAGAAGCACAGCTAAAGGATAGTATGCATCATGAATACGTGTATTCATGGTACAATAAGTCAACCATTTAAGACAAATAATTTAATAACTGCTGCTTTGGGGAACTGCATGTTTGCTGATGAGTTTAGAGGACGGCATTAACTGTTTGAAATACTTACAAGTTACAACATTTTACAAAGGCAAGGATGGAAAACTACCTTTTTTATATTTCATCATTTTGAATAAAAAGACATCACTTATGCTTCATGCATATCCAGTACTTTTTGTTTTTAGTCTTGAGGGCAATCTAATTTATTAAGAGTTTATTACTAGTTCACGCTAATGTCCACTTTAACACCTGTAACAACCACATGTTCTTCCGTTGAATTAATTGCAGTCTGACACATTTGGGAATGCAACAAAGTACAAAAATAAGTTTGCGATAAGATGCAAAACTTACAATGAAAAATGAATCATTCACACGCCATTTCAAACAACTTCCTTTCTTCTGTGGAACACAAAAGAAAATATTTAGAAAAATGTCCCTTTTGTCTATGCAATGAATGTCAATGGGGACCAATCAGTAGCTACGTTTACATGCAACCAAATAATCCATTAGCAATTGGATTGATGGCTAAATCAAACAGAAAAGCCTTCATGTAACCGCCACATCTGATTCGACCCAAACAAAATTTGTGATCGGAAGGGGTGGTGTAGACCTGAAACAATCAAATTAAGCATGTAAACACTTGTGCTACTATTCAATTAATCAGATTGATATAAAAAAGGAAAGTAGTGCTGTGATATTTTCACATCACCTTATGAATGGGCGCATATTTATTCATGTATTCCAAAATGGCCATTGTAGGGCATGGAAAATGTCCTAAATATTTGCTAAAAATGCTCTTCTGAAATATTTCAGCTTTCATTTTAGATATGACATGAAGGTCATGGGCACTGCATGCACTTTTATTTTTGCAAAACATGTAATTCATACAGTATGTAAACATAAGTGAATCTTCAGAATCAACTAATCAGATAGGATTAATTCCAACTGACAAAAATTTGAGCATGTTTACAGAGTTAAGAAAGGAAAGTGCAAGTAAAATGACAGACTTGTCATAACTACTAAAAAATCTTTGAAATGGACAGTCAAATTTCTGCGAGTCACTGTATGACACACACACGGTACATATTATCCGTAAGAGTCCAAAATCCCAAAACCATTTATGTTCACATCTGCTATTTCAACAAATAGGAAAAAAATTCATACCCCTCGACCATTTTTTAATAATAAAGGTGCTGCTTTCCTCAGCATGCTCTGCAGAGCTATTCAACCTCTGCAATGCATCACAAGAATATATATAAATAAAAAAAACCTTGAAACGCAGCAGTGTATTTCTAATATAACATCACATTAAAAACGGCTTCATTTTAACGTGACCCCATTGGTACATTACAGCAGCACCTTACTTGATTAATTGCTTTTATAAAACGCATAATGAAAATATTAACAACACAAAAATTCATTAAAGAGTGATTTTATTTCGCAAATTCATTAACAGGCCTCAGTACTCAAGAGGGCAATAGAGATTCCTTCAGATGCCTGTGTCATTAAATTGGATGTGTTATTATTCCGGCATACCTACAAACTGAAGGAAGTTTAACTCATTTAAACTAACCGGCTCAGCAGGATTCTGCTCAAATTATTGCTCTGAAAGATAAAAGTGAACGTAAAAGAAGATAATACATGCAGTATAGAGCCCTTTGCAGCAATGCTGAGAATGCAAAGCAAACTTGCAATGCATGCATGTGAACTGGAAATATCTTTTAAATGGTTAATTTGTTTACATTGAGGATTCCTGACAATCAGAAGTCATACAGACAGGAAGGCGAGTTACTGATAATGAATGATATTGATAATACGGGCTATATTTTATCAGAGCTCCTGCTGTATGTGACATTTTAAAGACGACGCAGAGCAATGCAACATGAACCGCAACACTTTCAGATCCCAAACTAAATGATAAAATCACAAAATTCAAAATAAAACCCTACATTTAAAAAATTCATATACATCAAGACTAGCAAATTAATTTAAGGATTTCTGACATGTGCAGGCCCACAAAAAATCTGAGAATAAAAAAAAACCCCACAGAAAGCTTGTTATTCACAAAGTTTATCCATTCCACACAATACTGCATATTTTCCATAAAATACGTGCAAAACAAATAAAGATGAACTCTGCAGTATGTATGAATGTACTGTATGTGTCATGGTGGTACTACCACTGCTTTTTTTATTTTGGTCATTTGATCATATTCTTCCATATTTACAGTGCAAATATCAAGGTATGTTTATTTAAATATACATTCAGTACCATGGTATATTTCAAAGTAGCATGGTATATGACCCCTGTACCATAGTACTGCCACCACTGCAGTGTTTTTATAATGTATAAAGTCACAGTTTGCACAGACAAATGAAATGCTGGTGTTAGACAGAATTTTCCATTTACTGTGAAAAACATAATAGATTTTTAAGCTATTGTCTGATACAGTAAGCGCACGGTTTACACAGAATACAGAACAGAGGACCACAGTGAAAGCAATCATAGCACACGCAAATCTCTGTAATGCGGCCTCTGTTTACTTACGAAGGGGCTGGCTTTTGTCCGTCCATAAATACTGTAATATACAACATGATTACTGCTGTTAGCACTAACATATTCACTTCTAGAAGGGCAGAACCAGAAACGACCTTCCCAAAATGCTTTGGATTAATTCAGATGCTACTGGAAGGGAAACAAATGGACAAGCACACCGCATATAGGTCTGAAGCATTCAATAGACCGTTTTATTGCTCGATATACTTGGTATTTCACAGAGGAAGTGTCGCAATGGAGTCAGCCGAGTGCTAAAGATCTGCTTGATGATGCATTTGATGGAAAGTGTTTTTGTGTGAAAAGAGATGCAAAAAAGTGTGATGTCATGTCATCAGTCTGAGTTGGCGTTGTGCTAAATCGAATAGCATGCTACCAATCATGGTACTCGTATTAAACGCACACTGCAGGTCTATAGGTATAAACGTACAGAGAGTAAAAAAGAGAGAGGCCTTTGAAATGGCACGGCTCGAATGTTATTGCAAAGAGACACACTCTTAAAAGTCCCGTGCGTGAGTCACGGACAGCTGCTACAAATGAAAATCAGGAAACACATCGAGTAATGGATACAGCAGACACAGTAAAGCTTTGTGTAACTAGAAAGACACAATCATTTTACTTCATGCTCTTCTGACTATATCTGCAGTGGGTGCAGCAAAAAAGTGCTTTTCTTCATAGTAGTAGTCATTTTATTTAATCATAAATCATAATATGTTCTTTTGTTTCTGATGAGAAAACAGGAAGAAAGTTTGACAGAAAATTATAAGTCTCGTTGTTTGGATCATGATGTGCATCCCTATGAAATCCATTTTATTTTTTCCCAAATTACGTTTTATATCAATCCGAATTTGACAATTCCATGAAATTTACACGTTATACTGTAAAGTCCGTTTTTTGACTGGATTACCTACATTACTTACTCACGTTCACTAAAACACCTCTGCGTGTTGCTTGAAGATGCCCAACAGATTTTGAGCGACTATTTAGTTGCAAATAAAGCAAACAATATTGACAATACTTGGTTTAAAATGTAGGCTACGTCACTAAATATTACTTTTTTATTTGTTTAACCGTTGTATAAAATCAATGTCATATTTCTAATTGAGTGAATATTTGGGAAAATGTGCTTGTATTAAACAAGAACTCACACAGGGTGTTCCTGCATCGAAGAGAGTTTGCGTCTTAAATCGATCTTGATGCACAGTCTGTCTACATTTGTCCTTCATGCTAGTAAGGGCTAAACTAAACTTTTAAAGGTACATTGAATGACAGTAATGTAGCATGATTGGCTAAGTCAGCATACTCTGTAGGTAACCTATCATATGAGATGATGTAATTTGATTGAATGTCATGAATTTGACCTTACGGCTCTATCTTTTTCCTGTTTTTTTTTTACACCGCGTACCCTCTCTGTCACCGCACGTACCCCAGTTTGGGAACCAATGCTATAGACTAACCCGAACTCATACTGCACTCTTATAAGGACAATTGTTTAAAAATATATATATATTTATGATCAGTAAATGAGCTCTTCACCAAAAAGGAGGTTTGTTAGATATACTTTGGGGACAAATTTGTTTTCAGAAGTTAGCTAAATCTAAGTAAACCACCCTACACACACACACACACGTTGGAAGGCATGTGAACAGGGCCGCGTGGAACACAGTAACCTGAACTAGCGACTGCAGAGGAGGGCAGACATGCTAAGAATAGAGTTTCTACACACAGCGCACATGTGGATGCTATAAAATGTGTATTTTGAAGTGCAGTAGTAGTGAGTAAGCACTAATCTAAGAGTGTGTGGGTCTAAATGAGACGTTGACTCAGTCATACTTGCGATGGGAATTTTTAGAATGTGACATTTTTTAAATTTGAATGACGTTTTCTCAGTTCCAAATTCAAAATTACAAATACATGTATATGAAAATCTGAAACACTCATGTATAATATACATATTCACACACTCAGGGTTGCTGTTAACATTTTATTTGACATTAGAGAATATATAATGCATAATCTTATTATTTATAGAGAAATAAATAATGTGTAATATTAAAAGAAAACTGAATAACTTGCTTTACCTCTTAAACAACTGTCCATTGCTGTCAATAGACTCTGCATGCTATTGAATAATGTTAACCAAAAGACAATTAACCTTTTAGGAAGTGTTTTAAAAAATTCACATTCAGTTCACATTGATCCAAGTAATTCATAATTTTTTTTCCTTGTTCTTCACTAGTAAAATGGGTTGCAAATGGACAAATCCAGATTTTATCCAGATATTGTAATGTGGTAACACATTTGGACGAGGTTAATTCAAATTAGTTAAGGCATTGGCAATACTTAATACTTTGTTCAGCATTTATTAATCTGGGTTAAGTAGATTTGTCTACATCTAATAATACAAGTTGTATAAATTAACATTAAAGCTTGGTGAAGAAATGTGAACTACAATGAATAATAGTAGGTTTATAAACAACATTAACTTAGATTCATGATGTAAAAAATATTAGTTCAAGACAACTAATGCATTAACTAATATAAAAAATTAGTACCTCAATTGAAGTGAGCAATACTCGGGTTTATGACTTTTATAGATTAATCTAAACTGACAAAATGTGTTTGTATTAGGGATGTGACGGTGAGGATATTTTCCCACCGGTTAATCGACGTGTGACAACACAGGTAATACCGGTATCACCGGCGGGGGCTTTTAAACCTTTAATTTAAAGGCAAACGTAAAATGCGCGCATTTGCACAGGCATGCATATTGGTGCGGTCGTTCGGAGCAGCACTGTTTTGTTATTGTGCCCTGAATTGGCGCTAATTTGAAAATGAAATTAATATTTTTTTTATTTTTTATTTTAACAACGCTTATAAAAAGCTGGTGCGGCAGTGTGCACTTCACTTTAACTTTTAAATTAGCGTCAATTCATCCTTCCAAGGGGTTTGTTTAACATGCGATCTGACCAATCAAAATCCACAAATTTTTCGTCCGACAAAGCAGTCAGGAGAGTTAGTAGATTAACGTCGGTGGATTTGAACTTGGCTTTAACTGAGGCAATCTGTCACGACACATTAAAGAGCCACAAAACGATAGGCATATTTTCACTTCTTGAGAACATCGGTTGAATCCGAAATCGCCCCCTAAACACTCATTCACTAAGTAATGCCTATTCCCTACATTAGTCCACTAATACTGTTCACTTGAAGGAGTGAATGAAAACGAGTGAGCGAATTCGGACAGCCGTTGAGCGTACATAAGCTGTACCTACACTCGTTAATGCAGTGCAATGTGGTATTTAATAAGTGCACTCAATAACGTCCACTATGGTTTCTCACAAATCTCTACGTTCATTTAAAACTTTATTTAAATCATTTAAGACTCTTATGAGGACACTCAACAAAACAGATATTTTGGCATAATTTCTGTGCATTATGGTTTGTTCAAGACCGAAAGAGAACTCGATACTGACGCGCGTCTTTTCTGTGGGTCGTGTGTGTATGTGTGTGTGCATGACTTAACGGATACTGCGTAATTGCGTTAAATATTTTTAACGCTTTAAACTTTTTTTTTTTTTGCGGTGTCGCGGTGGGCAAGTAATTAAAACCGGTGTTGCGACTCAACACCGTGTAACACCGGTAACACCGACTACCGTAGCAAGCCTAGTTTGTATGTTTTTAAAATAGACTGAGGGAAAAAAAATTTCAATTTTTTTTTATAATCAAGTAAAATATAAACAATTTCTTCAGTTTATCCGGAAAAAAAAATGTATAACTAATTGACTGCAGTTGTTTGGGAGCAATTTTCTGCTGCCTTCACATGGTATCGGAATAATCGTAAATATGAGTTTCCCAGTTAAAATTTGGACATGAAAGCCCTCTCAATTTGTATTTACCACTGGGAAGCTCGGGATAATTTTGATACCCAAGTTCCCAGTTTGGGCAGGGCATAAAGGATGGTGACGATGTTATGCTAAACATAATTTTAATATAAAGGCCGGGACACCAAGCCGACGGAGAGATTTTCCCAATAAATAGGAAAGAATAAACCTGGTGTCCTGTCCTCCATGATTCCTGTTCTTTCCAAAAAACAAAGCACTTAAATGAGATGAGCTCATAATCACGACTTCAAAAGTAGTAGGAAATTTCTGATGGCACGTAAGGGCAGTAGGGGTGTAACGAAACCCTCATGTCACGATTCGATACATATGACGATACGATATTATTGAAATAGTCCAAGAAATATGATAAAATGTAAACAAAAAATGTACTGTTGATTAAAAAGCTAAATTTGATGTTACATTGTGTGTGTAAATGAATAGGCTAGGACTTGATGCTAGAAACCCAATGCACACGACAATAAAAGACACCAGAATAAAAATATTCATAATTCTGAAGCTGAAAACAGAATTATTTTAGAGGAATATGCACTCTGTCACTCTGTGACTATATATATTTAAAATAATGTTTGCCACTTTTTACTCGTAACATCAGACATTTGGCATTATTAGGACCCACAAATATTCCCCTATTGCATTATTATAAATAATATTCAACATTATAGTAGTATAATGTAGTACTGACACTAAAAATGTTGTCGCACAGTAATTTTAATTTTGAGTAAACTATACACAATAAATATGGTCACTATCCATGATACATATTTATGTATTTCCGTATTGTGACACGATATATTGTTACACCCCTAAAGGGCAGCATTAGCTCTCTAGTGCTCTTTTAAATGTGAAGTCGAGCTGTGATTGGCTACTGCTGAAAGTCACATGACTACACCATGCTTCTTCCAATTACAGGAAAGCAATTTTTACCACACACTAAAACATGAACACAACTCGGACACAAACACACACACAGACTCCCATCCTCTCCATCTCATGTTATTTTACAGTGTATAAGTGCATAATCACACACAGAATATTACACAGATTATACACAAAATGAAAAATGTGCTTCAGAGATTTCAGAGCATCTTTAGGGAAATCAAGAGTTTCAAACACACTCATACACCCCTTGCTAGCGTTCATATAGGCAATATAGGCTGCTCCTACAGCTCACGTCTCAGACCTGACTGCTATAACAACATTGTCTAAATGGCCTGCTGTCATTGGCCCAGCAAATCTGCTCCCCATCCCCCAACCTTCTGCTGAAATCATACAACATTGAGTTTAAAAAAAAGAAAACATAAAAATTCAACAACAAGAGCTCAACACAACTGTGGTTCGTAATCCCTGATCAACACAATAACATCCGCAGCACAACCTCAAGAGTGACACAACTGAACAGCACTTGATGAT
Source organism: Siphateles boraxobius (assembly GCF_051911475.1). NCBI lineage: Eukaryota > Metazoa > Chordata > Actinopteri > Cypriniformes > Leuciscidae > Siphateles > Siphateles boraxobius. Next base: position 8,374,705 of record NW_027509215.1, read on the forward strand.
GTCAGAGCGAGCAGTGACTCACGGCCAACATCAGTATTCAATATACCACAGTCAATATTTCTGTGCCAAAAAAACATTTCCTTATTTCTCCTTTTCATTTATTCTACAACCCTTCAAAATTACAGACCACAGGAATATTGTAATCAGTGGACAAATGGAATAAATACACTGAAAACACACGCATGAACACACAACTACATTGATGTTTTTTAGAAAAAGCTTGGTTAAAAGAGTCGTCTGGTCGTTTACTCATTTTAAGTGACTAATTTAAAATGCTCTAACGTTTACAATCAAGTCAGGGTCCTGATCACCCTGTCAGGGTTTATTCTGTGATAACAACTGGCTGGATGTACATTATCACACTTATTCCATGGCTACTTGCCACATAAGTAAATAATTAGACATGAAATATTGATCTGAGTCGAAATATTTTATTGGCTCTTTAAATGGAAAGCTTTCACAGAGAACAAAGGCAGCAAGTTCAAACTAGACAGACATATAAGGGATACGGTACAGTCATACAACTTATAACAGTATTTCACCACATAAATAATTATAGGGATAAGAAATATTGATTTGATAGGAAACGGATTTAAAATTGTACCCGTTTGTCATCTTATCACTTATTACAGTGTACAAAACCATAGTTGCAAAATGGCAGCAGCTGCATTTCTATGAAACAAGAGAGAGCGATACCGGATGTCGACATAATTAAATCAATGTACACAAAATATTGATTTGACTCGAGTTTTAAAATTTTGTTATATCACCAAATGCAAAACTTCCACAAGGAAAAAACGTACCTAGCAAGCGTAAAGCGCCGACTTCAGTAACAGGGCTTGACAGTGCGATCATTTCACTCGCAATTGCGACTTAAAATAGATGTGTGCGAACTGTAAAATGTATTTAGGTGCACGTGTGCGAATAATTTTGTTTTAAACAGAAGTTTTTTTTAAACAGTCTCTGCGCTGAACCAATGTTGTCAGTTTCCAAATTTTTAATAAAAAAAAAATCACGTAATCCACACAAACGCAGGCGCTTTCCAGGGGCAGTTTACACCTGGCCACTTCATGCACTTTCTGTGATCTGATAGCTATCAGATTGTGAAAAGACCAGGTGTCAATGCCCTCCGAAACATATTTGAAAAGGATTTAGGTCCGTGTAATGCTTCACAATTCAGTTTTCAGACCATACAATGCAAATGCAAAAATGAAAAATTGAAACCAGAAACTTATCCTCAACGTGCATGCAGTGTAAATAAAGCAGTTGCATCAAAGAAATGATAGTAAAGTTAGTCCACAGCCACACCCCCGTGCTAATGGTACCGCCCACGGCGCAAATTACAAGACGAAAAATAGAAAACCGTTTAGATTTCATTTATTCTAATGTTTGTTTCTGAAGTCACAATTTAGCACAAGTAAAATTTAAAAAAGGGGTGAAAAAGGCAACTATCCATTGATAATGTAACTGGAGAAACAAGAAAAATGAATGTCTGGTTTCAATTTTGCCTTTGCATTGTATGGTCTGAAAACTGAATTGTGAAGCGCTACACGGACCGATTTAAATCCGATCGCTCAACCCACACCAGGAGGTAGTGTTGTCAAAAGAACCGGTACTTCGGTAACAAGTCGGTACTGAAATTTTTAAAATGCGCCGATACCAGCATTTCTGTAGTACCGAGTCCCAGGTATATTCGGTACCCACTAATAGCTGCTTATAGTCGCTTCCGTGTTTATCTAAGCGCGGGGCTCCAGACTAACTTTTTTACTAGGAGCACTGTAGCCAATATATACCATGATGTATTATACTAGTGTCTGTGAATATTAAACCGCAAAAAAAAAAATAGGCTATTACCCCTGCATGTTCTGCTTGTCTCTGTGTGAATGAAGGGAGCAGACACACGGTTTCATTTACCAGACTGACACACACACACACACACACAAACTTTGACGCTTAAGAAAATTCATAAAGAGATTGTAAAACTTATCCATATGAATTGATTAGTTTAATCCAAATTTTCTAAAAAGAGACACGATCGCTTTATATGATGAACAGATTGTATTTAGGCTGTTTTTCACATATAAACATTCAATGGAACGTAAATGTCAATGGAGGGACAGAAGAAAGCTTGCGTTTTTAGTTGTTGTTATCTGGGAATAACATACCGCTGGATACCACGATTGATCAATCAGAATCAAGTATTCCACAGCTGCGTGTAATAAGCAGATATAACTATATCGCTAGCTGGCGAAAAACAATGTGAGATGAGTAGTACGTCCGAATTCAAAGTATCATAAAATGGTACACTAAATAAAATGTGTAGAAACAACTTTCACTTAGAAATTGCACAATAATTGCAGTACATTTAACAAATAATTACAAAGAATTGGCAAGTAACACATTAGCCGCTTTTCCACTGTCGGGCCTCTCTGGAACAACGTCACACAAACCCATCAATTCACCAACAAATGCAAGTTTGATCAGAAAACTGATCAGAGAGAAATCACTGGAAGCTAGCGAGATAAAAGCGGCCGTTTGTTGGCATTTTTGTTGTTTACTTAAAGATTAAAAACCTAAGCATCGATGTTTTACCACAGTTTTACAATAATTAGTGATGCATCGATCATAACTGAAAACTCATCTCTTCCGTGAGCACTTAACATAGAAGAAAAAAATTATTTCCTTTTCCTTTAATTCCTCCCTTGTCTGGCTTAAGCTACTGAGAGCAATGCCTGAACTCTGTATTTTGGGCACTTCTTGCGTTGTTTTTGTCTCTTCATGATGACTTGACTTGTCTTCAGCCCTCAGTTGTAAGTCGCTTTGGATAAAAGCGTCTGCTAAATGACTAAATGTAAATAATGAATTAATTTGAGTCAAGATTGCACATTAGTCAAACAGAAATAAAGTGGTATTTACCGCAATTTTATCAAAGAAAGAGGGCGCACGTACGTACTTGTGTTTACATCACATTTAATAAGAATTATCATTTCTAAAGATTTTCCACCAAAAATACGTCTTGAGGAGCTTTAGCACGCTCTCCAGTGACAGACCCAATACATACACTTATATTTTCAGTCAGAGAAACAGAGGAAGCTCCTGCAAAACCTGAGTTGCTGATATGCGGAGCTAAAAATGAATGTCAGACAGTCCGGTATATAGAGACGAGACGTACTGGCAGATAAAATAATACATTCACGATTGTAATAGCCTATGCCTATTATGCATATGCATTATAACTGGCCAAAACAAGTCATCTGATCAAAGGCGTATTTATGAAACCTTAAAAATGTTACCTAGACAGCTCATGATGTTTTGAAACAGTTTGATCTTCGTTTTTGCAGTTCTCTTTTCTACTACAACATTCAAACTTGTTAACTTGAATGCAGTATGCACCAAAATTATATAAATGCACCGATTAGAAAAAACTAAAACTTATCCATCAATGGCAAATGCAAACAATAAAATGAAACTGTATGGCCTTATGGCGCATAGTTCAGATAGCAAAATAAACAGGCTATTCAACATTTAAAAGGAGAAAATGCTTCCCTATTTTTTCGTCGACATCAAAGAGTGTGCAGAAAATAGAAACAAAAAGCAGAAAATAGTATTGGAATTTATGATTATATTGTTGACAAATAAGTTTGAATGAAGGAAAAACAACAAAATTGCATTACTTAAGTTTACCCTAGAGTTAATAACTGACCGCGAGTCTTTGCCAAAGCACTGTGCACAGGGGAAGCAAAGAGTTAACACAGACAGAAACCCGAGCGCTGAACTTCCTGATCGGAGGGCATCTGAGAAAGCTTTAAGAAGCCCGTGGCCTGCTGCTCAGTATGTAGGTTAATGACCACAGATACACACGCCACACAGAACAATGCACCTTTTACTGCAGATTACACAGCGACAGGGGGGTCGGCAAGCCGAAGAGAGGTGGAAACTGGAATGACGGGGGGAGAAATGGATCGAGAGATAGCTAGAAAGAGAGAGAGAGAGATTAGAGCACAGGCCAGTAGATGAGTGTTGGTCTTGCTGTGGTTGTGTGGTTATAATCAGCTTCCTACTAGAGGTCAGGCTGATTACACATCGAACTGTACAGAGAGGCTCAGACAGACAGAAACAGAGACGGGGAGCATCATTAGGGAAAGAATTTAATAATTCTGTCTCCGATACATGTTCCTTAATGGCTCGACTAACAATTTACAATGATTTAAAAACATGAAGTGTTATTTTACATTTCATTTCTTTAAGTGAAAACCACGGTTAGTGGTTCTTATCTGAAAAGCACTGTTTCGTTTGTATGTTTGTTCTATTGTATTTACTTGTGCTATTGCTCATAATTTAATTATTTGTTCTTATTTGTTGACTTATAACTTTAGTGTTTACTTGTCTTTAATAATATTTTAAGTTTATATTAGTTAGTAGTTTGCATCAAGTTTGTAGCTGTGGTATCAAAATTGAAATAAATATTTTTGAAATTTTTGTATCTGAAATTTGGTGTCATACCCTTATTTTTTGAGGTTGCTTTTTTCTATTTTTATTTATTCAGGGTTTTTTGTGGTGGGACGACAAGTTGGGGGAAAAAAAACTTTACAAGAATTTATTAAAAAGAACTAACTCAAACATTCCTGCTTAGTAATTTGGAGGAAAAAAAATATTTTTCGGTCACATTTTAAAATAAGGTGACATAGTTACACGTTAGTACATGTACTTACAGTAATAACAGTAAATTATGCACAACTACAACTAACCTTAAACCAAACCCTAACTATAAAATAAGAACATGTCATTAATTAATATTACTCCGTACTTATATAAGTCATTTTTGATTAAAACTGATTTAATAAAAGGATTGCTCCAGGTTTGCTGTCAAAAAGTTGTGCGAGTATATCAAAATGACATTAAAATATGAATTACAACTGTTATTGTTATTATTATTAATTTATTATAACGAAGTAATAAATGAAAAGTAGTTACATTTTTACAATTGTAAAATTACAGTACTAATATTACTGTAATGTTTAATATTTTATTTCAAGCACACTTTATAAATCAGCAATACAACATAATAAATACAGTAAAACAAAGTTACAAAATAAAGTAAGGTCTTACAATAGACCTTACTTTATTTTGTAACTTTGTTTTACTGTATTTATTATGTTATATTGCTGATTTATATGTTGTATTGCTGATTTATAAAGTGTGCTTTAAGTAATAAATAAATATTAAATATTTACAGTTAATTTTACACATTTCTGTACCTGAATATATTCAGGTACAGAAATGTGTAAAATTAACTGTAAATAAGTCTATTGAGAGCAATTAACTGCAAAATAACACTATAGTGTTTACTGTACAAGTGAAATATAGATTAATCTTCGGTAAAGCTGTGTTTTTATTGTTCGATTAATATTATATGGTGTTGACCAAATGTACAGCGTCTAAAAAATCCACAGTGCCGCATTTCACTCTGAAACATGCATCGCATAAATTTATTTTATTGAATCGCAGGCTTTGTGGTTTGATAATTGCACTTAGCCATATCATGACATCGTTTTAATTTAGATTAATCATCAAAATCAAAAATTGTGAATATCGTAATGATTTTGATGTGCTTTTCATTTCGCCATTCAAGTTTTAATGAATCAATTCTTAAATTACATTCACTAAGAAACATTCATAATTTTTCATATATTAAATGTTATAGTAAAAGAAAGATACTGGTAAATATTCTTGTTTGCATTGCTATGCATTTTAAATTAGTCAACATAAATAAAAATAAAAATAGTGGAAAGCCTGTCTTTTTAAACTAGGCCTAGGCTATATATATTTTATTGCCTTATAATTCTTGGCTTAAATATTTTACTGAATATATGGAGAAGAACTCAAGAGTTCTGGAAATGCTTTATTCAGGCTTAAAAACCAGTGCAGTCTGACCCAATGACTCAGCTCAACGCAGAGAAAAGTTTGGGTGAGTCACAACCGCTTTATAGGGAGAGATGATCTCTTGCATTAACCAGACTCATGGGAATGACCCGGATTGCAGCATCCGCTCAGGCCTCTGAGAATACAACAAGAAGAATGAGAATTCAATAATAACTTAATTGTAATGTGTTTTAATTAGAAAATGCATATTCAACTGCTTTCAATGCAAGACTGAAAAGGCAACGAACATTATTCAACAAATACAATGAGCGAGCATCATTACTGAATTCAAAACCCCTGACATCTGCTGTCAGAAGACGTCTAGACGGGGTCTGAAAGGTCAAAGGGTCAAACAATGCCGAAACAGCATCTAAACACTAAAAGAATAAACAGGTCAATGAAGGATTCATCTGGTAAAAGACAAAAATCTGCTTGTACCCCTTTTCCACCAGAATGGTTAGTGTTCTGGAGTCTGTTCTCGTCTTCAGGTCGTCTTCTCGGACGCGTGTTTCTACAGACTTGAGGAACGAACACTGACGTAATGCTGTTGTGTTTTGTCTACCTGACCATAACCAGTCTAAAAAAAAAAAACGTCTGAGTTTTTGTGCAGGCAGTGCGGCACTTCTGTTTTGCCGTTCACAGTACCAGGAGTAATTTCAGCAAAACGACAGGTCGCATAAATTCCCAGGACTCTCATCCGTCCTTTTCGAAGATAAATTAAAACTGAAACCATTGCATAGTTTTATGTGTAATTAGATATGAAGAGCAGGATAGTGCAATGTTATTAGATAGGTCAATGAGACAACAGCAGGATTTCTGTGCTATGATACTATAGAAGAACAATGGTACTTTAATAAGAGTAGAATATTTAAATTTTCCCAATAAAAATTTGTTTTTTTGCACGTTTACGTTTTACTGTTGTTAATAAAAGTTCATTTTATCTGCATATCAATTCAATTTAAACAAAATTTCCAATAACAAACATGTAATATTATTACTGTGTGTTCACACCGCCGCCAAGAGGCGAGAGCTCCGGCGAGAGCGGCGCGTCTTGGGCGGCGAGGAGAAGTTAAAATCTGGTCAACTTTATGGTAATGAGCTATGACGTGGTTCGGCGGCAACCGGCGGCAACGAATCGGAATGTAGATGTGCTCCGTTTGAGAGGATTCCAGAGAACGCAGTGTGTAAACTTTGGTTCCGACCACATTAGTTCCCAAGCAAAATGGTTAATTGTTAAGTTCTTTCCATCGATTAATTTTCTGCAAAAATAACGATCGACATGCTTGTTTGCTTTGCGGCCCCTTTAAATTAAGTTTAAGAAAAGACCAAGCGCCGCTGGCAGGGCGGCGAGAGCGAATTTTGCCGCTCTCGCCGGCAGCGGTTTGAACGCACAGTAAGTAACTGCACTTATTAATGGAAAACAATAGTAATTTTATGATTAAATTCACTTAATGATTTAAAATCCCGCCAGCGCTACAAATCAGGTGCTTCCGCCAGCTTCTGTAGAATTTAGTGGCACCGGTGCTACTAGTCTCAAATGTTAGTCAAGAGCCCTGATATATCAATATATGACTGTACTGGCACCGTCCGCTACAGAAAACAAAGCTGTAGTAATTGTTGTATTTTGATGGAAACTGGTGAATTTGAGAGAATTTTACATGGAAATAGAAAATGGTGTTTTGACGGGTAAAACCTAGATTCGACCCATTTCACTACCAATTAAAAGAAAACAAAGCATTTAAAAGAACCAAAATTAACCACCACATCAAACAAAAATGAAATAAAAACATTCTCATTGTTAAATAAGAGCAAAACAGACAGCATTCCTGACAGCACAGGCCTTTGGGATTGAGCCAGCAGTGTCTTGAGGACGGCTGTTTCTTCCGCTCTATTCACTATCCCGGGTCTTTCAATTTCAAGTCTGTTCACCAGCGCTGAAATGTGACTTAAACCCGTCAGTCAAAAGCGACAAATCTTTTATTCCTCTTTCCTCTGAGCCTCAGTTAAAACACAGTAATCCCATATTGCTGCCACACTAAGAACAGGATCATGGGTAAAGACGTTAGATATCCACATCTGCCTTCTCAGTCCCTTTCATCCACATAACCGACCGCATACATTTCCTTGCCAGAGAGAGAGCAAATGAATATTGCCCAGCTCTGATATCGTGCCAAAGCCTTGTTAAAATTCTAGCACACTTAGACCCTTAAACAATTCTATTAGCTGAAAGAACTTTGAGTATTCAATTGAGTGCCTGATTATAAATACTACAATATAGCTTGTTGATCTGTGTAGTTTTAACAATCAAAATGCATCAATTGATGACTTTTATATAGGCTATTGCACATCTGTCAAAAGCCATATTTGTTTCTGATGATATTAAAAACCTTTGATTTTATCATAATCCATGTTTTATTGATTGAAATTAACTTTGTAGATGTATATAAATGCTCAAAATGAATATGGATCGATGGATGGATGATAAGGTGCTTCTTTTGACTAAAAGCATATATTGTATTGCTAGACTTTATGACTGTATTCACACTATCACTTGGATAACATCAAAAACTTTACAATGACCACTAAAATGATCAGGAATAAAATGCATGCTAATAGTTTGTAATTATTTGTGAACTCCATTAGCCTGGGAAAACCCAGACGAACTTCCGGCAAATTTAGATTTGCTCTGCAAGTTAGTCTGGGGAAGAGCCCATTCAAGCTCATCTCCAATCTTTCCAAATCGAGGCACCAATCACAAACGTTGAGGCGGGCTTTACAAGAGGACGATCGATCTGATTGGTTTTAAGGTCTATCCAATTGCGCCCAGAGGCATTTGAGCAACGTCCGTTGGTGACGCCTCTTTGGAAATTAGCTGTCAATAAACCTTCCCCAGACCCTAACTCAGTTAAGGGTCTGGTTCTAACCAGGCTAGAACTCCATATAAGACAAACAGGCTCTTGTGTAGCAGCGTGACTTAAGTACACCACCTGCAAAACAAGCACATGACCATCAACCGTCTCAACGCAGTTGACAGCCAGTTACCAACCAACGGCGCTTGTAAAAAGAGCCAGGACAACAACGTAGGCGTCTCACATACCAGTCGAGCACATGTTGTGCAAACTAAAATCTCCTCCCTCTTTTGGCACAAACACACGTTTATGCAAAAGTAGCACGCTGTTGTCAAAGTAGGTTTCTTGTTCCTGTATTTGGGAGGTTGGTTTCACTTCACATGAATCCAGCATTATCCTACACTAACACAACAGAGCAAACACACACATGCCCTTATATACATGCACACACAGATTTAAGGCAAGTAGGCAAAAGAGAAAAAAATTCGTTTAGCATCCTCTTTGAAAGTACAGTCATGCTCAAAAAGACAGGACCAGGCAACGCACTATGATTTCCCAAATTACAATCAAAAGGCTGCCAAAATCTGACAGGCTATGGCAACGTTTGAAAAGGCAGCCATGTGTTCACCAAAGCGACCAAACTAGTTTGTCTTGCATCTAAGCTTTTTCACACAACCCTTCATTATGTCAGCTACGTTACATTGCATGAACACTGGTGTCAGATTCACTGTCAGAATGTTTCAGAGATCTACACACTGACTAGTGCAGTAATATTGATTGAAATCGAAATATGAAATCAAAACTGAGCCTGTTTACTTTCTGAACACATGTTAGTGGACATGCTGTGCTCAATTATTCTTAATTAAACAATTTGTTTAATACAAAAAGAACGGGAATTGTGTTATCGAAGATACATTTCCTAATATATGCATAGTGCAACTACCACACCTTCAAAACGGGAAAAAAACCCAGAGTAAGTGTTGACCTGCATAACCCAATCCTACATCACTCATTTACATGTCAACAGCAAGAAATCCAATAAAGTTTTGACTAGTGTTGATGAAATTAAAAGCACATAACCTGTATGCTTTGTACCTGCCCATATAGTTTGTCCAAAATGATGCACTATCAACACTAGGCTATCAATATTTGGCCATTTTGAGATCATTAGCTTCGATCAATAGACCAATTTATCAACCAGACAGATGCTTAACTACTCTGAATGTCCAGTGTTTCCCATACATTGAATTATCTGTGGCAACCAGCCACAATATCAACATTGACCGCCACAAATAGATTTCAGTGCTTCCCATTCATTAACTAGACTGTGGCGGCCCGAAAATATCTTTAAACTTCCTATAATAACATAAAAGGTCTTTAATGAAGCGTTTTCCACAATTGTTGTCAAACAAACTAAAATCCAAAGACGGAAAAGACTTTGTGTCCTTATTAAAAGACTGTCTATTTGCGCTGCGTGTGAATTAATGCAGTGAACTCCTTCTGTACATGTGCTGAGTTTAGCGTACATTTGGAAACGCCTTTAAGCATTATTTTCACATTTGCATAGTTGATGATTACAGCATTTTACTAGATTTATAATGAGACGCATTTGTAAACTAAATTAAAGCTTGACTGTTTCCGTCAAAATAAAAGTTTGAGGGTTGATCTCTTGCATGTATAGAAATTAGGAAAACACTAATTATAAAATTTTCAATTATTTTTTAGTGCATTTGTTTTACAATATATGGCCATTACTGTCATAGCAATAATATTATAACATTATTATTGTATTGTATTATGTAGTGTAATGTAGACTGAGACACTATATTACAACTAGAAAGAGGTTTGAGTCTCCTTTAAAGTCGATGCACTGATTTCTTGTGTTCATTTTGCACACTGAATATGGGTTGGAGCTCTTAATTCGACTCAAAGTGCACCGGATTTATGAATTTAACTTTAAAATGTACAGAATTTTCTTCCTTGGAAAACCCTGAATGTCAAATGACAGAATTCTTTGTAAAATTAAAACATAGTTAAGATACAGGGTGTGTCAAACTTGACTTGTTTGGTTGGATTAAAACAAAACCTGGTGCGATTGCTCTGTTAGTGCGGTTCATTTGAATAAGTGTGAACACCATCTAAACCCTGATGACACCAAACAAGCGGACAAAGACGCTGAAAAGAAGAGGCTCGATCCGCTTCAAAACAAACTCTGGTGCCGATTGAATGATATATGAATGCAACACGGGACAAAGACATGTAAACAAAGCAAAAACAGGAAGATGCGAGCCTAAAAATGACAGAATGCTCAAGCATAACCGTTTTTTCTCGTCATAGTCGAGATGTTGCTCATCACAGTTTAGTTCAGGCATCAGAAGCGCGGTTGGCGGTTATAGCCGCGGACTCCACGGATAAACCGCGGATCGGGCGGATGACGTGACAAAAAAAATATTTTTATTAAATTCGGGCGGGTGGCTGGCGGTTTCTAGTCTCGCGGCTGTCATCAGCAGCGCCTTGTATCAGCGGATGGCGGGCGGGAAAATTGGTCAAAAACGTTGGTGCGGATGGATGGTGGACGGATGATGAGCTTTGTGATGCGGTTGCGGATGAAATAATAGCCCATCCGCGCATCTCTAATCTGCGTCATATACACCGATAACATACAACGAGTGCATTTATCCCAGAATAAAGCATTGTTTTGGATGTTCGGTGAGTTCCTTCGCAAAATATACATCATAAAAGCCGACAAATCAGGTTGTGAACGTATCTCTCTGACTTTAGGTTCAGTATCTTTTGGTCCGGTGATGAAAATGACAATCTCAACGCTAAGCGGACAAGGACTGATCTTTCTTTTTTTTTAGTCTGGACCAAAAGAACCAAGCGAACAAAACTACAAGTCGTATTCTGCGTTTTGATGTTTACAGTGTTCACTAAAGTCCTGCTGTCTGCTGTTACTAGATTCATGACAGCAGAGCAAAGGATTGAATGGATGAGTAGTTAATGTGTGTGTTTGAACAATGGAGAAGACAAGAACGTCTCAAATTCTCCAGACAATCTGATGAAGAGCATGAGGACGCTGACCGCCTCATCTCAAGTGTCAGAGACATGGCATTACGAGATGGACTGTGACCATTATTTGGAAGCTCCTTTAGAAGGTTGCAGAAACAACATTAGACCCAAGCGATCGAGTTTTACAACTTCACAATATTGAATTGCTTGTATACTGACAGCACTCAAAATCATACAACTTTTGCAGAACAATGATAAAAAAAAAACATTTACATACAAACTTAACATCTTAAAAGTAGATAAGAATCAGCATTGATTTAGCATTTTGAATCATAAACGTTGTACAAACATCTGCTAAATGCTGTTTTAATATCTGACAGGGAACATTTTAAGGAAATACTGCAAAATGCAGCCACTCTAAAACATCATTTGGATGAACATGTGCACCTTAAACAGCCATTTTGGTATATTTAAGTGTAAACCACTAAGCAAGTGCAAGGAATATCCATCAAAATTTCATTCATATTTATGTGAAAACAAAAATACTAGGACATGTGCACTTCCTTATATTTGGATAAACATGGATATACTAGTACAGAAAGTTTCTAAACGAAAAAGATAACGTACAGCTTAACACTTCATGTGTAATAAATACCTAAAAAATAATAATGAGATCATTGTGGTTGAAGAAATTAATAAGTCTTAACACGTCATTTCATTTCTTGACCACCAAAAAAATTAAATTTTCACTCTATATTCTGGATGGACCATGAGCCGGTAACTCTTCATAGAAAAATGCATGTAAATGTACATATGCATCTAAATAAAACATGCACTGTTACATCACATCCTTGCAGGGAAATGCGACTTTGGTTTCAAAAACAAATAGTGTCGACCAGACGTGTATGCGTGCTAAACGTGTCTTGAGCATGAGGAGAAAGTCACTCTATTTCCTGACAGGACGCGCGTACAGACCAGAAAACACAGACCCCGTTGATTGAAGGGTTTCTAGAAACCAATAGCCTCGCAATCCAACAGCCCTCGGAAGCACGACGTGGCCGTTTTAACAAAAACAAACCTTCAGTCATAGCTGGTACACAAAAGTACAAAAGTAAAAGATACAATTGATCCTTCGCTAAGCTCCGCCCGCTGGTTACTGTTGCTAGGGCTGATGAACTTTACCAAATGCCCAATAGAACAAAACTAGACATTTCTATGATCAGTGTTAGATATTATTCATATGGAATGGTGTGAATTGTCACACTGCAAATCATTTTTACATGCCTTTATCTTTAAGGAAATTGTTAAATTTCGCAAATAACGTAATTAAAAGTTGCGGATACGGTAAATCAGCTTGGAGGAATTTCTCTTTTAAATCAATAAATATATTTAGAAATGTTCTCTTTTTAAATGTTAGAACCAGGAAACTGTTCTACGGTTCTTTACTATAGTACAAAAATTTCTCAGAAACTGCTAGTAAATTTCAAAAACAACTAAAAGAAAATGGCATGTAACCATGAAATTTCTTGTAAGCCGTACTCCAACAATCTTTTGTTTTATTTACAATTTTCAAAATCATTTTTACAATGTATTGTGAAATTGCTGCTATCACTTCTACTATGAACAGCATCAATATGTTAATGAACTAACCATTATTTTACCACATATCTAATCCCCGGTTTAACAGACAAGTCTTAAACCTAGTCCCAGACTAAAAAGCAAGTTTGAGCTGTTTTAACTTAAAACAACTTGCACTGCCATATCTTAAAATATATCATGCCATTGTTGTGTCTTCATTTGAGAATAACGTTCATTTGAGAATAAATAGAAACCAATACAAACACCTGAAGATCATGAAGCAACAAGAACTTTTTTAATCTCTAAAGAACCACACAGCAACTCAAAAACATTATACAGCTAAAAGGGTTCCTGATAAGAAGAGCCTTGTTAAACCTAAGATGATGCAAATATAGAGTATTTAATTTGTCTGAATTTCCATTGTAGTGGAAACAGCAGCAGGAGGAAAGACTCAAGTCACCGCATCAGCTGAGTCCTACACGCCCAAAGAGCCACGCTTTACACAGTCGTCCCGCTGAAGGCTTTAAAAGCGTGACCTTTGCAGGGTGAAGGATGAAACTTGACGTATTTTTACAGGGGCTTTCCCCAAATGCGATTGGTTTCTATAAGGGACTTGTAAAAGAGGAAATTCAGGGGATTTGTGTGTGCTCTTCGAAAGAAACATCAGAGAGGGGAAAATGTTCGACACTCGTGACATATGCAGTTGTTAAAAGAGCATGTTCACTGATCTCAACTACAAACTACCACGCTGATGGCGTCACGGTGAAAAGAACAGGTGTCTACAGAGAAAATGGTGACCAGTTCAGCATGAAATTGTGATTATTTAGGTGTTAAACAATGCCGGCCATCTCCTCTCCATGCACAAAAAAGATTTTAGGCCAAAAGCAAATGCTATATATCGATATATGGCCGAGACCAATTAAAGTAATTGGACAATAACTAGTCATTTTAAGATGCTGTGCCTGATGATTTACAAATGCGTTTCCAAAATCTACCAAGAGCAAATATTTCCAATATTTTTAGTTAAACTAGCAAATGCTAAATAAATGTTAAAGGGGTCATATGATGAGATTTCTTGTTTTCATTTTTTTCTTTAGTGTGTTATGTAGCTGTTTATGCATGTATAAGATCTACAGAGTTACAAATTCTCAAACCTAAAGAGATATTCTTTGTAAAAGTTACGAGTCACGACTCAGCCACGCCTTCTTAAAACGCTTCATTCAAACACGCCCCCACAAATCTACGTCAGTGTGTGGGGACAGAGTTTCATAACGCCCAAATGTATACGCAAAGAAAGGAGGTGTAACTTTTATTATCGCTGTTTTATTGTTGCCAGCGCCGCCATGTCGTAGAGACGCTGTGTTTTTCATTGCGAAAGCCAAACTAATTTGTTTGGCCTTCCAAAAGAGGACACAATTAGAAAACAGTGGTAATGCTTTATTTAGAAGACTGTTCCAGAACAGTACAACCAAAATATTAGACTGTGTGCATCGCATTTTTCGGAGGACTGTTTCCAGTACCTGAGAGAGTACAAGGCCGGATGTGCACAAAGGCTGATTCTAATATGTATATGCACATATGTACATTCTGGCGCTTATTCTGACTCACAGACACAGCCGTAATGTCTTCATATATTAAGAATTTGCTACTGACTATTCAAATGCGAGTTTTGAGCAGTATAGAGTAGCGTTTGCTTGTCGTTTCTAAGATCACAAATCCAGACATGGTTTTAGGTTTACATGGTGTTCTCCCCCCGAAGCGCGGCGCAACGCGTAAAAAGACCGTATAAGTCATTATTATCATTAATTATGCCCCCAATGAAATAATACCTAACCAATCTGATATGGTCTGGTCAAGTCACGCTGGCAAAGTTGATCGATCAGCTTGGTCATCTGCATTTTCCGGATCAGATTCGGGATCGAATTGACATTATTACCTGTCATTATTGCTTTGGGAGCTGAGCTGATATGGTAAGGTATGGTATAATATGGCTGATATGGTAAGGAGCGTGACATTTCCGTCACTCGTTTTAAGGTATTCAGGCCAATGAGAGCACAATGTGCTTTTCAGATAATGAGCTTTGTAAAAATCAACGCATTTCAGAAAGGCGGGGCATAGAAGAGCAATAATACTGTACGTTATGTGTAAAATAATTACTTTTTTCAACCTAAAATCACGTAAACACATTGCATTAAACCAAACAGACAAAATAATGTTCTTTTTGGAACCACCATATCATAATTTAATTAAATCCAAATAATTGGTGTGTTCTGTCTTAGAAATGATACTCTATGTTTGAGGTCGATACAAAGACGTGTATAACATTACAAAAAAATTATATTTCAAATAACTAAATGACACTGAAGAATAGTGGTTCAATGGATCACAAAACTCATGGTTCGAATCATATTATGGTTTTTGAGTCACGGATCGAATTTGTTTTTGGATTAATCTTTGTTAAAGCTGTGTTATGTCGTTTGATTAACATTAAATGACCTAGACAGCAGCAGGTCATGGGCTGCAATGGTTTAAAACCACTTGAATGTCTAAATTGGCAGATCAAAACATATGCAAATGATGAACTTTCACTCTATGATGGTTAAAATGTGCAATTAATCCGTGAATCACATGCGTGCTGCTAAACTATGGTGTCTGACTCTGGTCCGTACGGATCACGGATCAAGTACAATCCATTTGACCCCTACTGAAGACTGCAGTAATGATGCTGAAAATTCAGCTTTGCAGCACAGGAATAAATTACATTTAAAATGTATTGAAATAGAAAACAGATTTTTTACATTGTAATAGGCTAATATTTCACAATACTTCTGTTTTTACTGTATTTTTGATCAAATAAACGCAGCCTTGGTGAGTATATCAGAGATTTCTTTCATGAGTATTGAAAAATCTTACCAGCCCAAATGTTTTAATGGTAGTGTGTGTATTATAAGTCAATCTGCTCTTCTAGATGTGGGTAATCAATGTCAAAATCAATATCATTACAAAACCAATACTAGTCAGCGGTTAAAATGATAAAATTACCCAAAATATTTAATAACAAACATTAAAGAAGCTAATGATGTAAAAATAAAAATGGTGTGAGATTAAATTCAGCTTGGACCTGCTGATTAAGACGCCCGAAACGACGGCTGTTGGATTGCATTTGATCGGAGCAGAATACGAAAGCACTTTTGTTTATTTTACTAAATGGATCCAGAGGTCAGTAATACTGAAAGCTCTTCAAACACACAGGATAAAAGCAGTACAAGAAATACAAGCTCTTAAATGAGGGCCTATTTCAAATCTTTGCACTTTTATCAATCAGCCACCTTCATTTAGTAAAACAGGACCACATACTAGAATTAATGTAAGCAAAAGCAGCATATCTGCAATGTAAAATGTGTCAAATTATATCAACATCAAGAAGAGACACAAAGCCTTTTTTTTGTCAGCGTTAAAACCTCATACTTCAAAGCCCTGCGTCTGTGCAGGAAAAAAGGAGCTCGGCAAAATAAAAATGGCATCCAGTTTGAACGTGAAGCGGGGAGAGAGGTCTCTCACGGGAATGGTTCAGATCACAAAGGCCAACGTCTAATGGGTAGGAGAGTGAGTCACACGCCTGTTTCTGTCTCTCGTGCTTTTCCCTTTCTCTCCCTCCCTCTCTCTCATGCAACCAGCTCCCGCTCGCACGAGCTTCATGGAAACACGTCTGCACTAACCGTCCGGCATTCAGTGGATGAACTCCACAGAAACACTGCAGCGCACCGGTGTCATCTGTGCAAATGAAAGCAAAACTAGGACACGACTGTAAACAGAGCAGCCAAATGTGCAGAGACACTTCTGATTTCTTGCAGACAGACATGCTGTTGGGTCGTTCATGTATAACGTCTCCGTGAGCTTTTTTTAACATCGCAATTTTAGGTTCAAATGAATGTATAATGTAAAAAAGACTAAAAAATAAAGTACTACTAGCTTTTTTTTAAAAATAGTTTTAGCATGATAAACTTCTTAAGAATTTCATATCAACTGCACTAATGCCGAGACATTTCTAGATAAAATATGATCTGGCCGAAAATGCACTTCATTTATTATTTCAAATGCACTAGAGATTTCAGGTTGTGAATTATTGTACAGTATAGAGGTGGGAGATTAACTGGTAGACACGATTAACCAGTGGAAATTTGTCTAGATATTTTGGACCATCGTCTCTATCGCGGTTAAGCTCATGTGAAGTTGCTGTGCGGTCACGAAAGCTTACCGTTTACAAGCATTTGTAAGCATTGCGGTTTAAAAACAAGTGATTTCAAACCGTTGAAGCGTAGAGAAAGACATTTCGCCACTATATGCTGTCAGAGCGAGTGAGAACTGAATTGAGTTCTTTTAGCCGCATTATCGGGCTTGAAAGGTTAAATACATGTACTTATGTGTCAAAATGCCTGTCTTAGTAAACCTCGTAAACAGTCATTTATGTCTTAAGCGAATGTAGATGGATAGATTTTTATTTGTCCTCGAGAGGAAATTTGTTTCCACCGTAGATCCGTACATAACACAAAGACGCATAACATTTTCAATTATCAACATATCATAATACCATCAAAAATAGTAAAAATATATTTTTTAAATACAACAAGAGAACATACATGACGTATCAATGTCCGATTTCCTATGAATTTAGAGCTCGTATAGATACAGGAACAAAACTCTTACTATACCTGGCCTTTATAAACATTGGTAACCTGTACCTACAGCCACAAGGCAGGGGGATAAAATATTTGTAAAGTGGGTGGTCTGAGCCATTTAAGATTTTTTATGCCTTTCGCAATGTATGAATGTAAATAGTCAAGGACAAAAATGCACAGGTATATTAGCTCCGTGCATTCAGTTTTAAAGTGACAGCAGCCAAATAAACCTGCTGTCCTCTGTGTGTCATTAATGCCAATAAAACAACAAAAGAGAAAAATCTCTCACTGCTCTTGACGGAAATTTTTTTTTTGTTAGGCTAGTTTTTTTTTACTTAGGCTAGTATTTTTTGTGATATTGAAAATGGTTACAAGAATTAGAAAAATTTAAATGGTATCCAATTTTGATTTCATAAAAACCTTATTTAAAGCAAAAATAACTATATTGTGATATATATATATATGGTTATCATGAATTTAAATTGCTCATGTTGTGATATAAGATTTTGGACATATCGACCTCCCGTACAGTACCATTACAGTTTTTTGTTTTGTTTTGTTTTTCAAATCCAAGAAATAAACAAACTTTAAAATACTAGTAAAATACAAAAACAATGTTTTAAATAACTGCTGGCTTGAACAATATGGATTACTTAATGGCCAATAATACCAATATCAACAATGGAAAGAGGCTGATATAATGCTGATTTCTTACTACTAATAAAAATCTATATTTTTTATTGAAATTTATGGGAAATGAGACAAAATTGCCATACAATTTACATTAAAATTTTAGGAACATTACTCTAAACTCATTTTGACAGGAATATTTATGTTTACAAGGCTGGCGTCATTTGAAAGTGACGTGGGAAATACCACGTATAATAATCTGCCAACTGGATATAGTTATCGATCACTGAAAATAATCTCAAAATGGACAAATATTGCTTTTAATGGTCTGGCACTATTGATAAAACAATACACTCATAATAATACATTTAGAACAAACAATTTTGCACAGCAAATGCATATTCTTTGTTTTGACTTTGTTTGCTGTAAATCTATGTATGAATGTTATGTTAAACACATTGTGAACACTGGGATATTATTTATGGGTAAATTAAAATGTTAAATGATTAAAAAAATGATGGTATTAAAAGAAGAGAGGTGTGGCTGCTGTGATATAACAGTGTTTTTCCCTTTTAGGCCCAAAATGAGAAAAACTAATGTGTGTCACAGGAAAAAACATCTGCCTCTTTGTGGTTACGATTATTATTTCAAACTTTTAAGCTCAATTTCATTGTCAGTCTACTTTATTTTGGCTCAATCTGTGTCGCTTTCCATCTGCCAAATGCACTTTGTTATTTTGCTGTGATACGTGCGAGTGTTGCCTTGACAGTCGCTGCAAATTCCCACCGCATCAGCACCACCACGGATCCTTTATCTAACGTAAACACGTCATATAACTATAAAACAAGCATTTTGGAGGCTAAGTAGCCCTGACACAACCTAGACAGAAACGAGCCTGTTATTGTTGGTGATAACGCCATTGAATTGCTCAGATTCTCACACACAGGGGCCTTTCGTGCGAGTGGCCACCGTGACTTTAAAAAGGGTCAATGGAAAAACAGCAGGAATCACAGGCTCTCCTTGGACGGTGGCCCAGCTGGGGAAAACTCGGATCTTTGAATAGTAATCCCTAATATGTCATTCTGAAAGTGTGTGAGTGCAGAACAAGACTAAGCGTGGGCGTAAACATCTGATCTTCCATACTAAAATGAATATGAAATCTGTCCTCCTGCAAAATAAGAATCAAATCAAAACCAAAAATTCTTAAATCATTATATAACCTACAACAATAATCCGTTTAGCTCAAAAGTAAAAAAAAATTGAGGGGGGGTTATAAAATAAAAAGTAATAAACTAATCATACAGCAAGTCATTTTTTTTCACTGTATTTTTGAAACATCAGCCAGAATTACATAAACCGGATTTCAATCACACTAGGACATATAGATTTTAAAGACCTAAAATATAATTCAATAATAACTTATTACTCACAAATAAAGTAAACTGCTTTCAGAATTAATACCCACCCTGTTATCAAAAACATATATTATACAATATGCATTACTGTATATAGCATACACACACACACACATACATGTGTGTATCTATGCATGTATGTATGTGTATATATATATTGCTATTGTGCTCATAGTAAACACTGTAGTACCGTGTTGTGTCATAACAAAAATCTCTATGAAAGACACTACGAACTGCACCTGCATATGACATGCTTCTGTCTGTCTGAAGACGCCTCGTACGTCCTTTAGACAAAAGGTTTCTGTGCGAAGGACGGTCACCAAATAAAGCTTTGTGCAAACCACACACACACACACTCACCAGAGCTGCATGCATGCATACAATATTTCATGCACGTCGCAGCTGCAACCGCGCTCAATACACCAAACGCCAAGATAAAAGATTATACAAATATATTTACATACATCCCATGCATTTATGTCAGACATGCACCAGTCATTTATAAAGAGAAAAAAATGGTGGTGGAAATTAATGCAAATTACAATAAATGCAATGCGTTCTAACTGACTGTCTTGCATTAGGATCCAACTTAAATTGGTTTATTATGAAAACTACAGCATACAGTGTCACGTTGCGGTCTGCGCCACCCCTCTCACGCACAGACAATGAGCCCGCAGTGGGTTTATGAGACATGCGGGCCCCTCCGCGTATAACGCGCAACGCACGCGCCTGTCACTGACGCACGCGCGCGGAACACTAGCAACGCTATCGAACACAAACCTGCTACTAATACTTAATACTACCCATTTTAAAAGCCTCGAAAATCCAACATACACCGCTTTATTGTTGTTCTACCACTCAAGACTGGTTGGTTAAGCTCTCCGTAGCAAAACTAAATGCGTTTTCCTCCTTTCTATAGTCGGAACCCGCGACAAAAAAAAAGAAAAACAAGCGAAACTTTCTGCTTACCGCCTTTGGCTTCCTCTTCGTCATTCACATACGAGCAGAAGACACAATCTCGACGATTTTGAGAAAAATAAATGTGTGTGTCGGAGGGTAAAAACTGAACATTAACCCTACGGCTGTGTGACGTCTAGCAGTGCTGCTTTTGAAAACATCGCCGTCAGCCCGTCTCTAAGAAAAGCCCCAGCGAAAAAATACGGAAAGCTGGGATCTCATTGGCGGACGAGGGGTCACGTGAGCCAGGGCGCTCAAAAACGTTTTGCGCATGCTCATACTCGCTCTGCTGCTAGGCTGTGACTTGCATACACTGATATTTTTGCTGTTGAATATATCTCGTACTATTCTATTCATGTTTGTATGCTTATTTTAATATTATATTATTATTTTATTATTTATATTATTATTTAATTATACAATACTTTATTATTTCTTATTTATCCTTTTGATTTAATTAAATAGCTTTTGGCTGAAATCTCAAAATAAAAAAGGGTTGCTGGGTTGTTTCAACACATGTTTGGTTTAAATATGGACAACAACTGGGTTTACACTTTTTTTTATATTATTAAACCATCGGTTGGGTTTGTCCACATTTGACCCAAACATGTGTTGAAACAACCCAGCATTTTTTTGTGTTTTATATGTTCTTTTGATTTTCATTAATTATTTAATTTATTATATCTTCTATTATTTTTTGTTTTGCAATAATTTTCAAATGCATAAAATACATAATGCCCGGGAAGGCTAGAATATAGAAATAATATCAGAATATAGAAATTGTGGGCGGAGCTGGAATGCAAAGATTATGTCTTGTGGTGTTTATATTTAATCTACTTTATTTCTTTATTAATTTTTGTGCTTTATTTCCTATATTATTTTGTTTTATAGTTTGGATTATGTAAGATTGCTTTGTGCCTATAATTAAATAATAATTGGTTTTATTTAATCTAATTTATTGGCATTTTGTGCGTTATTTCCTATATTTTTTTATGGTTTCATAGTTTGTATCATGCAGATGTTTTTGTGTTCATAATAATAGTAATAATAATAATAATAATAATATTAAGAAAATGTCCATCCACTTTTTTAATGACAATATTATTTAATATTATTGTTACAAGTGAAATTCATCCACTTTCCGTTTATCTCATAAATAATTTTTTTGTATGAGAGATTAACTTTATATTACTATTATGGTCTTCTTTGGGATGGGGGATGACGTTGCGCACTGTGACGTCACCCTTTCCGTGCGACGCTGCAGCGAGCGCTCGCGAATGTTCTGGAAGCTTCATCATGTCGGAGAGGCGCGCGGAGAAAGAGGAGAAGGTATTTGTCGGGCCCGATCCATTGTGGCGTCATTAATCCTGTTATTACGAGATCTTAAATTGTGTTTGATTCTAGTCTCGCTATTTTAGAACGACGTTTTTATCGCGCATTCGAGGGTTGTTATTGTTGTTGCGCAGTTGGTTATTTATATGATGTAGGAAAAAGGGAGTTCGCGCATGCGCATGGGATGGGCTGGTATTATGTTGCAGAACGAGCTCGAATCACAAGAGGGAGAACATTGGTCCGTGTGTGTGTGTGTGTGTGTGTGTGTGTTAGGGGGATGGGCGCTGGCTACACACACACACGTGCATCCACAGACCAACTTGAGTCAGTTGCATGAAATGCGACTATGTTGTTGTGGTCTGAAGAAGTGATCATAACATGAAGACATATGCGTGGTTGACATATGACACAGTCTTGTGTTGAACTGGGTTATAGTTTGAACCCTTACAACAAAGGCTGTAAAGTGTTATGGTAGTACCATTTGTTCTATTGCATAACCATAAAAGTTAACATCTGGAAGAAAAGAAGAAAAAAAGCTAAAAGCTTGTCTTCCAGCCTGGTCATATCTGAGGGCTATTCACATATAAAACTGTGTGTGGGCCACTGCATTTTTATGGTCTTTTTTTAACCAACCTATACTCTATTTTATGTTTCTTTATTTAATTTATGTAATATTTAATTTATTCAAGACAGTATTCTCTCCTGTTTGTAAAGAATTTACTGACCTTCCTAGTGAACGGTAAAAAATAAAATACCATGGTCCTACTTGGAGTACTGATAGACATATTAAGCAAGCAGCCATTAACATTTGACCAATTATTATTGGCATGGACAATAACTATACCTGATACCCTAAAAAACTGAGTAAATATTGTGTAAAATACCAGCAATTTATTTCTATTTCTTCAAACTATTTCGAACACACTGCTACCTGGATACCGTTCTGCTAACTACTGTAAATGCAGTGGTATAAGACTATGGCTATGGTATATTTCACACTACCGTAGTATTGCTATTTTATGGTCACAGTAAGGTTTTAAATCAAGACTCCGGATGGTGAGGTTCTGTATGGAAAACCACACATGGAACAGCCTCAGAAATGCATGCTCTTTTGATGTGGCTTGTTTATACATGCTGTACTGTACATATCTCCCACTGTCAGTGAGGTTATGTTTTATGGGTGGGTTCTGCCAAGCATTGTTTAAATCAAATAAATGCAAAGTAATGGGATGCCAAAATCGATGTGCTTATTACTTTAATGTGTTGTTAAAGAATATTAGGGATGGAGACCATGTTTACATGCACAAGAAGAATATCCCTTTATTAATTAGAACTTGGTCATATTTAGATTAATATTCCATAACCCCGTTAAATAAATTCTCCAGTTCCAAGAAATCTGTATATGCATATGCCTCTTTTAATCAGGATTGCTAATTATCTTAACTTTTTTTTACCATAATGGAATATTTATTATTATCTACACACGTAAACAAAAGTAATTATTGATTCTGCATGATATTGGCCATTGTAAAAGGTCAAGCAACATTAGAGATATTTATGGAGCGAAAAATAAAATAAATAAATAAATTATTACAGATTGGTGGAAGCGTCGTAATGATGCGCATCTCTGCCTGTGGTTTACAAGTAATTGTTTGTGTGTTGCTGTCACTGACACGAAGTGCGATTTGAGGTGAAATTACTTTACATAATTACTAAAAATGCTGCCTAAAAACTGGCAAAAGCATATCCAGTATTTTTGGTACAGTAAATATGCGTGTCTTTGTTTGGAATATGCTATTGTGTATTCAGGAATATGACTTTAGCTGTGGAGTATTCAGGGATAAAGGTTTAACCCAAGTAAATAAATAAATTGGAAAATACTGTGCATGTAAACATGGACATTGTGCATGCTTTTGTCTTCTCCTATAACGCTCAAATCTTTTCCTGAACATCCATTTTGTTCATCATTCTTAAAGAACCACACTGCTCTATTGAGTATAATTAATGATCATATTTTATTTACATACACAACATCTCTGAGGTTTACAAGGGCTGCAGACCACGGAGGTCCGGTTACAGGTCAGCTCTCACACCAAAGCCCGGTCCAGGAGGAGGTTCTGTCAGTGAGGTCAAACCTCCGGCAGGTTCACATGAAAAACGCCCACTCCTGATGGAAGAGAGATCATTACAATCAATTAAAACACTCTTAGCGTGCCAACTGACTCATTAACCACACATATCACATAATGTCCTTATTTAATTAGACTCATTCAAGACCTTTAGTTGCTTCATGTTATCTAAGGAAGTAAAATAAATAATAGGGGCGTCTATGAGAACTGTGCAAGCTATGCTAACCATCATCCTAATAACTATTAACTATTATAACCCTAATAACGAACTGTCAATCGTTTTAATAAGCTTGCATCTGTGAAAGTCCCAAACACCCCCATGACATCACAACCATACTACACCCGACTCTGAACCGGGTAATCAAAGCGTGGCCCAATTTCTGTAAAAGATCGAAATCTTAAAAACAAATGAGATGAGTTGCTTTCACATTCATTTTGACTGCTGTTCTATACAGACAAGAGCGAGTACGTAATTGGGCCTTTTGATGATGTTTGATACACTATCTGTGAAAAAGTTCAGAATGATTTCTGAAGGATCATGTGACACTGAAGACGGGAGTAATGATGCTGAACATTCAGCTTTGAATAAATTACATTTTAAAACATTCAAATAGAAAACAGTTATTTTAAATTGTAATATTTAATATTACGGTTATCTATTTTATTAAATAAATGCAGCCTTGGTGACTTTTTTCAAATATTACCAAATCATAATAATTACTAGAAAACTTTTGACGGGTCGTCATGTATATAGCTTAATATTTTTGTATTTGCTCTGAAATTATTATTAAAGAGGGAGTGGGGGGAGGAACCAATTTAAACAAACATTAGATTCGAGATGATTAATGTAAGAAAAGTAATCTAGTGTAAAATAATTAAGGTATGTTTTTCTCTAAAGAAACACTATGCATACATAGTAAACACCCAAAATATATTAAAAACATCTTAAAACATGAAAATGCCATGACACAAACAAATCAAATCTTTGATAATTTCACTGATGAATTTCCATGAACTTGAAGTTTAAATCAGAGATGCTATTAAACGCATATTTGTGATCCATAGAAAGAATCCAATGGCAGAGAGATTAGTAAATGTAATTGCCAGATAGAAATCACTTTAAAATCATTGTGATGTTGATTAATTTTTATCACGATCGATATATAATGTTAAAAGAAGAAAGAAGTAGAGCCACGAGTTTGGATAAATTGAGAATCTTTTTTTTTTTTTCAAATAGAGATCATAATTCAACAAAATAACGTAATTAACTGGAGGTTATGGAAAAAAATGTTAATTGCTATAACAGTCTATTTAAAAAAATATTGAATATTAATTAATATTGTTTTTTAAAAATAGGTTTGAATTATTGATTCAATGACTTGCTCATAATAGCTACTTCACTTGTTTCATTACTGGATGAATCAGCGGTTTTGAACAATCTCTTGAATTAATTATTCAATGACAAATACATTTTTAACAGTCACTTGTCACCAACTACTGGTGTAACAATGTAATTGATACAATCTTTACAGGTGAAACTCGAAAAATTAGAATATCGTGCAAAAAGTTCATGTATTTCAGTAATTCAAATTAAAAAGTGAAAGTAATTTAGTATATATAACTATATACATATGGATGATTATACTTTTCAAAGGGCCGACATTACTGCATTTAAAATCCTTTTTTTTAATGATTTCATGTAATATTCTAATTTTTTGAGATTTTGAATTTGGGGTTTTCATAAGCTGTAAGCCATAATCATCAAAATTATTCAAAATTTTTCGAGTTTTACCTGTATGTGAACCATCAAATTACTTTCCAAAGACGATTTACTCTATTTTTATCACTACAAGAGTCATCAGAACTATACATTTTAACCCAGTACTTTAATGATAATTGGAATTATTGTAATAGAAATAATGATACTGTGTGCTTGAAGAGACTTTTATATCAATACATGACAACTGCTCTCTCTGGGTCAGCAACACAGACGTAAATATTCCGCTGCGATCGTACTTTTCAAAGGTTTAATAGACATTGCCGCACCGTTGTCATTTAGGAATGAGATTGCATGGCTGTTTGAATCAAGATCGCGACATTTAATCGATTAATTAATTAAAAGATTTCTGTACCTGGGCCCCGGAGGAGGAACTCTCCCTGCCTTCAGCTCATCAATGATCTGATCCATGTCTGATGTCTTAAGATCCTCCTACAGGCCAAAACAAAGAGGAGGAAACACATTAATGCAGAACTCATTCATTACAGTCTCTGATCTCTGCCTTAACAAAGAGATAAATAAATGAGCTCGAGTATCAACTCTGCAAGGGTGGATTTAGTGAAAACATGTCTGAGTCACGTTCAATAAAATCAATAAAACTATGCAAAAAGAAAAAGCTTGTTTTTTGTTTTTAAATGAGATGCAATAATTGTACCGTTCCTAAAAATAGGCTTCAATTTCTTTAAACAAAACAAAATTACTAGTAAATGATGACGTGTTCTTGACAGGTTTTGTGAGATTCAGCCACTACAGATGTTTTCTGGAGACTTTCTCTTTAACCGTGAGACGCCAAGGCTAGTTGCATCATTAACCCGGCAGGTCATTGAGGGTCATTGAGACTCTGACAACCCAAGTCATATTCACTGCCCATACCACTTCAGATCTAGTTGGTAAATTAAACTATTTAAACAGAACATAAGGCCGGTTATATAGTTAATCTTTCCTCTAAATATAGAAATAGTTGTTTTTTATGTAGTACAAAAAATATGCACTATCAATATTGTAATATTATCATTATATTATGTATTAATAATAATTATTAGTATCCTTTGTACAATTATACTCAGTTCTTTTTTTATACGCCTAGGGCTGGGGGAAAAAAATCGATTCGATTTAAAAATCGAGTTGGTAGGTCAAATCGATTCATATTTTCAAAAAAATCAATTTTTTAGATATTTGGATGTTTAACAATCTTTGTTGCACACTGCACAGTGACTTTTCAGTTAGAGAAAGGGTTTGCCTTTGCAATTTTATTTATGTTGATGCACTTTAATTAAATACAAAAAATATCTATTTTTAAAATACATTTACAGTTCGCAGTTATTTTGTTTTAAATGGAGGGGGGGGGGGGGATCGAATCATAAATTGAGTTTTTTATAAATAAATAAAAATCACAGATTTTTTTAGGGGGGGGAAAAATCGCCCAGCTCTAACGCCTACATTCCTTTTTGACAATTTTTTACAATTATAATAAATCACAATAAACAAAAACATTATGCACTGTCAATATTATTACTATTATCTGACGAACAATTATAATAAATCACAATAAACAAAAACAATATGCACTGTCAATATTAGTACTATTATCTGACGAACAATTATAATAAATCACAATAAACAAAAACAATATGCACTGTCAATATTATTATTATCTGATGATGTATAATTAATAACAGTAATAAGTATTGTTAGTAGTAGTACAATTATAGCATGCAAAGTTCATTTGGATTCATCTAAGCTACCTGGTTGATTATCAGCCAAACAGAAGATAATAATTATAATTCTACATGTGTAATGTGATCGCATCCCGCATGCTACCCAACAATGGTTAAGACTATCAATAAGATGCTCCTCTGCTGCTACCATAAGAACAAATGTTGTTCATGTTGACTTCATTAACAGAGAAACTGCCTCCCCTAGAGGTGACATTAAAACTAGCCTCTCACCGACAACACAACAAGACTCAAAAATGAGCTTAGTATTCATACTCACATAATAGTTATCATTGATTTGGACCATTGGTGCGTTCACACAAGCCCCGAGGCATTCGACTTCTGTTAGCGTGAATAATTTATCAGCTGTGGTCTCCCCGACTTTGATACCTGACAGGAGAGATCATGTTCAGTATAGGATTAAATGCATAGTTATTATTTACTCGCACTCATGTCATCCTAAATCTATTTGATTTTCTTTCTTTCATGCCACCAAAAATCAGAGAATTTCTCTTTCTAGAAAATGAGGACACTTAATTTAGGGATGAACTATTCCTGTAAGTGCCTTTCAATTAATGGCTTCTGATTTCGATCCAACTCAAAATATATTGTTGGCAGGAAAAGGTTACTGCAAAGCCTCTGAATTATCATTTTTAAATATTCACTTTTTTTTTTTTGAGTAGCGTGGCTTTAGCTTGTTTATGTGGCGAGTGTGTTTATTGGTGACGTCTCTGTGGTTCTTGCTCACCCAGTTTGTTCTGGATGGCCTCCAGGATGCTGTCGGAGTCGCAGAGCATGCAGGGAGTAGTGGTGCAGATCTGGATGTGGTACTTTCCCACTGGCTGACGGAGGAACATGGTGTAGAAAGTTGCTACTTCATAAACCCTCATAGGAGCGATGCCTAGGACCTCTGCCACCTGCAGGACACATTGAAAATCACATCAGACATAGGCTGGGAATGACAAAAATCTGAAAAACACAATATTAATCAAAGGAAATTGTACATTCACTGTCAGCAGCATTATGCTTTTTTTTTCAAAATGTTATTGTATTTGGTAACACTTAAAGCCTTTATGTATAATGCATTACAAAGGTATTCACAATGTTTATTATAAAGATTTGCATATTTTCATAAATAATTGTAACCAAAGTTAAAATGCATTATGATATTTGCAGATTCCTTGTAACATCTCAAATTGGTTGTTTGTCATGTGTTTTAATGCATTTTATTTTCTAAAGGTGTATGCGATGAATAGTTAAGTATAATGGGTTACAATTATTCATATGCTGCATTATAAAGTGCATTTCAATTAATAATTAATGCATTAAAAATACTTTTATAATGCATTATATATAAAGGCTTTAACATAAGTAAAGAATGTTTTTTGAGCACCTCTGGAATTATAGCTTCTATTCGAATAAAAAAAGTAGAGAATAAACAACTAAGTTAAAGTGCAGGGTCTGTTACATACTATTTATACACAGACAATTCATATTTTGGATGCTTTGATACTTTACAGTATGAACATGAAAATGTAAATGCATGTATTATGAATGCATGTTTTTGTCATGAAGGCTGAGTGATTTAAATAAATACACTGCTGTGCACAAAATAGGATGCAGTTAAACTATATATGAAACTGTGACTTTTTGCCACATATCAATAAATAAATAATACTTGATGTAACAAAAATATTTTATGAAATCATAAATTAAAGGGGACCTATTATACTCTTTTAAAGAGTCTTGATTTTGTTTTCGGGATCTACTAGAACAGGTTTTCATGATTGAATGTTTCTTATTTTCCCCATATTCTCCATCCGATTCGAGTTTTTATATTTGATTATTAATGGGGTTCCACAATTTTTGACACATGAATTTCCATGATTTTCCGGGCATTTGTGATTACTGGATAAAAAATTATTTAACAGAGGCTGCACTCAGAGAGCAATTTCTACCCAATGAAAGAACTCATCAAATGTATACTCACATTTAAACAAATTTCAATTGACTGATATTTCCAGGTTTTTAGCAACTGTGGGAACCTCTCACCTTATTCATTGCTGAAATAGGAAGCCATCCATGTTGCCTCTGAGCCAAATCCAGCACAGGAATAGTGGCGGCCGCCTTGTGTCCCTCCGGGTAGTTATCAATGATGGCCTCAACTCTCTGTCAACATACCATAAACAACAAACACACAGTTATCATCTTTATTCAACATGTCCGACAACAGCAAGACGTATTTGATCTTGGCTGTGTAGAGTACAAGAGCAAAATGTGCAGTTTGACAGAAAAAAGTTATACATGCCATGCATTAAATATGATCACATGTTATTCTATCAAAAACACAAACGAGTTCCCTCACCTTCATGTTTTCTGGAGAGAATTCGAATGGAGTCTCTGGATTATTGTCCGGTGTGTCTCGGTGCTGAAATAATGAAAACGGGTAAACACCCCAACAACAACAAATGCTACAAAAATATAAGCCATAAAACTGTATGTCCTCCTTATTTAAGATGCATATGTACTAAGGAAATTAATGATTCTCATGTCAAGTCATAATTATATAGGGCTATGCTCAGCTTAATGTTGATTCAATTCGGTTCAATAATTTTGTGAATGTTGCCAAGTTTATTAGTTATGAAGCAAACTCAGTTCAACCACAAACCAGCTCTATAGAAGATAATAGTCTCATTCAGCTCAAGCCGTATCAGTGTTGATACAGTGTTGTACAGGAATACTTTTTGTGCAAAAAACCCCCAGAAAATAACACCTTTATTCAACTATTCATTGTCTTCTGTGTGGGCCTCTGAGAGAGTTCACTAGTGTAACAGCGCAGCGTTTATGGGTTTCATGTCAGAACGTAGGCTAGGCTCACTATTGGCCTACGCTGGTCATGTGTGTGATGCTGGCCAATAGTGAGATAAGACTTATCATATCGTCCACCAATAATCGTGATTTCAATATTGACAGAAAATAATCTAGATACGATTTTTACTATAATTGAACAGCCCTATTCTATACCATCGTGCGTCGTAGCCTATGATTCAATAGCTATCATCCCCGTACAATCCACATACATGTCGTACCCAAGTTTATTAGATCAGTGTGGTACAGTGTGATTTGTAATGATCTTACAGGTTTGCCGAAATCGCACAGTCTGTAGCAGGTTTTAGTGTGGGACTAGGTTTAAGCCTTGTCTGTGAAACCAGGCATACGTGTCTCATGTGCAAATCATTACAAATACAACAATAAAGACAAAAAAAGTAAAGTCTCACCACGAAGATTCCTCCTGCTCCAGCGCGAGCCGATGTCTGGTGAAGACTGCGCACTTGCCTCGCCTGCAGGAGAAATGCAATCATGACACAAGGTCTTTACTTATAAACAAGAGTTGTTCAGTAGAAAATCCTTTGAGAAAACTATTGAGTATAAAGTCAGAGTAGATGCACAATTTAAAAAAACTCATGTTTGTGGCAGTTA
The DNA here is from genome assembly GCF_051911475.1 of Siphateles boraxobius. NCBI lineage: Eukaryota > Metazoa > Chordata > Actinopteri > Cypriniformes > Leuciscidae > Siphateles > Siphateles boraxobius. Next base: position 8,406,177 of record NW_027509215.1, read on the forward strand.
AAACACACTGTCTGTGCAATTCATAATTTTGGGCATATTGTGTGTACTGATCAAATATGCTCCAAGTATACAGTGCTTATGCTCTTTAATGCTTTCTGTTCAGTGTATTATGTGTTGACTGGGTCTCTCTGCATTAGCCAATGCAATGGTAATGTATATTTTATATATATATATATACACACACACACACACACACACACACACACACATACATACATACATACATACATACACGCACGCACGCACGCACGCACGCACACACACACACACACACACACACACACACACACACGCACACACACACACATATATTGAAAACACACAAATTAAAAAAATTCCCAAAGCAAATTATTAAAATCTTTAGCTGTTTTTAACGAGTGTCTAGTAATCACGAAAGGTTTCATTCTTATTTGAATGACATATAACCACAATCAGGCCTCAATATTAGCTGTTAGCGTATTAGCTTTATGTCCTTGCACAGATGTCAACGCGGCTTTTAAAGCAAAAATCGTATGCAATTCTTATAACCACCTCATGAATAATACGACTAAAACCTGTATAAAGTAAACCTACCGCATAAGACACGGCAGAGCGCAGCGTTGAAGATAAAAACATATTTTTAATGGGCTCGGTCGGTCGCACTAAACCCTACTAAACACAAGCAATGGCGGACATCAAGTGATGCGAGTTCGATTGAGCGGGTCTGGTTACACAAGGGACAATCTAAGCATCGAGGCTGAATAATGGAACACCGAGCGGCAAACAAAATACAGATACACTGTTGTCCTTGACATGCCACGATAAAAATAACTGACAATCAGCGTATACACTTGTAGAATTTGATCTTACGTGCTATACGGGTTTATAATGCAATACTGTAACTAAAATGTACTCCAAAACGTTTTGTTTATTGTTCTTTTTAACAAATGGGGTTTGTTCCAAATTATTATAATTAACAATAATTTGTGTCCTTTCCAAAATTATATGCAGAAAACCAATATAATATCATATTTATTGAGCCACTAGACTAGTAGATTCAAATATTCAATTATTTTGTGCATATGTTCTAGTTTTTGGTCTAAAAGAAATTTCCTTGTTTTGTAGGTTCAGCAAATAACATTGCTTGGTCAAAGAAACTATGGCTTCTTTTCCTGGAAATAAACCGTAGGCATCAATTCCAATTCCATGAGTGGGCAGGAGAATCCAGAGTTACAATAGAGGGTGGGTGAGTCATGAAAATCATCCTGTTCAAACAGAAAGACTTTTTTATTTTATTTTATTACATTTTTTATTATTATTTATTAATACAATTTGAAACATATTCACAAGTAAATAACATATTTTTATTACAAAAATGCAAAAAGTCTTCCTTTAAAATTAGTGTGTGTTAGGTTGTTGTCATTTTTAGTTTTAGTAGTAATTTCATATCATTTAATCAATATGTATTCATAATAAGATATTTTTTATTCTAAAAATGCTAAAGGAATATTTTTAGGGATAGGGTTAGTTTGTTGTCATCATAACCACTGGCCAGTTGCATAAACTGCGTAGAGTCTTAAAAGTTACTCATTAAATCAACTGTTTTAAGTCAGTTAAATAAAAAGGGAGATCAGTCTATTTTGAATTGGAAAAGAAAGACTGATAACCTTTTGTCTAACTGCTAGTTGGTCAAACTAGTTCTGAAGAAACAGTTTTAACATAGTGGCTAAGTTTAAGAAACTGAACACAGCTCTATATGAAGGTATGTCCTCATTTAGGCAGCCAAATAGTGTGTGTATGTGTGTGTGTGTGTGTGTGTCCAGTAAGCATGCACCCCACTCATGCTGCGCCTCCCTCTGCAATGGGATCAGCAGCCGAGCAGCCGCTCAACCAATCAGAAAGTAGGAGTGCTTAATGGAGCGCTCTGATTGGTGGAGGCGGAGCTGAGCAGGCTGAGCATGATTAAAGGGTGGGTACCACATGCACAGTCACAATAAACTTCTTCATCTACAGACTGACCTAACACAGATCATCATAGTGATCGTCAAATGTCTCCTGTTTCAGACTCCAGCAACATGGTTGCTCCAGGAACCCAGGAGCCAGAGGAGAAGATTTACCATCCATCAGATGGCCAGTTCACAGATGCGCATGTGCCAGACTTTGATGCATACCTTGCTTTATATAAGAAGTCTACAGAAGAGCCTGATGGTAGGTTAGCTTATGTGCATGCATAAATCACAACTGAAAGAGGAATTGAATGTAGTAAAGCTGTTTGATAATATGCATTGCAGGGTTCTGGGGGGATGTTTCTCAAGAGTTTTACTGGAAGAAGCCTCCGTCAGGGCAGATGTTGCAATATAACTTTGATGTCACCAAAGGGGACGTTTACATCAAGTTCATGGAGGGAGCAAAAACCAACATTTGCTACAACGTTCTTGACCGGAATGTGCATGAGAGGAACCTGGGAGAGAAAGTGGCTTACTATTGGTAATCTATAACATGATATGCTGCATAATTATGTACATTTATAACTTGTGTAATATACTGTATAAAGGGCTGCAAAATTCCAGGAATTTTCAAAGTTGGAAAGTTTCCAGGGGAATTATTGGGAATATATGGGAATAAACTTGAAATTTGCAAATATATATATATATATATATATATATATATATATATATATATATAACAGGGAACTTTAAAAAATATCTTGCACCATAATCTTGGTTAAACCCGATCAGAAATAAAAATAAATAAATTTGTATCAGTTTGCATGCATGTCCGCTTACGACCAAACAAAATGTTTATTTTAAGATGTCAAATAAAAATGTCAATTAATTTAGTAAATTCTCCAACTTGAAATGTTTCCAACATTTCCATGGAAAGTTTCCAGAAATGTACTGGACATTGTCTGCCCCTTTGCAACCTTAGTTATATAATCCAAGCTTTAATAGTTGATGCATTTCAGGCTGGCAAAGTCAAAGCAAAAGAGCAGTACTTGTTTGCATGTGTTTTCACCATAGAAAGTATATTTGTATCATAATAAACTATGTAGCAGATATGAAAATTAATTTCAAATAGATATCAACATGGTTTAGCAACATTGTTTGGAGTTAATGCGTTTTTTGTGCAGATCTAGACTTGTAATGTTTTATAAGTATTAAGTATAGACAGACAAGGCAGGGCACAGTGATTAATCTGAGTGTTATTGAATCATGTCATCTGCATATGACATCAACCTGATGCTATCACAGAACTCTTTGATTACACACTGTAAACAGTGATAGGAAGATTCCTGTAAGAATTGCATCAATGACACATGAGAAGACGACTTCTCTCAGGAACATCCCTATGACTGTTTCTAGTATATAATACACTTTGTCTGTTTAGGTGATACTGGTTCAGTAACAGTCATTGTTGTCATGTTGTTTTTGCTGTGAAGTATTAATAGTCTTGTTGAACAAGGGGTGTCAGATGACTGCTGTTATATATAATACAGCACCAGTCATAGATAATGACATTCAGTCGTACATCACATTCTAACAAGGGTCAATCTCACAAACGCAGCTCATATTTCACCCCGCATTTGTAAAGAAATAAGAAATTATATTGTGCATAGTTTAAAATTGCACATATTTTTAGGAACATTTACATTGATATCATTATTTATATGGAAATTAAGCATATACCCCCCCCCCCAATTTGTATAAATATGTTTGTTTTTCTTTAGCAATTCGTATTATTCTAAATGTATTCACAATACTGTAATATAGTAGTAAAAAAGAAATGTTATTCAATTCAGCACAAATATATATATATATATATAAACGTTTCACAATTAATCAATTTGACAGTACTCATATATATAATATAATATATATAATATAATATTTACACACACACACACATACATACTCTACATCTACACACATATAGCAAATATAATTTAATTTTATTTTATGTTAGATGCAAATAATCACGATTTGATAGTACTCATACATGATTTTACATATATTTTATTATGTAATATTTCAACACACACATATTTTTTTGAAGCAAAATATTTAGTTATTTTATGTTAAGATGCGATTATTCACGATTTGACAGCACTCATACATAATTTTACATATGTTATAATATTTACGCACGCAAACACACACATATTTTTATTATATATATATATATATATTTTTTTTCATATATAATATTTTCACAGAAATAATTTCACATATAGAAAATAATATTTACATATATATTTTTTTTTTGGATTTTTTTTTTGGATTTTGGTGTGAAATTTACCTTGAAGAAGTTATTGACAGGTTTTGTTAGATTCATCCTGAAAATGTTTAACTGTGGTCATCTAACTATAAACGTGTCAATAATAGCAGGTTAACTGGGTTGCATGTGAACAGAAGTGTGTATGAGTCCTGTGGCTGTAGTTCTGATAGCCTATAGTCTACAGACTGTCTCTCTCTGGCACGTTGCATGAGGTGGTTTTGGCAGATAGACTCCTAACAGATGCCAAGAACCAAAGCATGCGAACTATGCTGAAACGACACTTCAGTTAGACATTAAACATCAAGTGCTAATGGAGAACTCAGTAACGCAGGATTTCACTCCACTGAAAGGCTCTTGGACTCTATATATACGTAAACACATGTCATACCTGTGTTATATATCACAAAACATGATCTAATGTGCAACCTCAGAGGTCAGCATCCCTTCTTTACCGTGCCATCCATTCATACCCAAGGGTTCACTCGGTTTAAATACGTAATCTTTTCAGTGGTCAAGGTCTTTCTTTTTTTGGAGAGCCAGGTGCAGTCGCACAGTTAACCAAGACTGAGAGCTTTCTTGCGGATTTGCATTGAATTTGTTGCAGTCTTTTACAGTGTAATAATAGAGAGACACGAACGAATGCTTCCTAAAACAAGCATCACTTTTACTGGTGTTTATACGTAAGGTTAGTGTAACCAGGCACGTTCTCATATTGCAATCTGTTGCTGAATTAACTTTTGTTCCGGCTACTGCTCACCGCAGGCACAGCTGACGTACGTCCAGATCTAATACAGGCATCAGAGCCAAAGTACAGGCCTGTTCCTGTAAAACTAGACGCGGATAGTCGGGTCCAAAAGTCTGAGACCACACTGACAATCAAAGTCTAATTCGAGTCTGGGAATACACAGAAAGTTTTAGGATTTAAAACATACATTGAGAAGAACAAAATAATATGGCATAAAATTAAGAATTATTATTTGGTATTCTGCAAAAATGATTTAAATGTGAATAGGCCTAGATCAATTCGACACATACTTTGTGCTTCCATTGATGTGCTTTTTGGAACAAATAATGCTTTTGTTGAAGAAAAAGGGTGACAAATGAGAGAATTATATATTTGTTAAATAAAACATAATGTGTTATTTTACTATTATTTATACACTTTTATAGTATTGATTAAGTATTTTGAATTAGCTTTTATTTTTAGATATTTAGTTTTCATTTTTAGTTTTACACAAATGTTTTTTTTTAAGTTTAAGTTTTTTTTTCATTTTTATATATTTTTTAAATACTTCAAGTTTATCTTATTTCAGTTATTTTTACTAACATGTCTAATTTTCATAAAGTTTTTCGTGTAATATTTATGTTTTATTTTATTTCAGCTTTATTTCAATTAACAAAGGCTATTTTTGATAGTCATAATAAACTAAAAACACTGCAGGATTCAATTTTTCACTCAAATTGTTATGCTGATAATATAATATTCTACATGACGTATTAATAAATCCAGAATAGAAGTTATTATCAGTTTTTATTTTATTATCAAATAGATGGATAGACATATTGGAATTGCAAAATCATTTGAAACGCTGATGGAAAAACTCATTAGGCCACACTGTATTGCATCATAATTCTGTTATTTGCTAATAGTTTTATTAATATTGATGTTTTCTGCAGGGAGGGAAACTCCCCTGATCATCACCTGACCATCACTTACAACCAGCTGTTGAGAAACGTGTGCCGATGTGCCAATGCATTAAAGCTGTTGGGTAAGACTCTGGATTTGAATTTTACTCCGCTTTTCCAGCAATATTAGTGCATTCAGTCTGAACCTGAGTATTTACATTAAAGGGATACTTCACCCAAAAATGAAAGTTCTGTCAGTAATTACTCACCCTCATGTTGTTCAACCCCGTAAGACCTTCGTTCATCTTCAGAACACAAATTAAGATATTTTTTATTAAATCTGAGAGCTGGATCACTCCTCCATAGGCTTCTAAGGGATTGAAACTTGTTCCCCGAAAAGTTATTAAAGACATCGTTAAAATAGTCCAAGTGTCTACAGTGGCTCAATCTTAAGTTTATCAAGCGACGAGAATACTTTTTGTGCGCAAAACAAACAACAAAAATAACGACTTTATTTCAACTATTCATTTTCTTCTCTGTGGGCCTCGAGTCAGTTCACTAGTGTAACAGCGCAGCGATTCTGTGATGTACGTCACACGTAGGCTCACTATTGGCCGACGCTCGTCATGTGTGTGATGCGTGTGACGTATAACAACAAAAGCTTACGCTGTTAAACTAGTGAACTGACTCGAGGACCACAGAGAAGGAAATGAATAGTTGAAATAAAGTAGTTATTTTTGTTTGTTTTTGCGCACCAAAAGTATTCTCGTCGCTTTTATAAACTTAAGATTGAGCCACTGTAGTCACTTGGACTATTTTAACAATGTCTTTAATACATTTTCGGGGAACAAGTTTCAATCCCTGAGAAGCCTATGGAGGAGTGATCCAGCTCTCAGATTTAATCAACAATATCTTAATTTGTGTTCGAAGGTCTGACGGGGTTGAACAACATGAGGGAGAGTAAATACTGACAGAACTTTCATTTTTGGGTGAATTATCCCTTTAATGTTTGTTTGTGTGATCCAGGTGTGAAGAAGGGGGACAGAGTCGCCATCTACTTACCCATGATTCCAGAGCTGGTGTACACGATGCTGGCCTGCGCTAGAATCGGGGCGGTTCACTCTATAGTGGTGAGCAGGTTTACACATCTGTAGTACATTTTACATTAAAGTCGGCATGAAACGCTAGTCTGTTTTTCCCTATTGTGACGTATATCCGAGTGAAACGGCTTCTGGAACAAGAACAAATGTTGGGCGGGGCTTGATTTTGATTTTGAGGACAAACAAACAAGTTGACAAAAAGATTCAATCCAATATTTGGTGATAATATAACATAACGAGCGATTTACAAGCAATAATAAAAAAAAAAATTGAACAACAATCATTTTTGACCGAGGAACAACACAGCGTCCGTTAAAGTCGGCATAAAACAGAATTTGCGATAGTATTTGCTTCTCTATTGTGTCATATATCCGAGTGAAACAGCTTCTAGAAATAGAGAAAAAATGTTGAATGAGACTTGATTTTGTCCATTAGGAATTAATTAAATGGTTGTGGTTTGCTATTGGTGTATCTGGTGTGAGTGACAGGTTGATACTTGGATTAAAGATATTTGAATTAAAGATTACGAGACACGTGAATTTAAAACTAATAACAATGTGCACAGATGAATAATTTATAATAAATACTGCAATATTTCATTGAAAAACAAGAATTGCCCATTTTGATTTCATGGTGACTTTAAAGCAATATTCTGGGTTCTGTCGAGTATGGTCTTGAGGAGAGTTTAAACTCGGGTCAGTATTTAGCACGGTATCATTAATATGCATGAAATGAGCGCAGCCTCATTCTCTCTGCCAGGACTATTTCTGCCGGCCAAGCCTCTTTAAACATGTAAAGGTTATAGCTGGAGTTAAAAATAACACACGATTTCTTTTTATCAGATATCAAAGCCTTTTTTTTATGCTTGGATGATGACCCCATTCCAGCTAGTCTATTTGTTTTGGAACCTCAGATTTATAAAAATGATTATCCACATTTCATTACGGACAAATTTTTGCAAAATTGAACGGACTTGAGCTGAATAATGACACTATTGCCTTTTTTAGAGCTGCTTTACAGCAGAATTTGAAGTTGTCTCGTATTCGATGAAGTTTATTTTATTTTATTTATTTTATTTAATCATTATTTTCATGCACTCTAAAAATTGCTGCGTTGTTTTAACCCAAATGTGGGTAAAATGTGGAAAAACCCAATCGTTGGGCTAAAAATGTAACGGCTGGGTTTGTCCATATATTTTACCCAAATTTTTAGAGTGTGGTTAAAGCATCTTTGAAACAAGCAGGATTGTATAAAGTGCTATATAAATACAGGTGACTTGACTTTCGAGTCTATCTCTCTCCTGTCTACAGTTTGCCGGTTTCTCATCTGAGTCTCTGTGTGAGAGGATCATGGACGCTCAGTGCAACATCCTGGTCACGGCAGGTAAATATGACACGCATATGGCTTAAGATCATCTCATGAAAGTCCAGATCTGTGTTAAACGTGTGTTTGGGCTGACTGTGTGTTTATTGGGTTTGTTCAGCAAATGAGCTTTTCCAGATAAGCGGGACAGTAGCTGATAACCAGAGATAATGTGAAGAGAGATGTAATGTCAGCACCGGAAATCCTGTGTAGTCGTCACACTGTTGACTATCAGAAAAGTCTGATTCACATTTCGTTACTTATTCAGGTCAATTAGAAAGGAAAAGAATTGACCAACCAAAGATAGTTTTTTATGTGATGTTTCGGTGCAGGTAAAAACCAGCTAACCAATTTTTACAGTCTGTGCCTCTCTTTCTCTTCCTATCTCACGTGTTTGCTCTCTCTGTGTGTCCTACAGATGGTGTTTACAGAGGTGACAAGCTGATCAATCTGAAGAAGATTGCATCTGAAGCACTCCAGCGCTGTAAGGAGAGGTACGGCCCGTATCATGCTCTGTTTACATGAGCCAGAGGCACTTGCCCAATCAGAAACTGTCTGGGGTTGCCGGGCAACAGCACAATTTGGAAGCATGTGAAATGAGACATACGCATCATAGAGCAAACAGAATTGTGTAACTGGATGATGTCATTGATTTGGCACAATAATCATGATATTTGTCAATAAATGAAATAATGCAATGATAAGAATTTCTATGCAATGTGATAAAACTCCTAAATTACGTAATGCCATGGCAACCATTCATCACAACAACATTTTATCATTACATTTATCTTCTAATGATCTCTCTCTCCCTCAGCATGGCCTTGTGTGTTCAGAAGTGTGTGGTGGTCAGACATCATGCCTTCATAACAAACAGTGATGCTTCCAACAAACTGCAGGTTGGTCAAATGGTTGAGCTGTATGGACTTTTTATATCATGCTTTACTAGCAGGAAATATTACCATGCATTTTGTTTTAAGAATTTTTTTTGTTTTATAGAAGAAAATACAGTAATATATACGTTTTAGGGGGCGTTTCCTCCAAGGAGGCAAGGGAGGCGGTGTCTCCTCTAAAAAAACCGGATGAGAAAATAATTTTATAATAATATTACAAAAATAAAATAATGTAAATATTACAAAATGTGACACAAAAAATTGTAAAAGTCACTCGATTTTCTAAAGTAACACTGTCAAACAGCGACACCCGCAGGTGAAGTTACAGCAGGACGCCACGTCTCTCAGATGCGTGCGCTGGGGGGGGGGGGGGGGGGGGGGGGACTAAATCAAACTTGTTGAAAATAAGTCGACTATTAAAGGGAAAACCTTAACATTAGTCCACAAATAATATATATTGTTTAAATTGTTACTGCCTTTAGCTATTATTTTAGAATAAGTGAAAAAATGCGTAAGAACACTAATGCCAGGACACACTTTTAACAACTAGCTGAGCGACTGAGACTGAACTGAACACACTTAATGTGTTCAGTTAATGTACAAATACAAAATAGAATTGTATTTGGTCTATTTTTATGTAGCCTTATGTTTACTTAACCAGTTGTTAAGTGTAACAGGGACATACATTTACATTTGAGGTATATTAAAAAAAAAGTATCCCTAATTTTAAAACACCACCACACACACCACTGAAATATATATATATATATATATATATATATATATATATATATATATATATATATATAATGCATTATGAAATATATATATTTCAGTGGTGTGTGGTGGTGTTTTAAAATCCTGAAAAGGAATCCTGAATATATATATATATATATATATGTATATCCTGCATCATTACTTAACTGCATCACATTAAACATTTTTTGTCTGGAAACTATTTTTCTCAGGATTCCTTGCTAAATGGAAAGTTAATAAGAATAGCATTTATTTGGAACATAATCTTTTGTACTGTCTTTACTGTCACTTTTGATAATTGAATGCAGCTTTGCTGAATAAAAGTAGAAAGATATTCTTTTTTAACAATGTTCCCATTCATTCATTTCTTTTGTGGTTGTATGCTTCAGAGCCCATGGGATGAGTCATGTGACATTTGGTGGGATGATCTGATGGAAGGAGTGTCAGACGAGTGTGAACCAGAGTGGATGGACTCAGAAGATCCTCTCTTCATACTTTACACCAGTGGCTCGACCGGAAAACCCAAGGCAAGTGATTCCCTCACCTACAGTTTAACATATGGAAGTATTAATATACAGTACATACATGCACTGCAGTTCAAAGGTTTGGGGTCACTAAGATTTCAGATAAAGACATTTATAGAAAAGATTCATATTTTAATTAAACGCTCTTCTTTTGAACTTTCTATTCATCAAAGAATCCTGAACAAAATGCATTACGGTTTTCACAAAAAATAATTTTCTGTTTTTCAACATTGATAATAATCAGAAATGTTTCTTGAACAGCAAATCATCATATTAGAATGATTCTGAAGGATCATGTGACACACTGAAGACTGGAGTAATGATGCTGTAAATACAGCTTTGATCACAGGAATTAATTACATCTAAAACAATTGTTATAATATTTCACAATATTGCTGTTTCTTACTGAGCCCAAACTTTTGAAAAACACATGAAATTCGGAATAAATGCAATGTGCATTAAGATCATATATGTTGTACAGAATAGCATACTATTGTATACTGTGCACAGTTCTCAGTGGGTGGAAAAAATGTATCCCATAATGCAATACACCCAACCTTTCATTTCCATATCGATCACAATCTCCTTCTTGACTTCTAGTTCAGACTGCTAAAAGTTAGGATACTATTATAAAAAATAGTTTAAACTGCTAAATTACCATATTTATTTCCAGTATATTAATGCTAATTCACTAATTGTAGCATAATACTGTGAATAATGGTGTGTTCAAGTCCTCCTGGGAAGTTCGTACTTAAAAGATGGGAAGTCGGTGTTTACGACGGCATGTGCGCTCAAGTCACTTTCATCGGTCTAAGATGGCGGTGTACTTTCTCTTAATTAATTACACAAAAATACAGCGAGGTTCTTAAACTCTAGTCATAGAAAATTAACAAGAGAGATTTGCATAAGGTGTGCTTTGCATTTTTATGTTTTTAGTTAATTTATGAAGCCACTGCAAACTTTATCGTTACATATTACATTGTTATTTTATAATGCTTTCATATCCTATGCAGGCAATTAGCTTACTGCGCTGTCAATAGAAAAGCCTGTCAATATCCACAGCTAAATACCTTGAAGTATTGTGGTATTCTGCCATGTTTCTCACTGACACGCCCCAACTCATAAAGATCGGGACTTAAAGAAAATCCAGAGCTCCCCACTCGTATTCACGACATTGTGGTGGCGTTCATGTGCGTTCAACTCGTAAATACGATCTATACGAGATGACTTAAACGCACCATATGTTCGGCAGCATGTACTGCTTCACAAACTTTATAAAAGCTGGTAGGCATCATACAGTATATACTGCACAGTGTGTATGTTTGTATTCCTTCACGACAGTGTTTGATCCATTGATTGGTTCCTGTACAGGGGGTCGTCCACACTGTCACTGGCTATATGCTCTACACATCACTGACCTTCAAATATGTGTTCGATTATCACCATGAGGATGTTTACTGGTGCACTGCAGACATTGGCTGGATAACAGGCCACTCCTACATCACGTACGGCCCGTTAGCCAATGGCGCGACCAGCGTGCTCGTAAGTTCTGACGCCGCTGAAATATAATGCAGAATATTTACTTGTATAAACTGGCCAAATCCATACTGTTTCAGCTATATATTTTTTTGGCATAGCAATTCCTGTCATTTAAAAATATGCAATCAGTTTGTGTGTGTGTGTGTGTGTGTCAAGTCAAGTCATCCTCATTTATATAGCGCTTTTAACAATGTAGATTGTTTCAAAGCAGCTTTACAGAGATAAACATATAATTTAAGGTAACAGAGATTGGTTTGGTTTTATAGTGGTTCTTGAAAAAAGTTTTTTCCAGCTAAAGTTAGTTTTGATTGATTCACTTCCGTCTAAATGATCATTTGTTATTAAATTAGGGGCCGCTAAGACGACACCGTTCTCTCTAAACAGACTTTAAACGTGAACCTGTGATAGACGCTGATGGCGTTCACATGCGCATTAAGAATTGATTCTATAGTTATGTGCGTTTGAATATATGTGCGCAGGTTTGTAATTCCTTACAAACCATGCCTAAACAAACTACTTGTCTTGTCTATAAATTTTGATGCAGAATTTTATTTTATCTTATCACTTCGGGTAGGTACGCGAACCAAAAAAAAAAAAGTGTGTGTGTGTGTGTGTAGTTTGAAGGTGTGCCGGTTTACCCTCACGTGGGCAGACTGTGGGAGATCATTGAGAAGTACGGAGTCTCCAAGTTTTACACTGCGCCCACTGCTATAAGACTACTGATGAAATACGGGAGAGAACCACTGCAGCGGTGAGCAAACACACACACACACACACACACATTTGTTTCACTATTTTAGTGAGGACATTGCATGGACTTCCATTGATTTTATATCAGGTTAATGATATTTTCTATTGACTAACCCAAGCCCTCCATCACAGAAACATGCGCAAAACACTAGATTTAAATACAAACATGTTTTGGCCCATTTATAAGCCTTTTTAAATAGTAAGAAGCAGTAAAATGTCCTCACTAGTCGGTTGTCATAATATGTCATATATAGCCAAACCTGTAAACACACACACACACACACACACACACACACACACACACACACACACACACACACACACACACACACACACACACACACACACACACACACACACACACACACACACACACACACACAGCTTTGTTTTTGTGATTTGTGAGGACATTCCATAGGCGTAATGGTTTTTATACTGGACAAACTGTATATTCTATCCCCTTACACTGCCCCTATCCCTAAACCTACCCATTACACACACACACTTCGACACACACACACACACCCACACACACACACACCCACACACACACTTAGACACACACACACACACACACACACACTGCCCCTATCCCTAAACCTACCCATCACCGGAGACATTCTGCATTTTTACATTTTTAATAAAACACTGCTTAGTATGTTTTTAAAGCCATTTGAAATATGAGGGCTCAGGAAATTTCCTCATAAATCACGTTCAAGTTGTAATACCAGTGTAATAACCATGTCATTATACACATTTGTGTCCTCACAAATCACAAAAACAAACACACACACACACACACGTAGACACAGGACTGTCCTCCAGGTGGCGCTGGAGGCCTCAGAAAGCCAAATCCTTCATTGAGCCACATTGAAATCTCTGGTGTTTTATTTGCTTTATTGGAGATATTGCAAGTAATTGTGTTTAAAACTACTTTACATGAAATAAGTATTTTCATAACAACTGTTGCTGTTCTTATGTTAAATGATCCTCCATAAGTGCATGTTATTTGAAATGAACATTTGATTATGTCTTTATAATATTACTAACATTAAATATAGATTAAATAACATCAGTAGTGGTGATCTCACACGTTCATGTGTGAAGAGTCTGTCACACATTTCTCTTGTGTTTATATGGTACGTTTATAAAGGTACAATCAAAGGTTGTTAGCTCCATCTATTGGACAAAAATGTTCCCGTCTATGTAGTTTTTACACAACAATGCACAGTATGTGCTACAGACATGTATATATATATCTATTACATTTTCTTTGCTTTGCTGTGGTATATGTATTTATTTATAGTAGTGGCAAAAAGTGATGTCAGGAGGGGATATTTGTTTTTAATGACCCAACAAGTTTTTAAAATACAAGGGAAAATATTGAATATTTGTAAAATATTTTAAATTTGAAGGAAGAACAAAATATTTGAGTAAGGTGTTTATCCGACAAAATTATTTGGCTAAAAAGCCGAACTACAGCTACAGGTTTTATTTTACTATGAAAAAAAATTATATGTATAATTTACTTTATAATAATAGTTGGTATTAGGTAACACTTTACAATAAGTTTTCATTTGTTAACATTAGCTAAAAACATTAGTTAACATTAACTAAATATGAATAAGACTTCTGCACCATTTATTAATCTTAGTTAATATTAATTTCAACATTTTCTAATACATTTTTAAAATCAAATGTATTTGTTAACATCACTTAATGCTCTGTGTACTAACATGAGCAACTGTATATTTATTAACTAACATCAACAAATATTAATAAATGTAAAATATATTGTAAACTGTTAGTTCATGTTCATTAACTAATGTTAACAAATCAGACCTTATTGTAAAGTGTCACCTACTATTATTATAAATATTTATATATTGTTTTTCCACTCACGGGTTGTGTCTCTCTCAGGTATGACCTGTCCAGTTTGCGTGTGTTGGGTACGGTTGGTGAACCCATAAACCCGGAGGCTTGGCTTTGGTATTATGATGTTGTGGGTCAGCAACGCTGTCCGGTTATCGACACATTCTGGCAAACGGAGACGGTAAAACATTTACAACAATCAAAACCAGCCAAGACACATTCTGACCAAGATTTCTGATCTAAAGTTGCTTAAAAACCCCTTTAACTGTGGTAAAATCAGCATCAAGTTGCTTATTGCTTGTATAAAATGTCTGCATAAGGCACTAATGCTCAGTTAAAGGGATAGTTCACCCAAAAATGAAAGTTCTGTCAGTATTTACTCACCCTCATGTTGTTCCAGCCCCGTAAGACCTTCGTTCATCTTCCGAACACAAATTAAGATATTTTTGATTAAATCTGAGAGCTGGATCACTCCTCCATAGGCTTCTCAGGGATTGAAACTTGTTCCCTGAAAAGTTATTAAAGACATCGTTAAAATAGTGTCTACAGTGGCTCAATCTTAAGTTTATCAAGCGACGAGAATACTTTTTGTGTGCAAAAAAAACTAAAATAACAACTTTATTTCAATTATTCATTTCCTTCTCTGTGGTCCTCGAGTCAGTTCACTAGTTTAACAGCGTAAGCTTCTGTTGTTATACGTCACACGCATCACACACATGACCAGCGTTGGCCAATAGTGAGCCTACGTGTGACGTACAACACAGAAGCGCTGCGCTGTTACACTAGTGAACTGACTCGAGGCCCACAGAGAAGGAAATGAATAGTTGAAATAAAGTCGTTATTTTTGTTTTTGAGCACAAAAAGTATTCTCATCGCTTGATAAACTTAAGATTGAGCCACTGTAGTCACTTGGACTATTTTAACGATGTCTTTAATAACTTTTCGAGGCCGGCAAGTTCAATCCCTTAGAAGCCTATGGAGGAGTGATCCAGCTCTCAGATTTCTTCAAAAATATCTTAATTCGTGTTCCGAAGATGAACGAAAGTCTTACGGGGTTGGAACAACATGAGGGTGAGTAATTACCGACAGAATTTTCATTTTTGGGTGAACTATCCCTTTAATAACTGCTAAGTTAAACTCAGTTTGTTTGGGCAGGGCGGCCATGTTTTGACCCCTCTTCCAGCTGCTACACCACTGAAGCCTGGATCTGCCGTGAGTCTCCTCATTCACCTTCAGTTATTACCAGAGTTGGGTATTCTACTTACTGTATTCTAATGACTTTTCGTGATAACGCAGTAATGTAACTCATTACATTTAAAATGTATGTAATTTGATTACAGTTACTGATGTCAATAAAATTAAGTTACTTGCGTTACAAATGTATTGTTAAGAAAAACATATGCGTTAGTTAATGAGTATGCGCTTTAATGAATAGAGAGCCGTGTGGCCGTGTGTCCACCAAAGGTTTTTTCATGCAGCTGGCATATAATTCCAATTGTTTTCAATGGGAGTGCCGCGTTTTTTAAACGCCATGATCGTAACGAGGCGCTGAGCGTTTTTTTCACACTGAAGCGCTGAGCAGCCGGCGTTTTTTACTGGTCGCCGAGCGCTCATCACTGTCACTTTTTACACAGCCGTCCAAACACAGTGGAGGAGGGGCGGGACAAATACCACACCGACCAACTTTCACAACATTAACGACGTCAACCAGTAGAGCTAACCGAACAAAATGGATGAAAAATAAATTTCTAGTATGAAACAAATGATCTGTGAAATCAGTTACAAGTAAACTGTGCTGCGGTTATCAGACATGGCAGTATTTCAATTAAATGTATTTTAAATATGTATTTAATTACTTTAGTGTATTTTGTAATTTGTATTTTGCAGGTGTGGAAAAAATAAAATGTAGTTTGTAACAAAATATTTTGAGGGAGTGTATTTAGAGTATTTCAAATACTTAAATACTTAAGAAAAATCACCAGGATTTTAACATATTTTCGGTCTGATGTTGGCAATGGAAATGTCCAGGTTAGATGCACGAAAATCACGTGACACCCTGTAGACCGGGCTCCCTCCAAGAAGTGAATGAGAAGTGATTTGAACTTCTACATATTGCACACTGAATGACATTATAGAGAAAATAATTGTGCCTTATGAGATCAATGCACTGTGTTGTCATTCATAAAAGGACATCATAGGCCCTACCTATTATGAAACAGCGCATCTGTCGTAACTCCACTGAAATCTCCATGCTAAGCAAGCGTTCACAATATAACATTCATCTGCAGTTTTTAAACGTATTACATATGAGAAGTATTGATATTAATTTTGTATAAAATCATCAATCCTATTGTTTTTCAGTAATTGCGCACGCAGCGCGATTCTACTATTGAAAAGGCATACAGGGCAGTTAGAGTCTCGTGTGTAAAACAAACCCACACATATTATGATTAATATGATTAATCATATATATTATGATTAAAATGAAATTTTGATTTTGTGACAAATTCTCGGGCTGTTATTTTTACACAAAAATCGCTGCAAAAGATGCTTTCCAACAGGTTTTATCGTAGTTTTTGAGGGGTAACACAGAAACCGAAAATTCTCGGGACAGCAGCGTGTGTCCAAATTTCATTCTTAACCGTTCTTTTTCATCAGAAACGATCTTAAAACAGGGCTTTAAGTGTAAAATACCGAACTTGTCCTTTAAGGCACGAGTAGAGTAACGGTGATAATATGGCTACATAGCCTACATCAAACACGTTTTGCTATTAAGGGCAGCCTACCACACCATTGATGTGAACTTAGCTATACATGCCATATACGTCAGAGGGAGCTATTTCAGGCCCTGTAGAGATTTAGTGAAATGCCCATACTTTTTTATTTTGCTCCTTTCGTCATTTTGAATTTACATATTTCTCATATTTGTGTTATTGCTACTATTTGTTATTGACCTTTCAGTAATAAATAAAAAAGTCAAGATTATTGTGGGAGTATTTTAGTATTTTCAAAATACTAATCACTTGTATTTTATTTAAATACATTTTTCACATCAGTATTTTGTATTTTATTTTGTTACATTTCGTGAGGCAGTATTTTTATTTTGTAACAAAATAGTTGTTGATGTATTTGTGCCCGCCTCTGGCGGTTATTCTGTATCATAGCAATGATTCGTCTCAACTGAAAAAACGCTGCGCCGCCAAAACGCTCTCAAGGGCCCACAACTAGGCTAAAAATGCTTTGGTGGACACACGGCCTAAGTCCGGTGGACCATGGGACATTATTTCGGAAAAATATTGTATGGTAGTCAATGGCAAGAGACAACAAATATTTGGATCCCGTTTGGATTGTGCCCTGAATTACACATGATGTTTGTCAATTTAAAAGATACATTTAAAAGTCAAGAAAGTCGCAGTTTGATGTTAAACTGTTGAGGTATAAGACTGGGAAAAATACGTAATTACAAAGACTACAAACCCAAAAGGCGCGCATGTGACGTCATACCTTATCTCTCAATGAATGAAGCTAACTTTACTGAAGCTAACGTCTGTCTTTTCTTCTATAGTCTAACGTTATAATCGTGACGTTACGCCGTCATGCCTGTGTGTTTTGTACCAGACTGCACACACACGAGCTTGGTGACGTACATAGTGCGAGACGAGAGATGTAGTTCATTGAGCGATTTTCACATAAAACTAAATGTTACTCTTCTGTTTTATGACAAACTGTGACTTCCTTGACTTTCATAATTATCTTTTAAATTGACAAACATCATATGTGTAATTCAGGGCACAGTTCAGACGGAATAAAAAGATAAGTTGTCTCTCGCCATTGACTACCATACATATTTTTTCAGAAATAAGGTCCCATGAGCCGGAAGCGGAGGGGCGGGGCTTAGGCTTTCTATTCTAATGACTTTTCATGATAACGCAGTAATGTAACTCATTGAAAATGTATGTAATTTGATTACAGTTACCGATGTCAATAAAATTAAGTTACTTGCGTTACAAATGTATTGTTAAGAAAAAAATATTTAGCAAATTGTATTTCTAATCACAGCGTCAGTTAATGAGCATGCGCTTTAATGCATTACCGGAGAACGCGCTTCATGAGGCACACACACACACTCTCTCCCTCTCCGCCGTGCGCGCGCTACACAGTTTGGATCACAGTCTCGCATGCGCGCTCTTGCTCGCTCGATCGAGATTCCGGGAGATTTTAACAAATTTGCGGCATCAATATGCGGGAGACTCCCGGAAGTTCTTGGGATGTCTGCAATATTAAATTACGTAAAGAACGGAGGTTCACTGTGTAGTGTATTCTTGTAGTTTTAATAGGTTTTCAAAGTAACTTGAAAGTAAAGTAATTAGTAATCTGATTTCTTTTTACATGCAGTAATCAGTAATGTAATCAAATTACAATTTTAAAGTAGTAATTAGTAATTTGTAGTGGATTACTTTTTTTGAGTACCTTACCCAACACTGGTGATTACACATCACATCCGTCTTGAGGACAGTTAAAAACAGGAACGGATGACTCTGATATCAGTGTCTTCTCTATGCAGACATGCCCGTTTTTTGGAGTCCAGCCTGCCATTCTCAATGAACACGGAGAAGAATTAGAAGGGGAGGCGGAGGGATACCTGGTGAGATTTACATCCTAGCTTCTGATTGGTTAAAGGAATAATTCACTAAAAATGAATATTCTGTCATCGCCTACTCAACCTTAAGTTGTTTCAAACCTGTATGAATTTATATGTTCTGCTGCACACAAAAGAAGATATTTTGAAGAATCTCGGTAACCAAACTTTTTTTTTTCTACTATGGGGTTCATCAACTGTCTAATTACCGACATTCTTCAAAATATCTTCCTTTGTGTTCAGCAGAAGAAAGAAATTCATACAGATTTGAAACAACTTGAGGGTGAGTAAATGATGACAGAATTTTCTTAAAGTGAACTAATTCTTTAAGACAGGTTATGTGAAAGTCAACATTGGATGGTGTTCCCAACTCATTCTATTCACAATAAAGATCAAGCGGTCATTCAGATGTTTTTTTCTTACTATAAACGGATGTTTTGTGTCTCAGGTTTTCCGGAAGCCCTGGCCGGGAATCATGAGGGCTGTGTACGGGAATAAGGAGCGCTTCGAGAACACTTACTTCAGAAAATTCCCGGGATTCTATGTGACAGGAGATGGTAATGCAGCAACACATCCACTTCATAACCAGTGTCAGTGAATGTTACTTTAAATCGTCACTAATTACATTGTTACTTTTTTATAGAATTTTGGGTAACACTTTATTTTACAGTGTCCTTGTTACATATGTTACATGTACTTACCATAGTAATAACAGTAAATGATGCATAATTACATGCAACTAACCCTCAACCAAATCCTAATCCTACCCTAACCCTGTAGTAAGTACATGTAGTTGCTTAATATTACTCAGTACTTAAATATATAATTACACTGTTACAATGACACCTTAAAATAAAGTGTAATCGAATTTTGTGTTACTTTTTCTCACATTGGTCAAATAAATATGGTGATTTTTCTTACAGAACAAAAACATCATCCTTTGTGTTAGCTATTAAAAATAAATCACTAATTAAAAAAAACTATTATAATGTAATTTCAAAAGGTAAGGTTACTTTATATGTTTATTCAAAAAAACACAGACACTAAAGTCTAATCTAAGTGACAAATTATGATACATATGGTACATCTCAATTAAAGTCGACATGAAACGGAAGTTGCGATAGTCTATTTTTCCCTATTGTGACGTATATCCGAGTGAAACAGCTTCTGGAACAAGAACAAATGTTGGGCGGGGCTTGATTTTGTCCAGGAGGAATTGATTGCATGGTTGTGGTTTGCTATTGGTGGATCTGGTGTGAGTGACAGGTTATAGCCCCGCCCTCGTCATTAGGGAAGAGAAGCTGCAAGAGGGAGGAGAAGATATTTTGATTAATGATTACAAGGCACATGAATAAAAAAAAGAAAAGATAAATCATTTATAATTAATTCTGCAATATTCCATAAACATAAAGAAAAATGTTCATTTCGATTTCATGGTGACTTTTGCAGCGTAACCAAACTTCTGTTCCTGTATGGTGTTTCTGAGTGTCGTTGTGTCCTCAGGCTGCCGGCGGGACAAGGACGGATATTACTGGATCACCGGCCGGATCGACGACATGCTGAATGTCTCTGGTGAGACCTTGAGACATGATGATGTTTCAGTGCTGCCACCTGGTGCTTAGAAATGCCATATTATGTTATTTTGCCTTCTCTTAATGACAACATGAAATGGCACTTAACTTCCAGAATCCATTATTTCAATCCGTATACAAAATATGTGCGAAATCAAAACAGGACATTTATTTAAGAAGTAAATAGGGTTGGTTATCTTTAAGGGTATTAGATGGCATATATATATATGTGTGTGTGTGTGTGTGTGTGTGTGTGTGTGTGTGTGTGTGTGTGTGTGTGTGTGTGTGTGTGTGTGTGTGTGTGTGTGTGTGTGTTATACAGTAGTCAACATTTGAAGTGGATAAAAAAAGTTCATCAAAGTTGTCCTAAGACAAGAACGGGTATTTTTCAAAATTCATGTATGACTTTGATGAAAGATTTTGATCCACTTCAAATTTGACTACTGTGTATTTCGACATTTTAACTGCAATTAAATGCAAAAAAAGAGAAATTCAGGACGGAGCAAATACTTTCTCATGACACTGTGGCTGCATTTATTTGATCAAATATACAGTACAAACCATAATTTTGTGAAATATTAATACAATTTTAAATATTTTTTTACTTGAATATATAGTAAAGTGTAATTTATTCCTGTGTTCAAAGCTGAATTTTCAGCATCATTACTCCAGTCTTCAGTGTCACACGATCCTTCAGAAATCATTCTAATATGCTGATATTACAATTTCTGATTATTATTAATGCTATATTATTAGTAATAATATTATTAGTGCTGCTTCAGATTTTTGTGGAAACACTGATAGATTTTATTTTTTAGGATTCTTTGATGAATAGAAAGTTTAAAAGAACATAATTTATTTGAAATAGAAATCTTTTGTAACATCTATAAATTTCAATGCATCGTTGCGGAATGAAAGTTAATTTACTGACCCCAAAGGTTTGAATGTTAGTGTTTACAGCCGCCCCGTGTCTTCTCTCAGGTCACTTGTTGAGCACAGCTGAAGTGGAGGCCGCTCTGTCCGATCACCCGTCAGTGGCTGAAGCTGCAGTGGTCAGTCGGCCTCATGCAGTGAAGGGAGAGTGTCTGTACTGCTTCATCACACTGAGAGAGCACGAAGAGTTCAACCGCACACTGACAGAGGAACTCAAGAGAAAAGGTCAGAAGATCAGATTAAACACTATTATACTACAGGGCGGTTGAATGCTTGAATCTGATTGCTTGACGAACATTCTAAGGTGTGCAATTATTTTCAGGGAAATGCACAGCTGAAGAAGTTCCAGCAGGTTTTGAGCACATTACAGTTACATATCACTACGCCAAATTATTAAATTTATTTCAAAGTTTCCTTTCGACAGCAGCAAAAGAACCAAAAGCACCAACGCTACACTGACCAAGCAGATAAATATAGTAAACAATAGGATAAAAACAAAGTTTTTATTATGTATGGAAAGCATGGACACACACTCACACAGAAACGTGTTGTCAGCGCCGCTCTGACGATTTTATCAGTAAAATAGTTCAACTTAATAGCTACATGACATTTCTCTCTAGCGATGTAACAACGGCCCTGTTCTTGAAGCAGATAAACGTAGTTTCACAACAAAAACGCAAATCTCTGAAGAAAATGACGTCATGCACATGTGTATCATGTGTTCAGTCTATAGTGTTTCATCGCCATCTAGTGCCTGGCAGCAGAATACAGCATTTTTAGTCGTTTTCACGGATCCATGTGTATATATATGTATATTTGTGTGTGTGTGTGTGTGTGTGTGTTTGTGTGTGGTATACAGTAGTAAACATTTGAAGTGGATAAAAAAAATGTCATCAAAGTTGTCCAAGACAAGAACGGGTATTATTCAAAATTCGTTGTGTAAACGTACCCGAAGACCTGCCGCACATGACGTAGATCTGACACACATCCCATTTTCTCACAACTCTTTGCGTTCATTTAACACTTTGATTACAAGGATACTCAACAAAACTTGAAATTTGGGAGAATTTAAGAGAACTCAATACAGCGCTAGTGTGCTGTCTGATGTGGCTTTTTTAGAGTTCTTTTCTAATAATTGAACGGCCCATTGTCAATTATTCCTTTACGTATATAACCAGTCCTAATCGATAATTTGAACCATGGTCTCCAGTGTGGGAGGCGGGCATGCTAACAAGGACGCTAAAGACCACAGTCGCTAGCGTCAGTCGCTAGTGCGTCTCTGTGGAGTGAGGTTTACACACACAGCTCTTAATGGCCTAGATCCGTTACACATAGAAAATACAATCTGAATCTATTTGACACTTGCTAACTTCTGTGTGGATTGTTTTGTCATTTAGTGAGGGAGAAGATCGGACCAATAGCCACCCCAGATTTCATCCAGAATGCTCCAGGGCTTCCCAAAACACGTTCAGGTACTGGTATCAATCTCAATTCCTGCTTGCGTTTGCTTTTGCTCCTGAAACTCAAGCCTTTCTCCCGTCCGGCAGGTAAGATCATGCGGCGAGTTCTGCGACAGATCGCACGCAACGAAAAAGACATGGGTGACCTCTCAACCCTGGCCGACCCCAAGGTCGTGGAGGTGCTGCTCAGCCAAAGATGTGAGACGGCGGCTCTTTCTCAAGCCGGGACACCGCTGTCACCCTGTGTGCGTTAAAGACTTTGGGTTTGGGCTCAGAACCGGTGCTGGTTCTCCTAGATCAGATCTGAAGGGTGTAACTCTGCCCATAGTTCAGGTAAAAAAAAGAAGTGTTGTCAAGATGGCTCACCTCAGGACATCCCAAAAATTTTTATATTCTTTTGTGATGTTTTCCAATATTTGCCCCATCCTGATTTTCTTTTTTTTGTTTGTGGATTTAATTAATTCATAATTGCAGTTTAGCAACAGTTGAAATAATGCTAGAAACATGCCAACTCAGGTTAGCAACGTGTTCAATCATGCTTGCCACATGCTAACAACATGTTAATCATGCTAGCAACATGCTAAAACATGCTAGCAATGTGCTAAATCATGTAAGCAACATGCTAAAAATGCTAACAATATGTTAAGTCATGCTAGCAACATGTTGAACATGTGTTAGTAACATGTTAAATCATGGTAGCAATGTGCTAAATCATGCTAATATGCTAAATCATGCTTGCAACATGTTAAAACATGCTAGCAATGTGTTTAATCATGTAAGCAACTTGTTAAAATGTGCTAATAAAGTGTTAAATCATGCTAGCAGCATACTAGCAACATGTTAACCGTGTTAGCAAAATGCTAATAATCCTAACAGAATTTCATTTTACTAAAACCAATTTTATTATAGACAAGAGCAATGTAAAAACACTTCATTATTTCATTTCACAAAGGAGCAGCAATTCAGAAATGTTAATTTAGTTTTAGTTGCCGACTTGACTGCAACCAGTTTGTTTTGTGTTGTTGAGATTTTTCTAATTTCCTTCTATTTGATATGAAACAATTGTGTGCAGTACAAGAGGAAAATAGGACATGCTTTTTCATGGCATCTCGAGTAAGATCTTACCAACCAGTTGCCAATGTTACTTTGACAAGAGTCATTTTAAGTAGCTTAACAATAACATTTGCACATACTGTTCTGTTTATGTTTTATGAAATAAAACATCTGATAAGGTCTCTCAAGTTTAATATGAAATGAGCTTTTCAATTACTGAAGAGCACCTCAAATATCATCACACCAGTTTTTAACATTTTACTTAATTTGTGAGGTCGTTTGAAAAAAGTGATTAAGTAAAAATTGGCCCTTACAATTAGACACACACACACACACACACACACACACACACACACACACACACACACACACACACACACACACACACACACACACACACACACACACACACACACAACACACACACACACACACACACACACACACACACACACACACACACACACACACACACACACACACACACACACACACACACAACCCCCCTCCTGTCTCATTGAGAATAACAGAGTGCTTCTGTCCTGTTGTGTTTTGCTTAAATCTTTTTGTTGCCGATGTAAGATCATATTTGCAGGCAGTGAAAGATTATTTCCATGTTCTTTATCAAATGATCATTTTGTTCAAGCTCTGATCAGATCATCTTTTTCTTCCTGTTAAGCTCCATCACAACAGATGCTTCCAGGCAGAATATGACAGGCTAATATTACAAGAGCTTAAAAAAAATCATATGAAATAAATGAGATCTGAAAGTCTTTTCTGAAGAGTGTTACATCATAACATAACATTAGTGTTATGCCATCGTTGGACTGCATATTGGACCATTATTATGTAATGAGTTTTCAAGGATTTATCAGAAACATTTTCTGATATGGAGGGATGTATATATATATATATATATATATATATATATATATATATATGAGTTTTCAAGGAGTTTTCAATACATACATACATAAAAAATAATAATACTAAAATATATATATATATATAGGCCTGCAGTGTTGCCGTTACCATGCAACAGTCATCTTGGAAAGTCTCTTCATCTTAACAAGAGCATGCAAAGGTTTAGCAGCCCAACAATGACTGAGCCATCTGCCAGTCACACACACACACACACACACACACACACACACACACACACACACACACACACACACACACACACACACACACACACACACACACACCGTCATGCAAGTCTCAAGTCTTCTGGCTCCATATCTCCAGCCGTTGAGATCACGAGCCCTTCACCTTCTGCTGGGAGAAGAACAAACATGGTCTGTCACTGTCTCATACCCAGTTAACATGTCTCATACCCAGTCTCATACCACAGTTGTAAAATGATTAAATCTTTTTCAAATCTAAGGGAGGAAGAGAAAAAAGATTATCCCTGAAAATTATATGAAAGGAACAAAAAGAAACATGGACAGAGACAAAACAATAAAACAGACAGACAGATAGACAGATAGATAGATAGATAGACAGATAGATAGATAGATAGATAGATAGATAGATAGATAGATAGATAGATAGATAGATAGATAGATAGATAGATAGATAGATAGATAGACAGATAGATAGAGACAGTCGAGGACCCACGGCTTAGTGTTTGACGGATGCCATCACTTATTTAATTACATATTCTCATCCATAAAGATTGGATAAACGTTTGGGAGGAGAAGACCGAGATGTTCACACACACAGTCTGGTGTTTTGTAAGTTTAGACATGGAAACCCATTAAGAAGATTATCTGAGACAGAAATGAAAGTGTCGACCGCTCACATTCACGCATGTGTCCCTGAAACACGGACGGGACAATTAAATAAACAGAGGGATTTATTTGAATGAGATCATTGTAATTAACTTATCAGGACCCAAGAGTCAAGCACAGCCTCAAATGAGATCTCAAGTCCATTTCCAGATCAGTCAGCAGTGAGTCATAGCGTTAAGAGTAAGACATTAAGTTATTAGTTTGTTAAGGCAAGCATTGTGCAACTATTGCACAAAAAAATCTGATACATGATTAAAAAAAACAATTAAAAAACTAAACTAAACTAAATCAAGATCAGCGGTAGGAATACCTCCACATTTATCAGAAATATTTTAATGTTTACATGTGATTTTTGTGACAGGTCTCACTTTCATTGAGCTTCATCTCAGCCGGGCTGAAATAGAGATGATAATGAGATTTTTCTGCTGTGACTGAGTCCATCGTCATAACCTTCACAAATGATCACAACTTTTATGAATTTTGAAGCATAAATACAATTGCCAGAAGTAAAAAGCTAAATGCAACCATTATATGAGATCTTGTTTATGTCTCAGTTGTTTCTCCAAGAAAACATGGGGTCAAACGGAAGCCTAAAATCTCATGAGCAATAAAAGAGCATCATCTGAGCAATAAGTATCTCCAAACTCAAATGCTGAATTCATTTTCTGAATCCTAGAGTCATAAAGATATGCGTTTCACATTCAGTGAATTACAGCATGTTGACATGCATGAATTATATATGTTGTATACATTTGTATACAGCATGAATTACATTATTTTGTTTGATGTAATCATGTACATAATGATTTTGAAATCATTGATTTTCTTTACATTCTGAGCTTTGAAGACATTCACGGACTGAAAACACTTGAATAATAATGGATAATCTAAAACAAAAATGTAATTCAGTTGTCCACTTAATTCTGGCAAAAAATTCTACAACTTTATCTTGAAACCGAAATGAAATTCAGCAGGGAATGAGCGCTTCAATCAGTACAGCAAGTCAAACTGTTAAACAATGTTTCCTAAGATTTTATGAACTACGGCAGTGTTCTGGAATAGTGGATTGTGATTGGTTAATCACAGAACTGTGTATTTATTTGCCCATTTGCCCCTGGTTAACTGATTTAGCTGTGCTATAGTTGTGTTTTGTAGTAGCCTACTCTCTTTCTGCTCACATAATATAAATAAGTGACAAACAATTTCCATGTATTGATTATAGGCTATATTTGGCAAATAGCCGTGTAATAAGTGTCAAGTGAGATGATGTCCTGTCAGCCCAGTCATTAATTACAGAATATACTCTTCAAGACCCCAAACTTTTGAACGTAGTTTTTATGCTATTTTATCCAACACAATTGTGCTCAAACCTCACGTGATACTGAGATCACATGACCATGCTTAAATTAAAAATAATAATAATATTAATCACGGGTGTCTTATACACGCGAATGGAATATGATGTCAATTCTTCAGCACATTTATAAGGCTCATTTAATAAAAATCCTATGAAATGAAAACTGCAGTGATGTAATACTAACCGACACGCAACAAGAGTGCCGTCTCTGAAACATTAGCTTTGTGTTTTCTTGAGTCAGCAGTTCCTGAAGTCCAGATGCAGTGATTATATAAGAGCTGAAAGCGTCGTTTATCTCTCAGGTGCCGTTAGAATAAGAGTATAATGTGACCTTCCCCTCAAGCGCTGGATGAGTCTATAATGACACACAACCTGCTGCTTTAATCTCAACACACATTCACTCAGAACACTGTGTGTTACACTGAAATGAAAGGATTTGAGAGTCCAGGGAAAGCTTCAGCAACCCCATGCCTGCAGATCACTGACCTGCTGTCAACACACACACACACACACACACACACACACACACACACACACACACACACACACACACACACACACACACACACACACACACACACACACACGCGCGCGCACACACGTCCTCAAACCGCCTTTGAAAGTTTTAAAGGGATAGTTCACCCAAAAATTAAACTGTAAGACTTTCATAACACAAATGAAGATATTTTTGATGAAATTTGAGAGGTTTCTGTCCCTCCGTAGACAGATACGCAACTACCACTTTGATGCTTCAAAAAGTTTTAAAAAGAGATAATAAAACTCTTCACATATAATCATTGATCAGCGTAAAAACAGAAGCTCAAACGTGCTGCGTAACACGTCTTTAGTCACATGATCCTTCAGAAAATTTGAAATCTGATTTGCTGCTCAAGAAACATTTTTTTTAAATATTTTGCATACTTTTTTATTTGAAACAAATAAATCACAAAATCAATATTTTTTTTGTAAATACACATTCAATTTATTACCAATTTTAACACTCTATCATTAGACATCTGACAGTGACTTTATTTAAAACATTCATAATTGTTTTCTTTTTCCTTCAAAGAAAAGAAACATCTGAATTCATAATAACATCTATACAAAGACCAGATAATAGGTACAATAATGGGCTTAAAAAGTGTTCTTAAATGTGTCAATGCAAATTCAATGGCAAAAAAAAAAAATGACATGAGCCGCCACACTGTGTGTGTGTGTGTGTGTGTGTGTGTGGTGGCTTAAATCATGAGCTTTATCACAAGGTACAACAGCGTCTGAGAACATGCACTAAAGTGCTAGTGTTTAAAGGCATGCATATCAAACATGATTTCTGCACAACCTGTCCAAACCCTAGTCCACACATCCCCAAGAAATGTGCACAGGACGCCTAGTGGAATATTGGTCATATGTGGAAGCAATCCTAAAGCATCCCAATATAAAACGTCTTATTTGTTACCAAACATACACTGTTGAATCGATAAAAATATGATCTGGGATGTTGATTAACCCTCATGTTGTGTTCCGGTCATTTTGACCAGGAGAGGATTCTCTTTTTCCTGAAAATACTAGTTAATGTTATTGCATTGAACTAAAACTGACTGACTTACTAAATATTGGGTTTGACCTTTTTTTTATCAACTTTCAATCAGGACAGCTTTTGCATTTCATAACATATTGATCGTAGGCCTAATTTATCTGAGCTTATGCACCTCATTTTTTGAGTTGACAAAAAGACCAAATCCAATATTTGGTGATAATATACTGTAGCATATTATGAGAGAAGCAGTTTAAAAGGCCAATCATTTTTAACCACGAACAACAAATGAAGAAAAGTATTTTCAACACAGAACAAGGGTTAAGAGAGTAAATATTTTCAAATTTAACCCTGGGTATGTCTTTTTAACCCTAGGTTAACCCCACTATCCTTTACGATTGGTTTTAGTTATGACAGCTTATTTCCAACTAGAATCCCGTGGATATTCCTTTAGGGTTTTGTGACTAGGGAAATGTGCATAAGTATAATCAGTGTCAATATACTCTCCTGTCATCATTTAACATTCAGTTTTACATTGGGTTTTAAAATACATTGTTATGATTGACATCATATATATCATTCGTCCCTGTCGAACTAGAGTGTGTGGTTTTCTCCTTTAGTTTAACTCTCCTTACAAATTCAACTGAGTCTTTTTAAATTCAAGCATCAAAGGTTTCCAACAAAATGGGATGTACGAAAAAAATAAGAAAATAGTTTTATAAACTATATACACGGAACATAATTTAACTTAGGATATTTAACCCTCCGAAATAGAGAAAGAAAAAAAGCGAACGTAAATGCATGTAAACTTTTATGCTGTTCTGACAAATATTATTACTATCCAGAATCAGAACATCTGAAAAGAAGTTCGATGTTTTACGACCAACACATATAAAGTCATATGTATTGCATACATGTACATTGACACACACACGCGCGAGTACGGGACCGTTGCGAGGTCACGTGTGTGTAGGCACCTCTTATGGAACACTTTGCGGAGTTTTGCGTCAGTACATTCCAGGTTCTTGATAATTCCAAAACGGAAGTTCTAGAATGTTTTCCGACTGGTTGAGATCAGCTGGTGCTCACAGAACTCTGCCCTCTAGTGGCAGTTCAATGGTTCTTAGAAAGGTTCTCGATGGTTCCGTCGCTCCGGCGGTGTGTGTACGTGTGGTCAGGCTGGAACGGGGGATAGTAAAGGAAAGTCAAAGCATATAATAATGATCACCACGTGACCAGGGGCTTCGCTTTCTGCTTAACTTTTTTTGGGAAGTAGAAACAAGAAGTAAAGAATTTCAGAAGTAAAACAAGAATGCGTTCTAAATTCCAATTCTTCAATTCATATGCACACTTGACAACTAAATGGGGTTGGTTAAAAGAAAGTGCAAAAGGATGTAGTCTAGGCTGGTTAAGTGTGTGGGGAAGCCTCCTCCTCTGTCTCCGCGATGGCCTGAGCCGGTCTGACGGGCGAGGGGAAGAGGAACCTCACTGTGCGCTGCGTGTGTTTGGGTGAGGATGAGGGCGAGTGGGCGGCCCAGCGGGACGGGGGGCGACGGTTGGCGGGACGAGCCGGTCGAAGGAAACAGGAGTCCAGAGGTGGAGCCACTGAGGAACGGGGCAAATCCTGCAGTCAAGGAACAAAACATGGAGGATTTCAAACTCGGAGCTTCTGGAGGAAAAGTTGGTTTTGTTAGTTAAGTTAGTTAGTGGTTGGTCTGCAACAGTGTTGTTATTGTTAACTAAAACATCATTTTTTTGTTAATTTATGAATAGAAATAAGGCTGAAATTAAATATTGGATGAAAAATTTAAATACTGAAAAACTGAAATAAATAGATTTAAGTTGAATTACTAGAATTATTAAAACTAAAATTTAAATACAAATAAATGAAAGCTATATAGAAATACTAATAACGTAAAAGTGATGAACATTTAAAAAAGCATATAACTAAATTAAAATTAAAACTGATAATCTAAATATAAAAGCTAACTTAAAATATTTAAAAATACTATAAATAGAAATATAAAGAAGTAGAACTATTCAAATTCATTATCGTCATTTAAAAATAAAGCTGAAGTAAAATAAAATATATTAGATGGACATCTGTAACTTAGAAAACTTGAAGTACTAGAATTACTAAAACTAAAATGAAACTAAATTAAATCTACATAAAGCGGAAGTAAAATAAAATATAAAAATGTATTGAAAAAAGAAATGCTGCCTTGCCTTTACCAAAATAAAACAAGTTACAGTACTAGTATTACTAAATCTAAAATTGAAATAAAAATAAATTAAAGCTAAATAGAAGTAGCTGACAAAATGACAAAATAACTAGATTGAAATGAAAACTGAAAATCTAAAAATAAATGCTAAAAATAAATATAGCTTTATAATACTATAAATAAAGCTAAATAGAAATATAAAGATGTTATTTATAATGAAGTAATATATAAATATTAAATGGAAAATTGTAACTAAAAAAACTTAATTGAAAATATAAATGTTGTCTTGGCAATGAACTAAAATAAAATAAGTTTGAAATCTAAAAATAAAAAGCTAATTCAAAATATATATAAAAAATACTATGATAGCATCTAATAATAAAATAACACTGGTCCGAAAGTAATAGTGCTTTTACAGATTTAACATTTACTGAAATCGATAAACATCCATTTCATGCATTCTGTGGCAGAAAGTAAAGAAGAATATTCAGTTTGTTTTGGACTGAATGTCTGCTTTTGAGGAAATACGCATTTTGAGCTTGATTTATTCTAAACAATTCTCTCGAGCGATAAAGCAAAAATTAAAAATGAATGAGATTTCAGCATGAGAGGTGGATATTTTCTGTGGTTTGAATAATTCAAAAACAGGGATTTACTACTGTACGTCTATATGAATCTGCTTTCAGTTTTTGACCGAGACTTTGAAGCTGATACAAAGTGAATTTGAATGGAGTTCTATGGAACTCTGTTTATACACTCCAGTGACATCATAACCAACACGAAACCAGATAACTAAAACTAAAAGAAAGAAATCAAGTATTTACGTTAATTGAAATAAAGCTGAAATGAAATAAAATATAAATATAAGATGGAAAAAAAAACTTGACAACTAGCTTAAATAAAATTACAGAATTAAAATGACTAAAACTAAAATAATTTAATTAAAATATTAAAAAATAAAAATGTATAAAGATTGAAGGCAATTTGAAATATTAAAATAATGAGTATTAAAATATTAATATGTTGTTAGAAGTGAAGAAATGAGACCCAGCATTAGCAGCAGGTGTTAAACGGCACAATCCACACACACACAGCAGCCAATGAACCCCACACACACCACTAGCACTGCTAGCATGCTCACGTCCTGTTAACACGAGACAGTACAGTACAGTACAGTAGACCCAGAAACCACAAGATGTTATGGTGTGGTCTCCATCAGTACGGCTGCTGAAGTTAAGACCCTTCGAAATGGACAAAAATAATACAATTACAAACACAGAAACACGTAACAGCCAAAGGACCTGAGAAAAATTTAAAGTTAAGTGATTATATATTAATAGTCAAAATGATAACGCCATCCAAAAAGCCACATTTGAGTTTGATATACAGTGTCACTTAAGTCACTTTAAAAAGTGTGCAAATACTTTTTGTCTTCATTTAAAATACAATTTTTAATGTTTTATACAGTGACACTTAAGTCACTTAAAAAATAAAAAAGTGTGCAAATACTTTGCCTTCATTTAAAATTCTATTTTATATTGTTTTATCTGTTAAAACATCTATTTAGGACATTTTTCACTTTGTTTGCTTGTGTAATTATTATTATTATTTTTTAAGCCACTGCATATCAGCCAAAGTTTCTTGTGTTTTGGCATATGAAATTCCACCCCATGTTTGAGATAATAATTTCGGTCCAATAAAAACTCTTGATAGCTTTTTGGATGACTGGTTATTGGTGAGGTCAGTTAATATCAGACGATGGGCATGCTCACACCTACATGAGGACTTAAAAAGTGTGACCACAACGAAGCACATACATTATTTCCCATAATGCCTAGCGGTGATACAGTGTCTAGAAACTGCGTGGCATGCGGTGAGAGAAATCCCATTAAAATCAGTGAGACGAAAGACTAGTGAGGTCACTGTGAGGTCAAAGGTCGAGTAGGATCGTGGCACTTACTGCACGGCGAGCACAAGCTGCGTTACAGTCCCCAGGGTGCAGTTAGTAAGACAGTGTGGTTCTGGAGGCAACCCAGAGAAACAGGAGTAAACACACTTGTCAAAATAACACAAGCACATCAGACTCAAGTTAGCACTACATCGCTCATCTGGCCGGTCCGGCGGGAATATCCTGGAAATATTAACATTACAACAATATATAGTAGAATCTCTGTGAGATTAAAACCTGTCCAGGTCATATTTCTCCTCCAAATGTAATAATTATAATCTAATCAATTATAATCAGCATCAAGTTGTATTTTGCCTTTAAATTTTGCCCAGTTAACAATACAGCAGTGCAATATAATATAATATAATATAATATAATATAATATAATATAATATAATATAATATAATATAATATAATATAATATAATATTGTAAGGCATACATAAACAAATGAAATTAATAATTAAAATAAATAATATAAATATTTTGTTTGTATTGCTATCAACAATGTCAGTGCAATATATATATATATATATATATATATATATATATATATATATATATATATATATATATATCTCAGATATGCCATTTGTCGTGAAATATTGGGGTTGTATAATTTGGGGTGAAATATGATCTGGACACGTCTTTGTGATTTTCACCCTTGTACAGTAACTCTGTTTAATATAATTTTACTTGTGTAAACTCCTAATCTGTGCATGACAATCGCCTCCATTTAAAATGAATAGAGATGATGGACAAAAAAAGTACAAAAACATCTCTTTTCACAAGGCAAAATATTACTTAAGTTTTCTTCTGTTGTACTGTATGTGTTAATGCCTAAGTAATATCCATGACGTTTAAAACACAAATCCCAGATGCATACACTGCTCACGAACAACAATCTTTGATGATGTTAAAATCTTTGTAAATGTGTCTTTGGCATTAACAGCGATGACGCTGCTCTGTCTGTGGACATGCTTTCATGTGAGGGATTAATCTTCTAAATGGATAGAGTTTGGCAGGCATCAAAAACTGGATACAACTTTATTACAGTGAATTAGAACATCCTGTATCCAAAGAAGTTATGTAAGCTAGTTTCACCGCAAAAAACAAAAAACAAAACAATAAGCAGCATGTGACTATGCTACAGTTAGCATTGCAAAAAAGCAGCACGCTAAAGCATGCATTCAGTCCTGCATTCAGGCAGCATTTGGAAGCTGGGAATGAGAATTTTTGATTCTTTTATATAACATAATTTTGTATCTTGAATCTGCATTGTCCAAAAACCAAAACCTTTAACAAGCTGTCAAATGTATACTGTAATATACAATCCACACTAAAAAAAAAAGAGAGAGACAAACTAAATGCCTATGTACCCGCAGGAAAGAACAATATCGCAAATTAGATCATCTCATTTATTTCTACTACACAGCAAATGGAGACATTTGCTAAGGTCTCCTGCATCTAAGATGTTTTTCCTGAGAAAAAGACCCCAGTAATTTCACATGTCTCTCCTGTAGGGTTTCAGAAGAGATCTCAACATGTCTCAAACTGTGCTCAGATTTGCCAGGACACTAACATCTGAAACCAAAAGTCAGAAATCCTCAAACATTTTGATGAAAAAGACAGGAATGTTACTAAAGGCGAGACACCCCTGGTGAATAGGGTAAAAAACAACTACTAATAGATATCACCATACATCACCAGTTGATTGATTACATTAATAATTGCAAAAAAAAAAAAAAAAGGGTATTAAAAGTTTTCTGAAATGTTATGTTAAAATATGCAAATTAGGCATTATCTAATTAAATGTGCACTAATTTGCGATAATTTCTAGAAAAAAATATTAACATTGTATGAAGTCAGGTTCAAAATTCTTGTTTAATTTTTTTATATATATAATAGTCAAAGGTTTTTTACAGAGGGGATTTTAGATATCTCCGTTTATCACTCTACAAATCAGAAAATACTGTCAACAGCCAAAAATAAATACATTTTCATAATTTTTTAGGAATAAAATGTTGTATAAAATCTGGAAAATTATATATGAACAAATATGAACTAACCTCTGTAAAAACCTTCAGAATATAGATAAGAACAAAACTGTAAAGTTTGGCGTATGTAAATGGTACTCAAGTGGAGATTTCTGGCTCAATGTAGAAGGAAAACGGCCTTTAAAGATATAAACTGTAATTGAAATCTACAGACGCAAATAGATAAAGAGCTCTAAAAGATACAGTTACAAAGTGTATTTTGGATGTTTTCTTTCCACTAGCATAATTGACAGATGCATGAAAAAAACTTCCTGTAGTATCTTGCCTTAAAAAATAAATATGGTAAATTTGTAATTTCATGTTGATTTTATGTCTCCTGAGCTATAAAAGAGCAACCTCCAAGCAATGAAATAAACCTCTCCATTACCTCAAGACATCCAGGTTTCTCTGTGTCTCCGGTTCTGTTGGGAGCAGTTGCGGATGAAGCGGAAAGCCTCCTCTCCTCTCTGAAGCTCTGCTCCAGTAGTTTCTTATTCAAGATCCGTGCAGCGTTCTCCGCTAGCGTGTATCCCGGAGGAGCGGACAGGTCCTGTCTGATGCTAATCCCCTCAGGGGTTTTCTCGCCCTGCGTCTCTACAATGAGCTGAACGGGGCTTGGGGACCGGCCCCGAGAGTTTCTTAAAGGCCCCTGTGCAGCACAAACACCGGGAGATTTGGGATCTGTTGGCGCTGCTTCAGTGGGACGAGAGCGGCTAGGGGACTTGTTGAACTTCTGCATGGTGTCGTAAGCGACGGGCGTGTGGTCGATGATGTTGAAGAGGCTGGAGAGTCCGTCGTTGATGGTGGTGTGAACGGGACTGTCTCTAGTCGTCGTGGAACGAGCCCAAGCGGATTCATTGTTGCCTTTTTGCTGCTGGGAAGTGGTTGTTGGAGTGGGAGCACGAGTCTGGCCGACAGGTTGCTCTGCTTTGCCAGCGTTTGAGGGTTTCCTTTGGAGCTTGGGTGAGCCGTATTTCGGAGAACAACACGGGCGTTCAAACTTAGCCTGTACGACTGGCGAGTACTGCATTTTCCTAAGGCTCCTTGAAGGGGATGAAATGGGAGTAGAGCCTCCTTTGGGCGTTAGACACCGGTGAGGACTGCTTGTGATGGTGCGAAGAGCCTCAGTTTGCAGTCCCACGCTGATAGTCTGGGTGGTTTGTGTCCCCCGTGTGGTAAAACCATTCGTCTGGCACGCCATGTCCCGTAGCAGCCTTTCCGGAGGGCTGGATCCAGATGCGGATGATCGCAAAGCAAATGCCTTTTCCTTCATGTCGTCACTCAGATTACGAGACAGCTCCAGCTCTAATGATGAGGTAAATCCAACCGCAGGGCAAATCAATGGACGTTCTTCAGGTCTAAGTCCTGCCTCCAAATGACTCCTAATCTCACATGGCCACGTTCCTCCAAACACCTCTTCTGCACCTCCTACAACCTCCCCTGCCTTTACTTGAGACACTTTGGAGAACATGTACTCCTGTTCGGAGGTGCTTGGAGCTGATCGCTCCCCTCGACCGGGACTGTGGAGGACATGCACCCCAAACTGGTCTCCCCCCTGGGTCACCCTGAGCGGGAGCATTTGGCAGTACTCAGGGCTACTTATGGTGTTGGTGGTCAAGGTGGCGCTGGTGGTCAGGAACCAGGAGGCTGGCTGGAATGCTTCTGAAGTCGACTCGGCCCTTCGGGATTCTGCCCAGGCCTCCATCCCCGGAGAGGGCATAACTGGGCCCGGAATGGGACAAGAGGCCAGGGAGCTGGTGGGCAGATCCCAACCCTTACTATTAAACTCCTCAATGTATTTGAGGTCATCCGGTGAAAGGGGAGGGGTCACATCGTCCCGTATATGTTCGCCATGCTTGCTCTTATCTGGTAGGAAGGGGGAGCTGTCCATTAAACGCTGGAAGTCGCTCATGGAGCAAACTGACTTCGCCCTACGGAGGCAAAAACGGTAAAAAAGTTACAATGCTGTTATTAAACATTATACCTGACACTATTTTTGACTCGTCGGGCTTCTTGGATTATTTTTCACTCAGCTTAAAGCAATGCATTATGGCATTGGTGCAATGCTCAAACAAAGTATCTTATTAAACAACGCAATGGCGCTGCCACCCTTTTGGAATTGTCTTAGTGTCAGGAGGGGTAAATATCTATGTTTGCAGGGTTAACCCTATGTTCCCCTAACCATAACCCGGGGGACCCTTTATTATGTTCATTATCTGGGATTCATTAACATGGGGACCCTGGAAACTGGGGAACATTGGATTCTGGGAACATGTGACAGAACAAAGGAATGACTCCATAAGGAGTAGGGGTTAAAAGGATCGTAGTTGATTTGTGATCTGGATGGTTTGGCACGCGTGTGTTTCATGGATTAAAGCGGCACTATGCAGGATTTCTGTTTTTGTCAAACAGCGATCCCTAGAGTTGTTGCAGAGTACTTGTATTTAACGTTACTGTCGTAAACACCACTCAGGCAGAGCTAACTGCACTCACGGCCTCTGCACTTCATAATAATAAAGCAGCTTACCGCGTTAGGCTTACCTGAGCCTAAATGCCAGATGACACCAATAAAGTGTATCATGTACGTCGCATTATTTCGCAGGGCTCTCAAGTTTTGAAGACAGGCAAGAGTGACATCCAGCCGACAGATACATTTTTGTCATTGATTGTTGCGTTAAATCTTACCCAGATACAATAGTGCTATTTTCAGATCGGCTATTGTGTAGCTCGACGAACAACACCAGAGGAGACGCGCTTGATTCCTGCCGGTTCCACAGTGAGAGCGGCGCGGCCAGAGTTTTGGCATATTAAATAGATTACAAATAGTTTTTCAGCGTGAGAAATACAATGTGTGGCGGGAGAGCATGACAAAAGACCGAAATGAGTGACTGTCACGCTCAATGCGTGACACTTGAGAGCCCTGATTTCGTAACAATGTCCGTTATGATGTTGTTAGACATGATTATTGCAATTTATCATAATAGTTTGCAAATTGCGCTCATTTACACTATTTACAACATGTAGGCTTATTTATGTCCTGATAATTATGTGAGATATTGACAAATGTTCTCATGATAATCGCAGGAATCAACTTTAACAGTGAAAGACTGAGCGAGTAGGACTCTTGTCCGGTTCCTCGTGCTGTCAGATTCTCGTTACCTTTTTCTAGACTCTTCCGACCGCGCTTTCTTCGGGTTTTTTTCGCCATTCTGAAAACGCAGGTCCGATGTTTACTCGTGTCTGACTCCTCGCTCGGTCAGTCTGCCATTTCCTCTTTCTCTGTTCCTCCGACAATGCTTTCCTACCTTTCTGCTTCTTATATGCCAGCTTTGCCATGGGACGATAGTTGTTCTTATAGCTAGCCGAATCCTGGATGGGGGCGTGTACGCGTGCAGTGCCGTAAAGCAATTCGTTACCTCGCGAGACCTGATATCACACGATACTTCCTAACACAGAGGACAGCGGCCCAAAGTTGCAAGGGTGGTTTTGCGGCTCACAGGCACCAGGGGGGTGCGAGACGACCACCATTCAACACGAAATCAGTAATATAAACATTACAATGACTCCAAAGCTGTTCGGTTAAGGTAAAAAAGTTACTTAGTTCTGCTTTAATTGCTAAGTTTTACCATCAACTCACTTGAATATGTACACACTTTATGTACACACTTTATTTGTAATTTGGTTGTATTATATCTATACTTATAATTAGTTTATTATCTTTTTTTTACTGACTTTTCACTTGTCTTTAATAATGTTTAAATGTCATCAGTTAGGCTAGTTTTTACTGTGGTATCGAAGTACTTGGAATAAATGGAAAGCTAAGTTACATTTGCCACACGTACATCAAAAACCTCAATGTGATCCGAACCGGGGGTTTTGTGATCCGTTTAACCAATAATAAGGAGCATGTTGATGATACTATCTCGGTAAACAGCATGCCGTGTTTGATGTGTCAGCCCCAAAGGAGGAGTATCATTATTAGAACAATAACAATGGACTGATGAAGTTATCTTTCTTTATTGCTGGGAAGTTTAATCTTCAGCTTCCTGAGATTAAACTGTTCCTTTCCATTTGTAATTCTCCTGAGAGGTTGCCGAACCAGCAACAACATCACAGTCTAAACATAGTTGCTAACTGACACTCAAACAAGGGCAAAGGGAGATCGATTTATCCGTACAGTTTCAAAGTTGGACAGTCAGGAAAACACACTGAAGCTTATTAGCAGTAAACGAAACAACATTGAGAGACGTTTGAAAAGGACAATGATAAATGGACATTGGATCAATAACTGGACTCGTACATAAAAACACACACATTCGTATTTATATATTTCTGAGATTTTGTATTCCCACAACACATAAAATAAGCAAATTAGCAGTGTTTTCTAAGACCAGCATCACCTTTACTATTCATACTTTGGAATATGACCAAATCCATTACTCACCCTTAACCCCTACACTAGAGTAGACTTTGGCATCTAACTATTTGTACTATGGAGATGAATGACACGTCATATAATTTGTATTTTTGAGAAAAGGTGTGAGGCTGTTACTAAGTGATCAGACTTACAGAAGGGACTCAAGCCATATCTAGAGGCCAGAGGTTCATTTATGTCAAGCTTTGCTATTGACTTCTATATTCCCAAGAGAAGAGCAAAAACTTTCCTCATTTAGCACACACACACACACACACACACACACACACACACACACACACACACACACACACACACACACACACACACACACACACACACACACACACACACACACACACACACACACACAGTACCTGAGTAGGCTGCCGCTGCTCTTCTCTTCCTCAGGGTAAATGGCAGAATCCCCACTCTCAGAAATCTCATTCAGTGCCTAAACAACAACACAGTTAAAACATTATCAGAGCTTTTTTATGAAATAATGGGGGGGGGATAATATATATATCAGTATATTATTCATCTTTAATGCTATCAGCAAGGTTTTAAAAGGGGGTCTTATCAGGAAAATATGTCCTTTGATCTTATTTTTTATTGATCTTTTGAATAAAAGACTTTACTAAATAAACTCAAACTTTAAGAAACTTCAAACTCAAACTTCATGTTGATGTATTTCCTATTGAAACAGGATGCTAGAATGAACTAAGAATGACTAGAATGACTGAGGCCACATCCACACGAAGCCAGAGCTTCCCTATCCGATCTTTTTTTTTTCCCTCGTTCTAATTTTTTTTTTCGTAAACACGCCGTCGTCTCAAGAAATATATGCGTACACACGAAACCACTGAAAACAACTTAAAAACGATGTGGTATACATGCCAGACCAGTATGTGGCGCTGTAATTCTGCCACAGAGATACACTAAACATGGAGAAGAAGATTTGAAGCATGTGCATAACCCAAGGGGGTAATCCATCGAGTAGGAGGTCTCTGCGGAACAAAAGTGGGCGTTTCTAAATTTGTGGGTGTTTTCAAACTGGTGGGTGTTTATAAATCATGCAATGAAAATGATGCCCTTCTCCCGACCCCACCCCTAAGACCTACCCACACTGTGACGTGGGCAAATCAGGTAACGCGGTTGAAAACGCCCCTCTGTTTATGGCCTCGCCCCCTGATTTGGTAACTCCTATTACCGTCTGGAGAGACCTCTATTTGAATCTATCAGCCGGAAACTGAAGCCTCCCTGGGCGCCGCCACTGTAGCAGAACTTCATCTGCTGTTAGCATTCCATTGACTCCCATTCATTTTGGCGTCACTTTGACAGCGAATAACTTTACATCTGAGGCGTCCAAAGACTTAATTTGTCCATTGTTTATTTCTAGAGAAATACGACAATGTATAAAAGTCTCCATTACTTTGTATTTTACGTTATGGCCCCGTAGATGGCCGTTTTTTGTAAAAAAAGGCTTTTGTAGACAGGAGGAGAAGCTCGCAGGCAATCTTTTACTGTCTATGAGGCAATCGGGGGGGCATAGAGGCATAAAGTCAAGGGAGAAGCCCAGAGATAGAGAGTCCATAAAAGCAACGGGACAAAATATTTCAACAACGTTTTTGAGGAATTGGAAATAATTTGGTATGTGGCACAGCTACAAGAAGATTTACAACTGTCAGACAGGTTGCTCACGTCACATCTACGTCGTCAAGCGCAGTTTGAGCCTGCGCAGTCGCTCAGCCATCAGGAAGTGAGCGCTTCTAATTGGGCTTCATGTTTCTCAGTTGAAATCAAGGGGCTCGCTGTGTCCATTTCTTTTACTGTCTACGGCATAACCTTGCGCGCTCTATACGAACCCAACACAACAGCAAGGTGAAGACGAAGACTGCTCACCGTAGTAGCATAGGAGCAAAAGATTTTGCTTTAGTAAAGCTAATAGGCTCAGTAGCTTCTGCAGCACGATCACAACCATATAGTCCGCCATTGTTGTTGCTGTTACGTGTGACGTAGCGGTGTGTATCTAATGCTGACACGTGGTGTGATGACATCATCGTTTCACAAAATGTACGGATTGGCCGTACACACGAAAGCGCATGGGTGTCGGTTTCAGATTTATCCACTCTGGGACCCGGTTTCAAAAAATTGCGGTTTCAGTGTCCCAAAACGCCGGATCCGTCTGGACGAAACGCCAATACGATACAAAATGTGTACGTATACAGCTAAATCCGTCTCCGTGTGGACAGGGCCTGATGGGAAACCTTGACTGACATTATATACCTTTAAAAAAAATAAAAAAAAATAAAAATGAATGATATGAAATGTGCCTCATCGTGCAGTGTGAACTGATGTCTTACTTCGTTCAGATGGGAGAATCTCTTTTCGCTGTCCAGACGTGATGGAGGCGGCACCTCGGCCTCGCTCAAGGGGTCCAGTGAGAGGGCGTCCAGAAACAGGCTCTCCGGGGGCCGGTGTCCCTCCTCGGGTCTGGTTCTGCCGGCCACCCTCTTATCCTCCAGAGTGGCCTCTGAGTCCGAGTGTGAGCGCATGTGTGCAGCGGTGCAGGGTGAGCGTGGGGATCGAGGAGCCTTACACGGGCTCTCCTGAGGGGAGAAGACATGCGCTGCACCTCCTTCTGCTGAATGAACAATATCTCTCTGCATCTGGGATGGAGGAGAGGAGATATCAGCTCTGTGTCAAGACCTAGTGAGCTGTCTTGCTGCCTACTGTCTAGCAGGGGTTCACAAATTTTTTAGTCAGCTGATGTGAAATATTTACTCGAGGTACCCCATGAGATTTAAAGTTAATATTTAAACTATTTTACATCACTTTTGCATGGTCATGGCTCTCTGATGTTCATTAATGGCCACATGACATGCAAGTAAACAGATAAATTATTTCATATTTTATAGTGTTAATTTATGTTGATTGTTTATACATGCATACAGTGTTGTGCCTGAACGCGTTCATTAAACGACAGTTCATGAACTCGTTCATATTTTGGGCGAACGTGAACTGAACGTACTGTATTACTGCCTGATGAACGTTACTGTGAACTCGTTCATTCTGGTGTCTGTGAAACGGCAGCTCTCAGTTTAACTTCGTTCATGCGTCATCAAAACAAAAAGCAGCAGAGAGGCGTCGTATGATCATTTAAACTAGTTTTATGAAAAGGTCGGTGAGGATGGGAAAAATCTTACATTTCTGTGCAAACTTTGCCCGCCGATAAAATAATTGCTGTCTCCGGTTCTATATGGGCTGTGGCAATAATTTTGAA
Organism: Siphateles boraxobius; assembly: GCF_051911475.1. Taxonomy (NCBI): domain Eukaryota; kingdom Metazoa; phylum Chordata; class Actinopteri; order Cypriniformes; family Leuciscidae; genus Siphateles; species Siphateles boraxobius. The sequence continues at coordinate 8,449,096 of NW_027509215.1, forward strand.
AAATAATAGCTTGCAGCAACATATGGAAAAAAAGAACTATGAACTAAAATTTGTGAACTGAACTTTGAACTAGTTCATGTAGAAAGTGAACTTTCCCAACACTATATATATATATATATATATATATATATATATATATATATATATATATATATATATTATATATTTATATATATACTGTATATATATATATAGAGTGAGAGAGATAGATTGTGTGAATGTATAAATAAAGTGAGCCTATCACACATTGCATTCCCAAAATGCATGTTAAACTTACTGCATGGTTAATGAGAAGCAGCATTTACTGTGAACTGAGGCACTATGAGATGCTGAAAACATGCAGTGCCGCTCTTCACTCTGAAACACGCAGCGCAACAGACTACATACAGTACTTCATTAAATCACAGCCTTTGATTTGTAAATCACACTAAACTATATTACAATTTCAGTTTTATTTCGAATAATTGTGAAGCCACATTTATTTATTTTGATTTCACATTCAATTTAATGAATAGCCTTTCATCAACTCAAAAACCTCTTGCGTTTTTCTTCACAAACCCCTATTTGGGCACTGAAGTTAATGAAACCTGAGCGATTCTCACGGGAGTCTTCCAATATAGTTTCATGTTATTATGTTACTCAAATAAATGAACTATTTAGTGTTACTTTCCAGCATTGAACGCATTGACATGTCTTGTCTGCCATTTTACATACCGCTTTTAAGGTATTGAAATATTTAAGCAAAAGAAGTAGGAATTACACCCCAGACCTTTTCCATCTTGTGGTGCATATCCCGTAAGCTGCGGTCCCATTCCTGCCTCTCTTTTTCGAAGCGCTCCAGTAGATCATTCCTCTCGCGGGTCCAGCGCTTTTCTCCATGCTGCAGTTTCCAGCGCAGCTCCAGTGCCATGCTGTGACTGTCGGCCAGTAGACGGCGCTGTTCCTCCCGTTCCTGTTGAGTCGCGTCTGCAACACCTGCATCTTCATCTTCATCTTCATCTGGGCCTGCAGACTCACCTCTGACCTCCTTCAGCTGCATGCACAGCAGCAGAGACATGAAGAAGAGCATTAATGCTTGCATAGTGTGTGTGTTTGGAATACAATATTTCTCATATAGCTTTACAAAGCATGCACATAATGCAAACTTTATGTACACTGCCTAGCATAAGTGAACACACCCATGCTAAAGTTGACTAAAAAGAGGAATAAAAAATCATCTTTTGGAAATTGATCTTATTGCCTTAATTTAAAAATGAGGGAAAATCCAACCTTTAAGGACACCAATTTTCTTTGTGAATGAATAATGTATCGTAAATAAATAAATGTTCTTCCTTAAAATACAGGTTGCGTAAGTCAGGACACCCCTATGTTAAATTCCCATAGAGACAGGCAGATTTTTTTTTAAAGGCCAGTTATTTCATGAATCCAGGATAATATGCATCCTGATAAAGTTCCCTTGGCCTTTGGGATTAAAATATCCCACATCATCACATTCCCTTCATCATACCTAGAGATTGGCACTGTATCCCACAATGCAATGCACTAGACTTGAGCTTCGATGTACAGTGTGACAAATTAACCGTAATTGCAGTCGTGTTTTGTAACATCTAGCCTACTTCCTGACTCATTATTTATTCAGATTGCCAGCAGTTGATGCTAAAAATTTACAAAAAATGCAAAATAACCAGATTTATTTACAAATATGATAATAGGATACCACTTGCTGAATTAAACATGCAACATATCGACATCCAGTGTTGTGCCTCAATGCCTTCATATTTTGGTTGAACGTGAACTGAACGTACTGTATTACTGCCTGATGAACGTTACTGTGAACTCGTTCATTCTGGTGTCTGTGAACGGCAGCTCTCAGTTTAACTTTGTTCAATAGGGTGCCAGATTTCTATAGAGCCTTTCAGGCGAAAACTGGCTAAAACACACCGTAAACAAGCCTTAATATGTAGCGGAAAAACACCCAATCCGGCAACACCAGCACCAGTGTCGCACCGCCACATGCGTCATCAAAACAAAAAGCAGCAGGGAGGCGTCGTACGATCATTTAAACAAGTTTTATGACAAGGTCGGTGAGGATGGGAAAAATCTTACATTTCTGTGCAAACTTTGCCCGCCCATAAAATAATTGCTGTCTGTGGTTCTATATGGGCTGTGGCAATAATTTTGAAAAATAATAGTTTGCAGCAACGTATCGTCACCTTCCTAAAATAATTGCCTAAGTCATTTTTTCAGGTTTCTCAGAAAACACAAAAAACTTAACCAATAATTGAATATATGATATTTATTGATAATGTCACTCAAAAACGTTATGGCATAAGATGACTATTGACATACTAATAACAATGCATGTCAATTATGTAACGTAACGGGAATAAATGACTTAGGCAGATTTTTGAACATGCCTTTGTCACTTAGGCAATTTTAAATGTACAACTCTGTCAACAATAAATACATTCGAGGACGATACATTCGATTTCATTTCATTCAGGTAATAGCTACATTTTACAACCAAACAGATTGTAGCCTACACATCACAACTTTCTTAATTAGATCATGTAATGAGGAAAAAATTAGATAAAAACTGTAGATGAAATATTGTTTAAAAATACAGAAAAGAGTTAGGCCTAAAAGAAAGCCTAGTGCTAGCTTGACTTAGCTATTTTTCTTGACTAAAATGCTGACTAAAAAGACAAAAAACAATATTTTTATGCAATATTTATAGTCTAGCCTATATTATAGTAAACCTCATCACTTACCAGTAGGAGGTGAGCCCTGAATCATGGAAATAACAGAGGTTGAGTAGCTTTTCGATCTTTTTGATGCACCTGCCATCTTAAAAAACTTGTAAAACTGTCTCATTGCCTTTTGACTTAGGCAAAATAAAACGGCCTAAGTCACACACTTGACATAAGCCATTATACTATAGGGGTAGAATTGCATGATCTGTTCAACTGAGGAAGTGGGCGATTTTACCGAAGGTGGCCAGCATCATGAGTAGAGATGACTTATGCAAAAAAAAAAATTGTCAAAAAATGACTTAGGCAATTATTTTAGGAAGGTGAAGATATGGAAAAAAAATTGTGAACTGAACTTTGAACTAGTTCATGTAGAAAGTGAACTTTCTCAACACTGCCGACATCATATGACAACAATCTAACAAAAAGTATTCTGAACAGCCTTAAAAAACACAATTACGCACAGACTAGCCTATATATTTGGCTAAGAAGAGTCGTGTTTAAGTGTGCCAGATTGCCTTTATGATTAGTGCAGTAAAGTCCAAACACACCTCCCTCACGTCTAGCCAGATGTTCCTCAATCTATCCGCTGTCTGAATGAACATCTCTGACATCTGCTTCCTTTTAATAGGCCATGAGTGTGTTTGACGGCCGAAGTGCACTAAATATAGCTGGCTATTTAAAGATGCTCCCTAACTTACACGACACCGAAACAGCCACTGTAAGCAAGTCACTGTAAGCTGAAAGACAACCCATGGCACTGCAGATGCTTAACGTCTAAGCATAAGATTTATGTCTGGTTAAGATATAAAGAAATTTTACTAATTTGACATTTCATAAAGTCATCTTAGACTTTGATCAAATTGATAAATGGCTGAAAAATGCTAAATAATCGAATGTTCAAAAGTTTGGGATTGGGTTCGTTTTTTTAATGTTTTTGAAAGAAGACTCTTACGCTCACCAATGTTGCATTTACTTGATCAAAAATAGAGTAAAACAGTTATATTGTGAAATAGAACAATTTAAAAGAACTGTTTTTCTATTTGAATCTATTTTATTAAAAAATATATTAAAATGTATTAATGTAATTTATTGAAAATGCAAAGCTGAATTTTCAGCATTATTACTCCAGTCTTCAGTGTCACATGATCCTTCAGAAATCATTGTAATATGATGATTTGCTGCTCAAGAAACATTTCTTATAATGAGTATTATCAATAAATTTAACTTTTGATCAATTGAACGTATCTTTAAATACAAGTATTAAATTCATTTTTATTTTAAATCATATTTTTGATCACTTCTGCATATGGGAATATGCATATAAAATATACACAATTTTAAATATGCAGAATATATATATATATATATATATATATATATATATATATATATATATATATATAAAATGAATTATTAATTATTATGAATTATGTATGTATTTATATTTCAATGGAGAATTGATCAAAAATTCTGAGCTAATAAAAATGAACTATTTCCCATAACATTTGAGTGTATTTATTTGCTTAGCATTCTAATATCCACCGGTTGAGTGCGTGAGTGATTGTTAACGGAGTTGATAAAGACTGTATACGAGGAAGACGAAGCTTTCTGAGGTTTCATGCCTGAGCCCTGATCATGCAGGTGTGCTGTACAGTCGTTCACAGGTGATTCTGCTGTGATGTAAGTGTTGTTTCTGCACCTTGGTTACGTGACTCCTCATCTCAGCGCGCTGTATCTCCCACGCCGCTCTCTCATTGGCCAGTGTCTGCTGCATCTGCCAGCGCCGCTGCGCCTCCTCCCGAAGCTCCGCCCTGAACTCCTCCAGGAGAGAGCGAAGAGCGTGTAGCACTCGGAGACTCTCACCTGCCTGGAGATAGACACAGATAAACACAGAGGACTGTAATGTTGCTGTTTGAGCATGAAAAATCTCTGCAAAGTTACAGAGTCCCTCCAGCGGGAGTTATTTTCTATATCAGTGTCAGTGTTTCTGAACTCCCTGAAACGCCTCCATTGTAGTCTTGAGTTTTCTTTCGGGAACGAACACGTCACAATATTCCTCATTTAAATAATTTATACGCAGAATAAAGGGGCAGGCCTGGTTGAGTTAGTTAGTAGTGTGTTGAAACTCGCGGTTCTGGAAAGAGGCGTGTCATTTACGATTGACCAATCACAACGAACTGCTCCAGCCGACCAATCAGAGCACAGTGTGCTTTTTAGAAGGAGGGGCTTCATAGAGACAGGAACTAAACAGAGCGTTACTGACAGACTGGGAAGAGAGGAGCTACACATCTGCTTTAGTCTAATGTTGCTGTTTCAGCATTAAAAAAGCTTTGCAAAGTTACAGAGTCCCTCCAGCGGGAGTTCTTCTCTATATCAGTGTCAGTGTTTCTGAACTCCCTGAAACGCCTCCATTGTGGTCTTGAGTTTTTTCCGGGAACGAACACATCTTAATATTCCTCATTTAAATAATTCCTGCCCAAGGCAAATGCTAACTAAAGGGGCGGGGCCTGGTTGAGTTAGTTAGCAGTGTGTTGAAACTTACGGTTATGGTAAGGGGCGGGACATTTCCGATTTACCAATCATAACACACTGCTCCAGCTGACCAATCAGAGTACATTGCACTTTTCAGAAGGAGGGGCTTCATAGAGACAGGAACTAAACAGTAGTGGTGGGAAGTTCGGATCATTTTCTCGGATCTTTCAATCTCGTTCATCAAAATGAACGAATCTTTTCCCCGAGTCATTTCGTTCATTTCAGCAGAATGTATTTAAAATGTGTTAGCCAAATTTCCCAAACACATCAAATGTTGATCGCATTTAGAATAAGAAAAAAATTGCAATGCAAGGAAAAGGCCAAATTATGAGAAACAGAAACGATTAATTAATTTATCTTGGTCTTCAGGCTATGCAGTGTGTTAGTTTACCTCACCTCCCGAAGCTGTTCATTCATTCCGTGTCATATACTCATAAACTGAGCTTTGCAGTCTGTAGTAACGGATACAGAATTGATTAGTTCACGTTTCGAGTCTATTGACTTTGGGTTCGAGTCATTCGTTCATCACATGACGGCCTCATAGGCTGAGCTATGCAGTCGGTACTACCGGATACAGAATTGATTAGTACATCTTTTGAGTCTTTGGGTTCGAATCATTCGTTCATCACGTGACAAAAGAACGAAAGACTCAGAAGAATCAGACCCGAAGACTCGAGAGGTGAACTAATCATTTCTCTTTCCGGGACCGACCGCAATGCATAGTCTCTATGGGACTGACAGGAAGAACGAAAGACTCGGACCTGAACCCGAAGACTCGAGAGATGAACAAATCATTTCGATTTCTAGTACAGAACTCATAGGATGTTAAGTAGAACCCGGAAACTAAATCAAGACCTTGTAAAAGTCATAATATGGCTGCTTTAAAGTAACACCAGGTAACTTTTGCTCTCGGGGTCCCCCTACATTTGGGAAACAGTATTGTCCTCTACTACTGTCATAAACTCTGTCATCGTGCATTTGTTGACAACCATGATAGCCCTGAACACTGTAGGAGGAGGTCACATGCAGGTGTTCTGCTTGCGTCCTGTGTGAAATGTCTTCATCCCAGGTACAGTGGCATATACTATTTCAGCATGTCATATGGATATAATTTCATGGGTTTTATTTTTTTTCTAACGATAAATGATCGCGATGATGACGTTTACAAGCCAGTGTCATTATAGTAGCCTAGTCTATTGGTTACCGTTTTACTGAATCTATATGATACTTCAATGCAATGTTTGAGTGGTAGATAATAACCATATATCGTCAATATTATAATATCAAGCTACCATAAATAAATCTGCAAATTTTACAAATCGATTTGCATTATAGCTTGAAGCATGACAAATAATCATTACCTGATTCATGAAGATAAATGAAGGATAAGATAGCTTCCGTAACATAGTCAGGCAGACAAAAAAACACCCCAGACTACGGGGTGTCATTGGTTGTTGCGTTAAATGTTACCCAGATACAATAGTGCTATTTTCTGATTGGCTAACAACACCAGACGAACAACACCAGACGAACAACACCAGAGGAGACACGGTTGAAATTCATGCCTGTTCCACAGTGTGAGGAGCGCGACCAGAGTTTTGGGCGCTGCGGCATATTAAATATATTACAAATAGTTTTTCATCGTGAGAAATACAATGTGTGGCGGGAGAGAGTGACAAAAGACCGAAATGAGTGACTGTCACGCTCAATGCGTGACACTTGACAGCCCTGCGATTTTAAGGAAGTGGGGGTGGTGGTGGAAGTGACGTATATGCCGTAAAGCAGTCGAGTTTATTAAAAACGCTACAGACCCCGTCAGGCTATGGCAGACGTGTCATTCAACCTATTGTAAGTCGATGTACCTTCACAAGAGACTTGTAAATATATTATGAAGGTTGAAAAGTTACCTGGTGTTACTTTAAGTTGCTTTCTAGGGCAAATAAGTGAGATTTTAGAAGAGATTTTAAAGTCTCATTCGTGATTTTTCTTTTCAGCATGTGAAGGGTAGTTAAATGCATTTCCAATAAAGAATTAAGTAGTTGTGTGTTTTTATTATTAATTAAGTAGATGTGGGATAAAGTTAATCACGAGTCAGCAACACGGCATCTAGTGGTGAGGTTACGAATAGCAACCATCAAAAGTTACGGTGGCCGACAGGAAAATATGTCATCGTCTGAGACAGCAGAGAGTAGCAGTTCAGCAATGAGGTTTCTTTACAAGGATAAATTAAGAAATTATGTTTACTTAATTATTCAGTAAAACTTTTATTGCGAATATTATTGTTACTTGTTCATCATTGGGTCAGTGTTTTATTCGCTGAACTAAGCTTGCTTCCTTGCACGAAGAGCAACATAGTAACGAAACGCGTTTGTCCGTTTAGGGCCACCGTAGAAACATGTCGGCGCATTTCAATGTAAGTGAACCCGCGGTGTGTGTAGACAGAAACTGCTCATTCTAAGGTAATACAAATATAACGGTTCATTAAGTAAGTCTTTATACACCACTGAAAACTTATTTTTCAAGGTAGTGAGGAAACGCGCTCTGTAGCGCTGTGTGTTCGCTGTCGGCTACGCTAGAAACATGACCACACAATATGTCGACCTCCATAGAAGGGGGCGCCCGCGGTTATGGAGGTATAAATGTCTCATTCTAAGGTAATAAAAACATAACGGTTCATTATGCAAGGTCTTTATACACCACTGAAAACATAGTTATGGATCTTATATTGCATTTCTGTCAATAGATCCTCAGAAATATTACAGAATGCACCTTTAAGTAAGTGCAGTGAAAGTTCATTTTTGTTGTAAAAAAGAAATTAATTTAGTTAATTTATATATATATCCGCTCTGGAGAGAACAGTGATATCATCGTCCAGCTCAGTTCAGTTCATATAATGGTGTCAATGCAGGCAGATCAATAATATTGTTGAATATTAAATGTTCCCAACTAAGCAAGCCAAAGGAGATAAATGTTAGTGTTAAAGGTTAGTGTAAATGAAACCCGTGAGCTCTAAGTTCTGAGACACATTAATATAAAATCTCTTAAAGTGTGCAGTTTCTGTGGCACAAAACAGAAATGCAAAACGGCTCCATCCAAACACACTGCATTTGAGTTTAGTCAAGCCAGCGGTGCAGAAATAAAACTTTATTGGTAATGGCATATGAGTGACAGTTCAATAAACCGGTATGGTACTAAGGAACATGTCTGTGCTCATTAGTTTGTATGTAAGCTTGTCAGCACAGCAGAAAACCACAGCATCAATGGAGCCAATTGCATTTCCGTCAAAAGTGCATGTTTAGCAGAAATGGAAATTCAGTTAAAACCATGTGCACACTGAGAAATACATAAGCAAAATGATCTATAGGGAAAAAGCCACATATACGTCTAAACAAGACGATGTGACCGCTTTTAATGATTTGTAAAACTAAAGTGGTTTACAAACTCCTGCACTTAGAGAGGTTAAATAATAGACTAGAGCTGAGAGAACGTTTACTGCTTAAAACTGCTGCTACTGAAACATTAACACTGCTTTAATATTTACTCCAGAAAACAAAGAAGAGAGATTTTAAGGTCACTACACACATTTCTTAATTTTTTTCTATAGGTTGTTCAATAAATAAAGGGAAAAATATGATTAGCAACAACCACCATGTCAAAACACTGAAGATTATTATGGCTTTTCTCATGTTAATACCTTTTTAAAGGGATAGTTCACCCAAAAATAAAAATTCTGTTATCAGTTACTCAACCTCAAGTTCTTCCAAACATGTATTAATATCTTATTCAGCTCAGTAGCAGCAAACACACTTACGTTGTGGCAACGTCTGCGCGACATTCAACAACTGACAACGTTCTGACAATTAATCTTTTAGGCTACAGACAGGGGTGATTCTAGGATTTTCATTTTAGGGGGGCTCAACCCCCAATGAAGGTATGGTTTTAAAAAAGTAACACTAAAGTTTGGGGTCTAATGCTCACTATTAACTAGTTTCATTAACATGCATATGGCAGGGTTTTATAACCCCTGAGGTCCTGAATGTGAGGCTAGGCTAGCCTTTGGAAGGTTTCCCCCCAAGAAAATTTTGATTTCCACATATGTGCATTTTAAGATTTTTTGAGGTCAAACAAATTGCCGATTATTTTTCTCTCCTTATCAACATCTCACTCTTTTTCTCTATGTTTTTATCTTGCCCTGTCTCTTCCCCTCCTAAAGCTGAGCTTTCTCTGATAGGCTTTTCATTTTTGTCTGTCAGTGAAGAAAGTAAACAAATGGGTCAACTGATAGTTTGATTTTTAGCCTATGAATCATTTTCTGAGACGCATTAATTTACTGAAAGCGACTAGGAAAGCTAGGTAAATAACTTTATTAAATTCATTCACAATATAGGCTACACATTCATGATTGATCTTATGCCTAATACAGGACTTTATAATCAAATAGGTCCTAATTTTGAGGTTGTTTGGGGGTTCAAATTTTTATTTCTCTGATATTTGCATTTCAAGACGTTTGAAGGCCAAAAAAGGATAAGAAATAGCTTTAAACCCAAGTTAGCTGGCAGTAGATTATTTGTCAATACCTGCTCTCTCCTCTTATCCATCACTACAGGCTACAATACATGAGTCACGTTACATAGTCCTATTTGCGTTTATTAGTTTGCCTGATTATTTTTGTGATTTGTTTAACATTTATGACCTAATAAACTGTCAAATATGAAATGTTTAGTTTAGAATACTTGCATCTTATCTCGCACTTGACAGTACACTGAACATAGAAACTGAAGCGCGTCGAGTCGCTCTGCTAAAATTCGCGCTCTGAAGCTACTGTGAACATAAAGCCCGCCTACTTGGATTGACACCGCTGCGGATTGAAGATGAAGAAAGCGCTGAATCTGATTATAACTGAAGCGAACACGAATTTGTGAAGCCTATGCTTAATCACAAATTTATAACTCAAAGTATTGTAGGAAGAAGGCTAAATGAATGCAATCTTTAAGACAATTTTTTAAATACTCAACGGGCCGGATTAAACAGTGAAACAGTATGTGGCCCGCGGGCCGTAGTTTGGCCCGCCCCTGTTTTAAGATGAATCCCTTGTATAATTTTTCCATATATTTGACAGGTATGTATTTTACCTGTTTCTGGTGCTGGAATCTCTCTGGAGACAGCAGGAGAGGGCCGGGCTCTGTGAGGTCACTTCCTGTGATTTGGCCACACACTTTGTCTTCCCTTCCCATCTCTCCATCACCCTGGTCGATCATAACGGCCAGTTCTGGAATGTTCTCCAATCGTTCGTACTGAAGAAACAAGTAATAGAGAAACCACAGAAAATGTTTACAGTTAAAGTTTAATCAAAACTAAATAAAACGAAATACAAATAAAATAAAAACGAAATAAAATAAAATATTTTTTAATAAAAAACCCTAAAACTTTTATTTAATATTATTTATATTTTCATTTGACATTTGACATTTTATTTTTATTTTATATTTTTTATTCTATTTTGTTTTTTAATTTAATAATATATATATTATTTATTTATTTGATTTTATATTTTATTATTATTATAACTATTTTAATATTTTTTTATGGTATGGTATGGTATGGTATGGTATGGAATGGTATGGTATGGTATGGAATGGTATGGTATGGTATGGTATGGTATGGTATGGTAGGGTAGGGTAAATCCTGATCCTCTTTATTACTTTAATACTCATGTACATTTTTATGCATTTGTCAGATGCTTTTATCTAAAGTGACTTACATTGCATTCAAGGTATACATATTACTAGTTAATGCATTGCCCAAACTTTTAAACGGTAGTATAAATATATCATTTAAAAAAAACAAGTTTTTAAACACACAATTAAAGAATTGTTCGATAAATTATTTTTTAATGCAGAATTGATAATTTTTTTATTTTATTAAAATGAACTATTTCACACAATATTTGTGTATTTAATTGCTTTGAAACATTCTAATATCAGATTCATGAGTGTGTGAGTGAATGTTAATGGAGTCGATGTGATGCAGTGTATTACAAATCATTCACTTGTGAGGTTTCATGTCAGTAAGAAGGAGCCATCTCTACAGTTTGAACTACAGGAACCATGATATATTGACATGCTGTAAAAAAAAATCCAGTCTAATATTTCAGTACTGGAAATGTTTTTGAGCTTCATTGCTATCATTTGTTTACAGCGGCTGTTGTAGATATGATAGATGGACTGTGAAATGAAAAGCTCACACTAATTCACACTGTTCCAATACTGAACTATTATGGTTTGTCGGAAGACCTACTGCCACAAACGAGACATTAAACAGAAGCAACATGTTTGCAGGTACTCATCAATCATGCAATCTTCACATCATGAATCTTTTGCATATCAGACAGTTAAAGGGGTGGTATAATGCCTTTTTCACAAGATGTACAATAAGTCTTTGATGTCCCCAGAGTGTGTATGTGAAGTTTTAGCTCAAAATACCCCACAGATATTTTTATATAGCATGTTAAAGTTGTCACTTTTTGAGTGTGAGCAAAAACACACCGTTTTGTGTCTGTGCCTTTAAATGCAAATGAGCTGCACCTCCCGGCAGAGGGGGCGGAGCTACAACAGCTTGTGTCCTTTTACCTCACACAGACATATACTGAAAATTTCAAAAACTTTGAGCCTTTTATGTTCAAACCTGAGTCAGAAAGACGGAGAGACTCAAGAAGAAGCTGAGTGGTTAGTTGATGATTTTATGTAGCTTATGTGTAGTTATCTTCTAGTCACTGATTAGCATATTCTGTCTTGATAATCTATAAATCATGTTACGGGGGTAGGGTTTATGTTAATTTAAGGGTTTGTGACGTCACTAACCCGGAAGGAATGTCGTGTAGTCCCTACCAGCCGTTTGTTGTAGTCCTTAAAAAGCAATTGCTTTAAAAGAAAATATATCCCTTTGCTTTGAACTTTGAGCGTCGTAACTTTGCAGATGTTGTTTATGCTCAAACAGCAACATTACACACTAACTAAAGTTAGAAAAGTGAAATCATAATCAACCACCCCTTTAATTATGTCTGAGCTCAGTTAATTAAGGGTCAACTAGGGTTATTCTGGATCACCTCAGCATGTGCACCTTCATCCACACCGTCTGTCCTGCGACCGAGCCTCCAGTGCATGAGGATCCAGCGCAGCTTCATGAACACGATCACTATATTCTGGCGGAACAACCTCACTTCCTGTTGCAGCTGCACTCTTTCCTGCGGCCATGTTGGCTCATGGGATTGAAGTCCATGTAGCTCGAGTCCTCGCCGTGCCTCTGCGCGCCTCCTGTCCTCCTCCTTCGCAAGAAAAACATTCAGAATTATTCCTAATCAGTAAAATCTGTGCAGATTTCACAGCAGAAAGACACGTGTCTTACTTTAAGTGTTTAGTCTAGTTATTCAAATCTTGTTCATGTCACACGTAAAGTTGTCCGTGTCTCAAGCTCATTTACTGGAGTCCCTAATCATAGATTTTGACTACTTGCTCTTAGTACAATATTTTTATACTCACAGATATTTTTATATAGCATCTTAAAAGTGTCATTTTTGAGGGTGAGCAAAAACGCACTGTTTTTGTGTCTGTCCCTTTAAATGCAAATGAGCTGCTGTAAAGTAAGAAAGACATTTCCCATACCCCGGAAATGTACATTTCGTAGAATTAATAAACAATTAACACTCAGAATAAACAATTAACTGGGTGTTCAAGGCACAAACAGGTTTATTGATTGTAATACCAATTTACAACATTAAGTTAATTCTATTAACTGATCCAAATATTAATAATCAATTATAACAAGTTATTATTGATCATTAATATTTCTTTAGAGCTAACATGCTACATAATAGATGCATGCTTGCATATAGAGTAATGAGATGTTTTTAAGGCAAGAAGAAAATTGAATCCTCCTAGAAAAAACAGCTGAATCTACTTTTTATTTTGCAGTTTGGAAGTATAGAAGCTGGTCCAAGCTGGTTTATGTGGGAAACTAGCCAGACGAGCAGCAATAAAGCTGACAATTACAAGTTTAACCACGTAAACCATATAAAGCATACTGTCTCATATTTGATACACACGTTTCTAAGGCCTCTGAATGATCATCGGGATCAAATCATTGTGCAAAACCTGTTGCACACAATCTACTACATGCCGTCTGATTGATAGTTTAGACTTTTATAGAAAGTAAAAGCCTTTTAGTATGATTGTAAAAGCGTCCACCTTCAGCTCGTGGATCACGTGTCTTTCTGCTGTGAAATCTGCACTGATTTTACTGATTAGGAATTACTTTTATATTGTTAGTAATATTTCAAGATGAACCCTTACTGGACTGAAGCAAGTTTACTTGATTATCCATACTTCATTTTTTTTAGTTTTTGTTTTTAGAAAAATCATGTTCAAATGTGAGTCTCAAATATGATCATTAGGCTTTTGAGGAAGGTTTATTTGTTCATCTCTCGATCATCATTGTATTTCATCACATTATATATTTTAAAACTACCGAGCTTTGATTATAAAACTAAGCATTTAAATGTAAGCTTACTTGGACATATTAGCAGATATAGAGTGACGACTGATAATTATATGCATTTTATGGCAGTAGTCTGATATGCTGTTATTAAGATCTCATTAAATTACATTACCAGCACCAGCATCAAGCAACATGCACATTTTTGCTCAGTTTGGGCCTAGGATTGTGAACTCCATATTTGCACTACAGGTCCTTCTCAAAAAATTAGCATATTGTGATAAAGTTCATTATTTTCCATAATGTAATGATAAAAATTAAACTTTCATATATTTTAGATTCATTGCACACCAACTGAAATATTTCAGGTCTTTTATTGTTTTAATACTGATGATTTTGGCATACAGCTCATGAAAACCCAAAATTCCTATCTCAAAAAATTAGCATATCATGAAAAGGGTCTCTAAACGAGCTATTAACCTAATCATCTGAATCAACTAATTAACTCTAAACACCTGCAAAAGATTCCTGAGGCTTTTAAAAACTCCCAGCCTTTCATTACTCAAAACCGCAATCATGGGTAAGACTGCCGACCTGACTGCTGTCCAGAAGGCCATCATTGACACCCTCAAGCAAGAGGGTAAGACACAGAAAGAAATTTCTGAACAAATAGGCTGTTCCCAGAGTGCTGTATCAAGGCACCTCAGTGGGAAGTCTGTGGGAAGGAAAAAGTGTGGCAAAAAACGCTGCACAACGAGAAGAGATGACCGGACCCTGAGGAAGATTGTGGAGAAGGACCGATTCCAGACCTTGGGGGACCTGCGGAAGCAGTGGACTGAGTCTGGAGTAGAAACATCCAGAGCCACCGTGCACAGGCGTGTGCAGGAAATGGGCTACAGGTGCCGCATTCCCCAGGTCAAGCCACTTTTGAACCAGAAACAGCGGCAGAAGCGCCTGACCTGGGCTACAGAGAAGCAGCACTGGACTGTTGCTCAGTTTTGCATGTCATTCGGAAATCAAGGTGCCAGAGTCTGGAGGAAGACTGGAGAGAAGGAAATGCCAAAATGCCTGAAGTCCAGTGGCAAGTACCCACAGTCAGTGATGGTCTGGGGTGCCATGTCAGCTGCTGATGTTGGTCCACTGTGTTTTATCAAGGGCAGGGTCAATGCAGCTAGCTATCAGGAGATTTTGGAGCACTTCATGCTTCCATCTGCTGAAAAGCTTTATGGAGATGAAGATTTCATTTTTCAGCACGACCTGGCACTTGCTCACAGTGCCAAAACCACTGGTAAATGGTTTACTGACCATGGTATTACTGTGCTCAATTGGCCTGCCAACTCTCCTGACCTGAACCCCATAAAGAATATGTGGGATATTGAGAAGAGAAAGTTGAGAGACGCAAGACCCAACACTCTGGATGAGCTTAAGGCCGCTATTGAAGGATCCTGGGCCTCCATAACACCTCAGCAGTGCCACAGGCTGATTGCCTCCATGCCACGCCGCATTGAAGCAGTAATTTCTGCAAAAGGATTCCCGAGTGCATAACTGAACATAATTATTTGAAGGTTGACTTTTTTTTTGTATTAAAAACAGTTCTTTTATTGGTCGGATGAAATATGCTAATTTTTTGAGACAGGAATTTTGGGTTTTCATGAGCTGTATGCCAAAATCATCAGTATTAAAACAATAAAAGACCTGAAATATTTCAGTTGGTGTGCAATGAATCTAAAATATATGAAAGTTTAATTTTTATCATTACATTATGGAAAATAATGAACTTTATCACAATATGCTAATTTTTTGAGAAGTACCTGTATATCATCCAATATGAGCCAAAAAAAGCCTCATGCATAAAACAAATAAATAACAAAAATCAATACGCAAACTTATTTTTAGATAAAAAAACAACAAAAAACATTTTGTCTAAATTTTCAATAACCTTGCATTTCAAAATATTAGATGATTTTTATCACTTACTCCTTATGTCAGGCTTTACAGGGTTAAGCTGGAATGACCTAGTGGTTAGTATATTGTCTATCTCTCCATAATAAACTAAATCTGATATATATGTGAGGAGCCTTTGAATCGATCACTTGCAGCTCTGATCTTCTTTCTCCAAGTGAACCGCACGTACCTGAGGGATGGATGAAGTGAAGCTGTCTCTCTCCTCCGGTCCAGCTCTGATCCTCCTGTCATGGTCCAGGCGTAGTTGAATCTCTCTGGTAGAAATTCCCGTCTCAGGCAGAGCCGGCTCACGAAACTGGAGCCCAGCAGAACACACAACACCAGTCTCAAAATCCCAGCACTTTCAAGAGAGACAACATCAATTTCATGCAAACACACACATCAGTGACATGCATCAAGGCAGAGCTATTTCAGTATGTTCTCTTTCTAGATTATATCAAATTGTTACGGTTTCATGGCTTATTAGGGAGGAAGGTATAAAATTAGCTTTTATGTTTGTAGTATTGATAAATAAAAATATATTAGGACACTATTCTATTCGCAACTGTTTCCTTATAAACTATCCAGATCTCTGGTGTCAAATGCAAGAGAATTAATGTAGAGGGTCATAATTAATTCAGATTAATTTCTACAGTAAAGAAATACTAAATCTGTGCTTTGTGTGCTGATGTTTGTTAGTTTCTAACAAATGTCTAAAAGGGGTCATGACATGTGAAATCAAAAAACATCCAGCAAATTGAACAGCTTAAAACGTCCTCCTCATTATGAACAAAGCATTTATTTATTCAAGCTCCAAAAACAGCTCGTTTTGATTTTGAGAATCCGTGACGTCACATGGGTGAATATATTTGCATATGCCCGCCTCCAGAGCCAGACATCATCGCACTATAAGCCCCGCCCACTGCAACTTGCCTAAACTGGACTTGAAAGTCGCGTCAAAAGCAAATAGAGCCCATTATAATGACTGACGCTGAATACAGATGTGCGTTCACTTTACTCCACACACTTGAGTCTGCCGACAACAGGGTAAATGAAGGAATGAAGGAAGGTCAAGTTTAAATAAGCTCTTTTGCGTCTCTATCCAGACATCAGAAGGATCCCGGCCTCATGAACAAGTGGATGGTTTATTTTAATGGCGTTTTGGATGGTTTCAGAGGATTTTATGTTTGTTCGGAGGATTTTATGTTTGTTTGGAGCATTTTGTTTTCTATAAGAGCAACAGTGTAATTGAGAGTTTGCAAATAAACTTTTGATTAAGCAGCAACTGGATTGAATCTGACAGCAGCTGCATCACAAACTGTGAGTAAACCATCTCATAAAGCTTTGTCTGTAAATGACGGTTTTATATGGATAATGTTTTCAAAACACTTACTCACGTGCAATAGCGAGTCGGTGTTGATACTGCTTCCTATGCAATGACGTTTAATCATAACAGTGGACGTTTATTGGACTATTAACAGAAATAATAGTTTTCTGCATATATATATATATATGTTGTGCATACATTATAAATGAACCTAAAGGAACATATTAAGATAAAAATCCATGTCATGACCCCTTTATTTGTAAGAGTGAAGATTCATATGCATAAATATAATGTAAAATAAGCATATGCTGCCTTCAAGCACTGCATTAATGAGTAAGCGCATGGAAACAGCAACACCACGTCATAATTACTAGTGAGAAACGCCTTTGTTTTTGAGCCCTGAATTCTGAGCGTGAGTCAGTGAAAATATCACGGCAGAAGACAACTGGTATTGGACAGATTTTAGAGGAAAAGTGCTAGATTACACTTACTGGTGGCTGAAAGCAAAGTCAAGTTGCATAACTAATGCACATCTTTTGTACTTTTAGTTTGTCTTTGTTTTTTCGCTTTGTGAGTAGATGGAAAAAGTGAGAAAATATATAAAATTACCTGCATCCATTTGTTCCAGTCAAAATGACTAAACATTTACATAAAACTTATTTTCCCAGGAGGACTTGAAGACAGCATGATGCTGGTAAATGTGAAATGTTGCATATTGCAAGCTGCTAAATACACTTTCTTTCAGCTGTTTTGTCTATAGAGTTCACTTTGAGCAGCAGCACATAAACTGAAGCTTAGACAACCATATAGACATACAACAAATTAAATGCAAATACATATTAACTGATGACTAACACACATCTGCCGTTGTTTTCATGTACCAAACAGTCACAAATTGAACAGAAACATCAAAGTTCCTGCATGCGTGAGAGGATGGTGAGTGTCGTAATTCATGACAAACCAGTGTGATTTTAATAAACAGCAGTGGTTGTGAGTGGAGTGAGAAGAAACCAAAAGAATCACTGTGAAACAATGGTGTGAATTAAATGATTCAAGTGAACAAACTGCTCTCAGCTGTCTAGTGTTTCATTTAGTTGCATCAGATAAATCAGGGATGTTGTTTTTGATCTAATAACCTGGTATAAAATAATTGGAAGTGATATTTTATGACAACTTGCTCTCTTCCATTCAGTTTTATTACATTTTATTAAATTAAATAAAGATATACAAGCTGGGAAGAATTGCTCTTCATTCTGAAATGTCTCATAGGCTTTCCTCTAAAACACACACGGTTTCAAAACCTAGTGAGCTGCCCTCATAGAAAACATAATAAATATTCTCAT
This sequence comes from Siphateles boraxobius, assembly GCF_051911475.1. Taxonomy (NCBI): domain Eukaryota; kingdom Metazoa; phylum Chordata; class Actinopteri; order Cypriniformes; family Leuciscidae; genus Siphateles; species Siphateles boraxobius. The sequence goes on from NW_027509215.1 coordinate 8,467,485, forward strand.
AAGGGATCTGGAAAACACTACACAGGCATCAAGTTAACAACAAAATATTCAAATAAGCATAAATATACCAAAAATAGTCCATTTTACTTTGATATTATATTATTATAAAATATTTTAATCAATAATATTTGGAAATAAAATGCATCTAATAATTATATATTTAATGCATTGTGGGATTGCATTTGCCATAAAGAAGTTATTTTAGAACGGGCACAATTTTTTAGTTAAGTTTAGGCATAGCAAACACACAGTAGGTTTTTGAAACGGATCTAGGGACACAGTGGTAGTTCTGGTGGGAGATTTGTCAGAGGGAGAGACACAATGTTTACACACTATTTCCTTTGTGCTCAAACACCAGTACAGTTCAAATAATAAATCTGAAGCCATATCCATAAATACTTCAGGCCGACACAAAACCCTTGTGGTTCAGATTTTTAAGATCTGGTATCTCTGACCACATTGAGGTCATTCTTGTTTCAGGATGGAAAACTTCATGGTAAATCCAATGTGTGAACATTTCCTCTGTTTTGATCCGTACTGCACATTTTCACAAGGAAAGGCACTCCAGCACTCTCACTGGACCAAAAACATCTCTCACTGGACTGTTTTAATGTTAAAAAGGAGATTAAAGCCTTGGTTATCTCCGGATAGCTTTGACAGCTGTGGCTTTTCATGTAATATGGTTATATTTACATAGGAAAACCTCTGCTTTAATCACTTGGTGCTCTTCTGTCAATTTTGACCGGTTTGTTTTTTTAGAATTTTTTACTTCATCGAAATGATGAGAAACTTGGTATAAAGGTTTTGGCACTTCACTTGCTATGTGAAACACACACGAATCATGGGCATGATTCAAAAAGGTATCAAAAATAGTCACACTTGTACTCCTTGTGGTAAAAAATGAGCGCATTGGAAATGAATTGCTAAACGAATTTCATCTAGTGGACGCGTTTGGTACTGCGGCCAAACAAAATCTTAATGAAAGTATATTTTTTTAGTTATTAACCTAAAATTTAGAACACAACTCGTTTAGATTTGTGGCTTTGACTTTCTCACAGTTTTAGAGTAAAACGAGTTTTGGAAAATAAATATCTCATATAAAATTTGAAAATAGTATTTTTGTATATTTTTTTATCAAAACAAAATAAACTTTAAAAAGTAAAAGGAAGAAAAAAAAATTACTTCAGCAATAATCTGCCAAGTGTAAAAAAAAAAAAGAGACCAAACTGAAGTCTGTGCTACAAAACATTCAAGATTTATTAGAGTTTAAGTTGGAAATTTCATTTTCAAAAAATGCTTAAATAAAAAATGTATCAAACTAAAATATTGTATATTCATTGAAATAAACAAATCTGTCATTATTAACTGCCATGCAAGAAGCACCAGAAAGTGCACACACACACACACACACACACACACACACACACACACACACACACACACACACACACACACACACACACACACACACACACACACACACACACACACACACACACACATATATATCATTTTAATAATATTGACGTCAATATTTATTTTTAATGAATTAAATTATTAAATAATAATTAATATTAAATTCCAATTAAATTAATAACAATTAAATACATTTTGGTTTAATAAAATAATATTATTGTCGATTTGTCTGCCTATTAACCTATTAAAAAAAGATTTTTACAGTCACATGCATTGCATTACACGTTAAACATGTGCATGCAGAAGACATGCCAATTATTAAAAAAAATTCTAAATCTAAATAAAGGGATTTTCATAATATTCAATTTGCGCAATGTTTAGGGAATATCATGACATTCAGAGAAAGTCAGTCACTCCGACACTTTTCCTTGAAAATATCTCCCCATAATATTGTTCAGGCGACGTGAGATGTATTTTGATGTGTTTTCATCCAAAGATAACCAAGGCTTTACAGAAAGTAAATCTGTAATACACCTATATACCATGTTCATAATCTTGCTAATGCAGCACATTGCTCCACAGAGGCAATGCAAGGACACTTTGGAAACGTATCGGGTCTTTAAGTTCAGAAGCAGATGAACGAGGCACTGACCTCGGGTCTGAAACTGTGTGTTCTGGCGTATCTACTGAGTCCAGGGGTTCCCCTGGCTGTGGCTGACCCATCCGTGCCACTCTGCCGGTCTAGACACCACTCCTGTGAGTGAGTGAAGGAGGGAGAGGAGGAGAGGAGACAGAGGGAGGTGCATGGGGATCGGTGAACGACAAACAGAATCCACACACACGAGACGAGAAAGAGTGTGGGGGGGGGGGGGGGGGGGGTGGACCGAAGGTGGGTTTAAGCAAAACTCAAAGTGTGAAATGCAAAAAAGGGGTGACACACATTGTTTGTAACTTCCAAAAATGATTATAAATTAAATAATAATGATTCAAATGAAAAAAAAAAAATGAAAAAAAAAAGAGAAAGCCAGCAGGCTACAAGACAAAGAAAAGCGCAAAAAGAAAGACCAACTTAAAGATGATGGCGTAGGAGAGAGATGAGAAGAGAACGAGAATGAGGAGGAACAGAATCATGGGCGGAAACATCTGGGAACGGGATGAGGGATAAAGAGAGAAGAGGGGAAGGGCCAAGGGGAAAAAAAGAATGCAAAACACTGGTTATGAAGCGCATGCGATGGGGATACATGAGTCTTACAACCAATAACCCAAAAAGTGCAGTGACAGCAGGGACTAAACGCTAATGGTGTCGTGCCAAATCCAAGCCTCAGTCAAAGCCCTAATCCTCGAACCGCTACACTGAAGCCAACGACTTTTAGGGTGTTTTACTAATACGACGGTAAAATATAACTTAATTCATATTAATATTAAGCTAGTAATTATAATAAAAAATAAAAAATATATTAATTATTTAACTAAATAATTAATACATAAATAATTAATACATTTCTAAATATTATCATTTTAATTATTAGCTTCACTAATATTAAGCTGATAATTAAAATGATAAAAAACACTACATAGTTACATTAAAATATTAATATTAATATTTAACTATGTACCTTTTATTTTCAGTGTATTATTTTCATTAATTAATTTAGTTAATTATTGAAAATAAAAGTTACATAGTTAAATATTAATATTAATACCCGCTCCCAGATGTTTCAGCCCATGATTCTGTTCCTCCTCAATACATGGTACAGTGTTGGGTCACTTGATGTTTAATGTAAAGTCCCCATCCTGAAAGCAGAGCCATTCGAAGCTGTTCGAGAGCCATAGTTAAATACAACAGAAATGAAAATTAAATTTTTACTTGGGTATTAACAATTAGCTTGCTAAACTGACTTGGAATCCCCCAACAGAAAGATTTTATAGTTTTATATACAACTATTTTATAGTTGATAATATCCATACAAACTTATTATATTATACTACACGCTAAAAAATGCTGGGTTGTTTTAATCATTCTGGGTCAAATATGGACAAACTCAAACATTGGGTTAAACATTTAATTAAAAAAATTTAACTCAATGGCTGGGTTTGTCCATATTTGACCCAAAATTGGGTTAAAATGACCAAGCGTTTCTTAGAGTGTATATAACTGCCATTGGTGTATTGTTTGATTATAACTGTAAGTTCCTGATGAGCACTAACAGAATAATGCTGGCTTTTGGATGAGGCATAACAAACAGCTCCAGGGCGGGTAGGATTTTAACGGGGGCTTGAATTTGGCATGACGGCGACATGTTGCTCACAGCGAAGCTCAGCCATGCGATGGAAGCAGCTGAAGCTATTAAATAGACATCCTATAGGAGCGTTCTCAGGTCTGTTGTCATTAACTGGTGCGGGACATCAAACCATTCATAGCTGTGAGATGAACTGTGACTTCATGCTTGATGAAGAGTGTTACTGTGGTTGGTTTGAAGTGACGTGACCCAAAGCAAAGAACCGATGGGTTCCACCAATGAACATGAGCCAAATAAGTGAATTAACCAATCTGAGTGGAGCAAAAGGAAAATGTTGGAATTCTGATTGGAATCTCATTTAGACACTCAGAATACGCTAAACTACAAAAATATCAATAGTCGTCAAACCCGTAGTTTTAAAGAAAAGGTTATTTGTTGGGAAATTGACTCATGTTATCATAAAGCAGTTTCAAAGCAGGAAAAAAAGCCACAAGCAGTTCTATGTAAGTCAGCTTACTAAGACAATTTAGCATATATGTAAAAAAAATGAAAAAAAAGATAAGCTGCAATATTCCAGAGAATGAGCAAGTCACATAAAAATACAGAGACACAGACATTCAGTGTATTCAGAGTAGGTTTACAATTCATACGGAGCCTCTGGAGGTTATTCCCAAAACAAAAAACGCGGTGTAAGCACTTCTTATCTGCCATATCTTATATTTATGGCTGCATGCTCCATATATGTTGCATCAGCATTAACTGTGCAAATAAAAAAACTTAGATTTAATCAAGACCAGCACCCAGGTGATCGAAAAACATGTTTTACTGACATTTTAACTTATGTTAGTATGCATCATGCAACATCAACAGGGCCCAAAATTGACAAGTGCCAATAAATAAAAATAAAAATAAGATTAATTTAATTAGGGATGCACCGATATGAACATTTTGGCCGATACCGATAACCGATAATTCTTTATATTTGAAAGCCGATAACCGATATATTGGCCGATAAATCTAAATCCAAATTTTTTAATAATTATTGAGAGCCTGATTACAAAAAAAAGAGTCTCATCATTAAAATCCATGTCCTAAGCACAGAATTATAATGTTCCTAATTATATTTCAAGCAATTCAAAACCATCATGGTGACCAGTGTGCATCTGAAGTGTCTTAGCTGAAGGAAATTATCAATTATTTATTGGCTTTAATATATCAGCCAAATTTTCTTATCGGGCCGATAACGATATCGATAACATATATTTTTTATTAAAATCATATATCGGCTAATACCGATATGGTGGCCGATATATCACGCATCCCTAAATTTAATAACGATATCCTTATTAAGAAGTGCCACATGATAACACATATGAAAACATGAGGATTTAAAACATAATGCATGTCCAGATTTTCTTTAGAAGTGAAGTTTAAGGCCAGAAACAGACTTTAGGCAAGTATGCGTTTGCTGCTGAGATCATTTGGGCAGCAGGCGTTCTTGCATTCATGGATCAAGATCAACTTCATGCATCGCTGCACTGAAAAATGCAAGTATGCTCTGGCCCAGCGCTCACGCGTTTATGCGCTTGTGTTCATTTAGTATATTATACTGCAAATCACACAATGATTGTGCTATCTGTGACAAATAAATATGAATGAAAAAAAATGAATAATTTAATCGGTATAGACAAAAAAAGAAAAGAAAAAAATGCAAAAAAGGGATATTTATGGCAGGCAAATATTTCTCAGTTCACCTGCTATTGGCACAGTAAATTTTGGACCCCGCAAAATGGGATTGTGGGTATGAAGAGAGGGCAGGAACAGATGCAGGTGTTCATGGTGGTTACTGCTAGGGAAGGAGAGGTAAAGGCATCTTGGCTGAGCCGGGTGGCACTCTGTCATGTGTGGGTAAAGGTAATGTGCATTGCATTGTGGGATATACTATTTTACGCAGTGTTCCCCATTGCATTGTGCACATTTTGGCATATACAGCAGGTCATCTGGGTAGTCCATGCATGCAGAAACTGAATTTACATAAAAATAGCACAGGTACTAAAGTGTTAATGCTGGTGAACGAGTGTTGTTCAACTGTAGGGGTGTAACGATTCAAATTGCTCACAGTTCTGTATGTATCACGGTTTTAGGTTCAGGGTTTCGGTACGGTTCGGTATGTTTTATGTTCAGGGAAAAAAGGACAAATTAAAATAAGAAAAATAAGAACAAAAATTCTAACTACAAGCAACAGCACAAATAAATACAATAAAGCAAAGATACTAATAAAATAAAGAATGCTATCAGGTATGCTACAGTAGTTTTCAAGGAACAGAGATTTAATAAACTAATCAAATGTAAAATAACATTGCATATTTCAGTGTATAAATTAAAGATTAATCATTATTAAAATTACAAAAGTTATTCAGTCAAGAGCAGTGACTGATTTCATTGTCTTTTGTTGTTTGATTAACATTAAAAACAGACAGCAGGAATATTAGGCTACTGCGACTTTAAGACAATGCACTGATCCAATCCACTGATACTGTAAAAATGCCCTTTTCTTTCTCTACTGTTTATGTTCACTTAAGACATAACTGACATTGTTTGCTAGGATACTCATTAAGACGGACATGTTGACATCATTTTTGTGATGACTTGAAAGAACTCAATATTTGCACGTCTGAAATGAACGCACACAACTTCTCGCAGCACACTCAAGTTCCCATTTGTGTCTTCTTGCTTTTGAATGTTTCAATTGGAAAGGCTTAAGACATGTGCAAGTGAGTTTAGTTTAAACACCGATTGCAACGTGTGTTTATCAGGTCTCACCGGCGCTCGTGCGCAATCAACACCCGGGTGAAGATGGCGTAAACGACTGGTCATATTCGAGAATACGTTAACACAGAGTGGATGTTTTGTCCACTCTTTTTTGATTACAATTATTTTGATTTGTAACATATTGGAAAGCCAGAATGTGTCTCGTTTGACAGAAACATACATTAGCCGAACTCTATCTGTCTGTTTTACGCATTGTTATTTTCAACAATCCATAATATATATATATATATATATATATATATATATATATATATATATATATGCGTGGTCAGATTTGAGATTAATCGCAGTGTAAGTGTGTGCAGAACCGTGGGTGGAGAACAGTACAGTTTGATTTTTTTTACCAAGAACCGTTACACCCCTATTCAACTGCCTACATTTAGACTATGTTATGTTGAGGTTATTAATCTTAAAGTGAATTTAAAAAAGCACCTGTCACAAACATCTCACCAACTCTGTCTTCTTTTGTGTCTCCTGCTGTTTTACTGTCTCATTAATCTCAGAGCAGGTCTATTAGAACATTACTCTTCTCACAAAACTCCCATTAATCTTTCACATAGATCTTTTTCACAAATAACATATAACAAATGATCAGAAGTATCACTGATATAAAACACGGCAACTGGATAACCAGTTTTACAAGTCAAATACTGAGCCTACAACTCCACATATCAAGCAAGTCCATTCATTTCCCCTTTTACCTCTGATTTGGGTGTTTTTTGTCTCTGGTTTGATGAGTTTTGTCATGGGTAAGAGAACAGAAACAACTTATTTAGGGGTTTGCATGGATGCCTGCAGTCGTAGCTTGATGAAACTCACTTTAGCAATAGGTAGTATTGTTACCAGTGAAGGAAATGTTTACTTCTAATGTCTACATTCAAGTGATGCATCCAGAGCAAAGGTTGACTTACAGAGTTATAAAAGGAATAGTTCATCCAAGAAATACAATTCTGTCATTATTTACGCACCCCAAATTGTAGAAATTTCTTTCTTCTGAACAACACAGTAGATGAGATTTTAAGATTTTTTAGTCAATGCAACTTTTAAAACTTTCAAGCTGCAAGAAAGACATAAAGGTATCCATATGACTAAACTGCTATCACTTTGCATTATAAACAGATAAAAAAAATATGCCTTTGTTGACTCTAAAACATTGGTCAACTCATGCATACATCGACTACATCAAATACAGTGACACAAACCTCTGTTCATCTTCAGATATATCTTCAATGTATGGATTAATTTGACGCTACCTTTACGTCTTTTCTAGAGCTTGAAAAATGCAGGACCCATTGACTTTCATAATATGGACAAAAACAGCTGAAACATTTTTAAAATATCATCTTGAGTGTTTTGCAGAACAAAGATAATTATGAGGCATAAAATGACAGAATTTTCGGTTTTGGGTGAACTATCCCTAAACATTTCTTTTAACCTTACATAAATACTGAGTTGAAGAATCATGCCAGCCAAAGTTAGTTGAATAGCTTTCTTTGTGGTGCGTTCAGGACTTTCAAGACTGGCGGTATATGGACATGAAGATGCAGAATCAATATAAAGGTGTATGCATTCTCAAAAAGGGGCTTTCAAATGAGGAAGCAGCAAAGGAAAAAGGAGGTTGCCATGTCATGTGATTGCAAACACTGAATAAAGATGAAGGGTTGGGTTATATATATCATATCCTACCTGGAAGTCCGTCGCCAGATCCCTTCCCAGTGTGCCGATGGGCGAGTCTCTTGACATGGAGGTAACAGTGGAAAGGAAGCTGCTAGATTCAGTGAGGTTGGGCATGGGAGAAAGGTCATCGACACGATCCCGTAGACCCTCTCCTAGGTGGTCCGCTTTGTCCATGAATTGCTGGAGTTCTGTACGGAAAGCCCTCATGCGGGTGTTGACCGAATCCAGCACCTGAGAGTCGGGTTTCGATTCAGCAGAGTCTCCATCGCCCCTGAACTCTGAACCCTCCACAATAAGATCCCCTCCCAGGACTACCAGATGACCTTCGCGGATCAGACTGTCCGTATCCGTGATGAGCCGGTCCACTGTTTTTCCAAGCCGTTCAGCTTCACGCCTGACGTTGTTGAGAGTCTCTCGGTCTTCCCTTCTCCGCTGGGCCAACTCGGCCACTCCCAGCTCACCAGTATCTGAGGGTTTCTCACCACTGGCGAATCCAGAGGTGGCCGTCTTCTCAAACAAGTCATCAGAGTCACTCTCACCGCCAACAGGACCCTCACGTTTTGGGTGGAGCAGCAGAAGCCTGGCAGTCTCGTCCTCATCCGTTTCCCTTTGCCCGGGATCACTATCCACATCAGGGCTACTGGTGCGCATTCCCAAGTGTGCTGCCAGGTCACAGCGCTGCATATTCGAGATTAGCACCCGGTTCTCGTACTGAAGCTTCATGACCTTCCCACTTAGCTCATTGACCTGGAGTCTTGCGGCTTTCAGCTCCTCCTGGAGTGTGGCGCCACTCCCTGCTCCCGAAAAACCATTACCTCCTCCGTTACCAGGTTTGATTGCACAAGCACTTCCACCCTCAGCTCCTTCGGACTCCCGGTCCGCTTGGCTAGGCCCGAATTTAAAGCGGTTGAGCTCGGATGTCAGTTGTTTGTTGTGGTCCTCAATCTCAGAAATGGAGCGACGCAGCAGCTCTGCCTCCTCTTCAACAAACTGCAAGTGCCGTCGCAATTCGCTTGCAGATTCAAGGGCATCACCACCATACGGTGAGGTAGGGACACTTGAGAAGGGTTCGCGCCCAAAGCAATCCCTCTCATATTGGCAGCGTAGGTCTTCGTTTTCCGCCCTGAGGCCACGGTTCTCAACCTCCAGCTCTACAATCTTCCTCCCCAGGATGTTTGCTTCCTCTTCAACCAGTTTGAGCCGTAACCGTAACTCGGCTTCCCGGGTGGTGTGAGGTCCTCCACCGGTCACCTCCGCCAGGGGCAAAGGGCTGTCCACATCGCCGTATACTGATTTATACTTCTGCAATTCCTGTTCCAGTTCATCCTTCTCACGGCCAATTTTTGCCATCTTTTTACGCATAAGGCCCGATTCCTCCTTGGCAAACTGTAGCTGGCAGCGCAGATCTGCACTGTCCTCCTGAAAAGTAAGAAATATGAGAATGTACAAGGCAATACCAATCATTTCAGAATTTTAATATTTAACTTTAATTCATTTTTATTTCAGTTTTAGTAATTTTGTAAATCAACAATTTGTATTTTTTAAGCTTTTCCATCTAAAATTATTTTATTTCAGCTTTATTTCAATTAACAAAAAAAATTAGTTTGAACAATTTTTGATAGTTGATACTTCAACATTCAATGAAATATGGATCTTATAGATCTTATATATATATATATATATATATACATATATATTATACAGTAGATATATATATATATATTAAACGGGTACAAATTGTGCTTTAGTGAAGAAATCAAATGGATACATAAATAAAAACATCATAATAAATGATTTTAAAATAATTTTCAATAAAAATGTTCCAGAGTTTTTTTTTAAAGTTTAGATTTGTGTTGTGTTGACTTTTTCTGTATAAGGCCTGTGAATTGATCTCTGTGTTTGTTTGTACACACCTGAGTTAAAGACTTCTTATCTTTGAAAGTTTCTCTACTGCCTCTCCTCCGCAGAGCAGTCTGAAAGACAACAAGAGCAAAGTTAGACAATGTAAAGTGAACAAGGTAGATGGACAAAATGTGCATCTTTATTTCAGTTACCAGTAGGGTTGGATTGGCCAGTTTTGATTTATTCCAGTAAGGTAAAAAAACATTTAGTCAAACATTTATATCAAACATATTTATTTTGTGTCTTTTGGCAAAACATTTGGTTGCAGCTAATTTTTATGAAAAATCAGCAGTCCAAAGAACACTAACATTTTCCTATGGTTTTAACAAAAATACCACAGCAAACCACTGGACTAACTAATATAAATATCAAACATCTTTAAAGACAAGTAAACAGCAATAAAATAAACAAATTAGTATTGCACCAATCAATACAACTGAACAAAGTTCAGGTGCAGAAATTGTAATCAAATAAAAAATATCACTGCAATTTTTTATTCCCAACCCTAGTTACCAGGACTGGTAACCTTCATGAACAACTGGGGCAGACAGAAGCTTTCGTAAATAAATGATTCATTTTGAAAAATAGCATTTCGGCATCCGATTTGATCACACCATCAATTTTAAATATCATATCACTGCTACATAGGCTGCCAGAGGGAATGAAACTTGACGGCCCAGAAAGTCATTAAAGAACATTAAAGAACATTTCCACGACGCATGCGCGAGAACTGAGAAGAGGACGTTCTTCTTCTAATACTTCTTGTTCAGTTCTCGCGCATGCGTCGTGGAAATCTCTTGAACTCTCGTCTCAGGCCCACAAGGAAGAAAAGGAATAGTCGAATAAAGTCGTTATTTATGGGGGTTTTTTCGGAAAAAAAGTAGTCTCGTCGCTTGATAAACTTATAGTTGAGCCACTGTAGGCACATGGAATATTTAAACATGTTCTTTAATAACTTTCTGGGCCGTCAAGTTTCATTCCCTCTGGCAGCCTATGTAGCAGTGATCCACCTCTCAGATTTAATCAAAAATATCTTCATTTGTGTTCCGAAGATGAACGAAGGTCTTACGGGGTTGGTACAGCATGGGGGTGAGTAATTAATGACTTAATTTTCATTTTTGGGTGAACTATCCCTTTAAACCTATTATTATATCAGGTGCTGGTCCTTACCGCAGACCTTTGAATGAAACTCAGCAGCATTGCATTCACAGTCGAATTCTTTCTTTATATCTCAGAAAATTACATAAGTAATACATAACAGAAAAGAAAATCTGGAAGCTAAAATGCAGAGAATAAACAATGCTAGTTTGGGATTTCCACAGTTTTCAAGCTGGACGTTCAACTTTAAGTGTCATTCTTTTGCACTTTTGCTAAATGGGAATTTTAAATTTTAAATTTTGAATTGAATGGAATGCAGAAATATGTGAATCAGGAAAAAAACAAGATGGTGCCCAAACATTACCAAAGATTAAAACATTAAAAGGAATGGATGTGGCCAGAAAACTTAATGAAAACTTCAAGAGCACACTGCCTGGACAAGAATAGTAATATAGTGAACAGCAAATCTGCTGAAAAATTAAGTTTAATATATTTTCACTGTAAAAAATGATCGTGATTTTAACGGTAAAATGCTACAGTGAAAAACTGTTAATTGGTTAACAGAAAGTTTCCTTACTATATACGGTATATAACTGTGATTGTGATAATGACTTCATAGTTTTCTAAGTTTTTTTCTAATCAGTTACATTAAGGTTTTATGTTACATTTAATGTTGTTAAATTAATGTTTATTGCATTTTTAAAATTTCATGTGTGTTACCATGATGTTTCTGCGAAGGACACTGTGCAGCTTCTATATATTAGTATGAACTTTCTTGTTGACGCGGTACTTGTGATGAGTTTTGATTGATCATGTGACTCTCATCACTGCTATGATATTAATACTTCAATAGGTTGGTAAATTAACACTATATCAGATAATGAAATACGGTTTATTACTGTACATTGTACATGTTCTGGCAACCACAGCTGCCGTTTTTTTTTCCGTAAAAATTACGTTGTTTTTTTTTACAGTGTAGGGTGAAATCAAGCCGAACCACATGAGTTGCTTCTCAGTGTTGCCATGAGAGGCGCACACATTAGCTTGAACTGTCTTGATCATCTGTCCTTCAGATCAACTACGTCATGGCAGAGCAACAGTTTCAAGAGAATCGTCCTGAGCAAGTTAGTCAGTCAATGTAGCTAAGCTAACAGAAAAATAAACACATCCAATTATGTTGCTATAATCATTGGCTGACCGCAAACGATCTCTTACTTAAATAAAAAAATGTAAGTACTAGGTCAACTTTGCCCTGCTTACTGCTGGTCTATCTTGAGTCATAAGCTGGACTTAAATAGCTGCTGCTGATGGCTGTGTTAGCTTGAATCATTTATGGCCAGACAGATGGAAAGTGTGAGATGGGTACAGGAGAGAATGGAGTTTTTCATCAACACACAGCAACAGACTGCGAGAGAACCTAGATACAACTCCAAAACAAAGGAGGAGATGAGATGATTTTTATGTGGGCGCGAGTCTGCAATATGGTTATAATTTACGGTTCACAATTTCCCCACTCACGGTCAAACACCCTCCAATGAAGTCATCACAGCTGGCACACAAACATAAGTCAAGAATTACTATTACACTGTAAAAAATTGTATGCTAAATAAGTTATGACAACGTGTTTTTACATTGCTTTAACTCTTTAACTCGTTGCTTTTTTACAATGCTTTTATATTGATTTTAATAAGCAATTTTCAACTTTTTTTGTAAGTTATACAAGACTCAACTCATTATTTTTAAGTCAGTTGAATGTAATTTAACTTGAAATTACTTAAACATCCAAGTTGATTGTACTTAAAAATGTAAGGTGGTAAAAAATTTTTTACAGTGTACTCAGACAAACTATTGAACTTCAGTGTGCAACTCATCCTGCACAATTCATGCACCAGACATTAATGATTCCTCAAATCATGTCTTGTTGACGACAGCTGTATATTTACATTTGCATTTTACATTATATTAATTTAATTGTGTGGATGCATTTATACAAAGTGACTTGCATTGCTTGAGTTTTATACTTTGAATACCTTGAATGCACTAGAATACTATAGCAACTGTCAAACATGCTAAAAAATACATTGCAGTGCCTTGGAAACCACCCACAAAACACTAGCATTGTGGCAATGACTTTTGTAAGTTTCAGAGTGACTGCAACGTCTTAGTACTGCACACACACACACATGGATCATGTTACACAAGTGTATTACTGCATTAGTGTGCAAAATACTCTCGGCCTATTTCTCTTTAGCCCTCTCTAGCATGCAAACACAAATACAGTTACAAAACATCTGCTACAATAATGCCACGCATCTGCTCCAGAGGAACACATGGCAACTATTCACAATTCAAACGTGGGACAAAAATATGATATTCTGGTGTCAGTCCTTATATTTGTATTATCTAATTGGTATCTAAAAGGCATCACAACACACATGCATGCAGGCTGCAGAGTACAGGCGTTTTGTAAAAGACTTATGCGATGTAAAGGGTGTAACTTAATGATAATAAAAAAACCTAAACTGCTCTGAGATGCAATATGTTACTCTAAACTGACGAAAAATACTCAATTGTTTCTGGCTTAGTAATTAGATTTTATGGAGGAAATGTTTTAGAGTTTTATTTAAGTCTCCTGCATCTGTAATTACATCAACAAGGACATTTCTCATCAAATTTCCCCCAGATCAAATTATCTGAGCTGCTATCCACATTCATTTTAAAGCAATTGATTAATGTGTGCTTATTTTTATCCCTCCAAAGATATTTAAAGAAACAAAGAATGATAAATAAAAGTGTCCTTATATACTACTGTTCAAAAGTTTGGGGTCAGTAAGATTTCTTTTTTTTTTTTTTAAGAAATCCAAACTTTTTTTCAACAAGGATGCATTAAATTGATCAAAATTGACAGTAAATACATTTATAATCTTACGAAAGATTCTATTTTTAATAAATGCTGTTCTTTTGAACTTTTTTTTACCATTTCTCCTTTGAGTATGATGCTGTTTTTCCTTTTTATCTAAGTCTGATACTGCCATTTCTGTTCTCTTATTTAATTTTTTTAAGTCAGACAATGTTTTTGCTACTCCTGTTTCCGGCTGTTCTTAGCTTTGCTGTACTTATCTATGCTGTTATGCATGATATTATTGTCTTTTAATTTTGTAGTTCTGTAAAGCACTTTGGTCAGTCAGTGGCTGTTATAAAATGTGCTATATAAATAAAATGAACTTGAACTTTTTTATCAAAAAATCCAAAATCCAAAATATGAAGCAGCACAACTTTTTTCAACATCGATGATAATCAGAAATGTTTCTTGAGCAGCAAATCATCATATTATACTGATTTCTGAAGGAAATGTGACACTGAAGACTGGAGTAATGATGCTGAAAATTCAGCTTTGATCACAGGAATAAATTCAATTTATCCTATATTCAAATAGAAAACAGTTGTTTTAAATTATAATTATATTTTACAATATTACTGTTAGTATTTTTGATCCACTAATTGTTACCCTGGTGAGCATAAGAGACTCAGGCTTTTTTATATTAATAATATTTAATATAATATAAAAATCTTACCAACCACAAACTTTCGAACGGTAGAGTATGTAAGGCAAGGCAAGGCAAGGCAAGTTTATTTATATAGCACATTTCAATGTAAAGAGCAAACTCTGAGTAACACAAATATTGCATTTTCTTGTGAAAAGAAAAAAAAAGGTTGACTAGTACAAGGAGAGAAAATCAGATAGTGCCACACAACAGCGGTGCGTTCAGGTTTAGATAATCACAGTCGACTTATCCTGCTGTCTTGGCCTCATCCCAAATCAGATCAACCTCTCCAACCTCCCTCAAAAGGCATTTTTTATTCTTTTGACTCCTGCCTCAGTTTCCAGGAACAGTCACTAGAATAGCTTAGATATATTACAATGAATACAGAAATATATATATGATTTCAAATACTACCCAAATAGACATGACTTAGGTAGCTTACAAGTAGAAAAACACGTTTTTAAGGTATTTAGGGTATGTAAATCAACAGATCTGCAGTGTTAGTTCTAGTGCACAACACGTGCTACATTTTTAGATTTTGAATTAAAAAAATTAAAATTAACAGCGCCAACCACTGTACCGGAATGTTTTTTTTTTTTTTTTTTTTTTGCTGAATATTCAATGAACTTGTTGATGGATAATTCATCATCAATTCTTTTAGCTTTTTCTGTTTCACTTTTAGTGTGAATTAGGTGTTTTTAATGGTATCAATTCAATTAAATGCATTTGTACAGTGCTTTTCACAATTAATATTGTTTCAAAGTAGCTTTGCAAAGAATATTTAAAACCTATAAATCACACCCACAGAAATGCTTAAAAGTGTTTTCCCTTCCATGTAAATGTTTGATAATTTCTATGATGGCAATGTGTTTTCGAGGGGTTTTAGTTGTGTTAATGCATTTGTGATGAAATTACACACAATAGAAACACACACTCTATTCAGCATGAGCACAAAGCTTCAGTCGTCTGTCTTTGCTGCAGATAGAGGTCATTCTCTCTCCCTAAAAATGTCCCAGAATCTCAGATCAGAATGTGTCAATTGGTTTAGAAAGGCTGAAGTTGTATCTACAGGTCCAGGATCAGTGTTTTTCTGAAACTCTGGGTGAGGTTCGTCTCCATCTGTCGTCCAGCAGGAGGTCTTTGTGGAGGAAGCAGAACACATTCAGCCATTCTTTATTCCACATTTGAAAAACACTTCATTACACCAAATGAATCTGCAAATAGCCAGAATTTGCCACTCAAATCAGCAAGATGAGATTTATTTTAGCAAACAGTCAGATTTTTTTATATGCTGTGCATTTCCCCACTAATATACTGTGTGTGTGTGTATATATATATTTATATATATATATATATATATATATATATATATATATATATATATATATATTAGGGGTGTAACGATACATCTATTCGTATTGAACCATTCAGTACGAGGCTTTTGGTTCGGTACGCATTACAAAGCAAACAATCCTGCCGACCAAAATCCATGCTAGCGCGAGCACCACAACGTTGCGCAACATCAAATGGCAAACGTAATGAAGCGGAACGAAACTGAGCTACTCATTATTGTGTGCTTCCCGGACCGTTTATCAGTTTGGACCAATGTCAGAGCAGCGTGAGCCGATCTTGATCAAGTTACACAGCGCTGAGAGATCCAGTAAACAAAGCATTTGAATTCGCCACTGAAGTAATAACATCGCTGCGAGATCTAGAGAGAAGCATTAAAATTTCTCCGTTATTAACGGATCAAACAGCGCTGATGTGGAAACAAGGAGAAACATTGTTCCATGATTGAACTAGTTACAGGTTTTAAGTCCCCAGATCAGCAACATTCACCATGGGTTTACTGTAGTAACACTAACTTGTAACTATGGAAGTTTGGCAGAAATATTAAAATGCTTTCAAGTACATCACACATCTTTTTCCAGCACTTCAAAACTCAAATATCATATTTAAATGTTATTTTTTAATGTGATGACCAAAACATTATTTGTTAATCCTTCAAAGATTACCCCCATTTATAAAACTAAAAGTTTCAAGATGTAGGAAAATTATTAAAAAATATATTTTCTTTTGATAAATAGATTTCTTTCTTTTTGCTGTATCGAAAACGTACCGGGTTGGACTCACTTTTGCCTTGAGAACTGCCTTAATTATTCATGGCAGAGATTCAACAAGGTGCTGGAAACGTTCCTCAAAGGCTTTGGTCCATATTGTCATGATCGCATCACACAGTTCGGCTGCACATCCATGATGTGAATCTCCTGTTCCAGCACATCTCAAATCTGCTCTATTAGATTGAGATCTGGAGACTGTGGAGGCCGTTTGAGTTTAGTGAACTCACTGTCATGATCAAGAAACCAGTTTCAGATTTTTCCGATAATTTGAGCTTTGAAGAAGTCATCAGAAGATGGTCCACTGTGCTCATAAAGGGATGGATATGGTCAGCAACAATACTCAGGTAGACTGTGGTGTTTAAACAATGTTCAATTGACCGTTTGCAAAGACCCGCCCCCTTTAGTTACTGTTGCTATGTCCGACAAGCCACGCCTCTCTCAAGCCACATCATGTCCTCACGCAGTGAAAAATACAACACGTAGCAGAGAGGACACTGACAACACGCTGACAGACAGGACAGACCAGCTTACTTTTGATATGAAACAACGTCTCAACTTTCAAATTTGGTCATTTTTTAAAGAAATTTAAACAATAAATACCATTTTGTGGCTCTTTAATGTGTCTGACAGATCGTAGAGCCTCAGTTAAAGCTGCTCGTGAACCGATCATCTCTTCCTTTCTAGTTCATTTATAGCATCAAATAAACATGAATGAACATAAGAAGGAATGTTATTTTAACGGAAAGACGTCAGTACACTTTGTTTTTCAAGTTCAAATCCTCCAACGTTAATCTAGTAACTCTCCTGACTGCTTTGTAGGACAAAAATGGCGGATTATGATTGGTCAGATCGCCTATTTGTCAGGATTGTCAGGATTGATCCATGCTTTCTTGTTGTTTACACCATATTCTGACCCTATTATCTGAATGCTGAAGCAGAAATCGAGACTCATCAAACCAGGCAACGGTTTTCCAATCTTCCATTGTCCGATTTTGGTGAGCCTGTGTGAATTGTAGCCTCAGTTTCCTGATCTTAGCTGACAGGAGTAACACCGGTGTTTTTGAGAACATTCTCTGTAAACCCTACAGATATCAGCAGTTTCTGAAATACTCGGCACCAACAACCATGCATTTTATTTTAGATTTTAAGGTATGCACAAATGTTGGCTGTTTACAGCTTGCAGAAATACAGGATGGACTGAACTGAGTTTAATCAAGGTTGACTGATATCTAATATCTGCTGATCTATCCTGACTGAGTCTGCAGTCCAGCGCTGTGACTGAGCAGAGATACAACTGAGGTCGACTCAAAGTCACACACACACACACACACCTGGAGAAACACAGGACATCTGCTGCCTGACACAACACCACTCGCTCTCACCGTCTTTGGATCTGCTCTGAATCTGATACAAGTGCTTCACTACACTCAACTAACAAAAAATACTGTGAGGATCGGATTAAAATACCATGGTATTTTTAAATATACGGTGGAGTTGTTTGATTAGCAAATTCATATACTATGATATTTGTAACATATACTATGTCAGTTTTCTCATTTCTGTGAGCTAATCAGTGGTGGAAAGAGTACTGAAAAAACATACTCAAGTAAAAGTACCATTACATTCCAAAAAATGTAGTGTGAGTAGAGTAAAAAGTACTTGTCCAAAAAACTACTTGAGTAAGAGTAAAAAAGTAGCTTATTTAAAAGTACTCATGAGTAGTGAGTAGTGAAGCCCCGTTCACACCGCCAGCGACTTTGTCGCTGTATGTCGCTAGGCTCTGTACTGTCAAGTCGCTTGTGGGCGTTCGTAGTGCTGTCGCTCTAATGTTATTGGTAGACTGCACGTCTGGCCATATCTATACAAAATACGATCACAAGTGATATATACAACTATACAATTTTAATTTGACTATGCATTAGGCTCAAAATAAACAGTATATGCTGTTATGTGCTGGGAGAGTGTTTTTATATTACCATAGCAGTGTTCAGTAGATTAAATAATTTACTAGATTAACGATCGATCAATCAACAAATTAAACTCACTCATACTGTCATAAATTACTAAAACGTCATTCGAATTTGACATATAATCGATTTTCTTGTCCCTAATAGACAACGTAATGCAGGGGAAACTGTAAAATGGACTGCAGCAGTGCTAAACTTGCATCATAAAACTACACCACTCGAACCATAAATGTATGAATTAAACTCACTGAGATGTTGACAGTTTCTTTTCCATGCATCATTTTATTATATCCATATATGTGGTTACAGTCAAATCCAGTGGTTAAATTGGGCCGGGGCTCTCCGGGGCTCAGCCCCGGCACATAAGCCTGCTCGTTTGCAGTCAGTTGCCTACTGGAAATTATGTCACATACAATTTGATGAAAGTGATGCTTTTGAAAACATATTTCTGACAATAAATGAAAGATTTTTGAAATGGCATGTCTATTTTGTCTCGGCGGAGCTGAGATGAGAAAAATCGGAACACGGCCGTATTTTTGTTCAGCTGCTTAATCTCGTTGTCAGTCGACCATGATCGCGCACCGCTCGCGCATTCGCATCTGACACGGATAAATGTACGCAGCAATAATGAATGTTCCTGGGAGACCGTGGTTGCGCGGGATGTGGATGTTCCAGAAATGTCAAAAAAGTGCCCTGGCCTTGAATGACAAGGTAAGAAAAATAAGACTAAATCAAAATTAAATAACCAGGACTAGGTTGACCATGTGATTTTTCTCAGGAGATGTTTTGAGCATTTTACTTCAGATACCGGATTATCAGCAAACTGCCAAGAGAATTGCTAATTTAACGTTAGCTGGCTACTTAAAATAAACTAGCAATCTATTCAGTCAGCATATTTGTATTTGATCTGTGTGAATTACAGAAATGTAAGACTTGCTAGACCTAAGTTACTTTTAGCTACCAAGCTCTGTGGTTAATGAAAATTAAATCAAGCATTTATTCTCCAACTTTCAGAGATAAATTGAAATGAGTGGAGCATATTCACCCAAGAAGAGGAAACTGACTTACTTCTTCAAAAGGTGGGGTGATATTCCAGACATGTTTAGCATGACTAGCTCTGTAACATGTTGGAAGTAGAGATGGGACAGTATGAAAATGACCAAAATTATCACAGTGTTCGGTATTATTGCGGTATTTTTAAAAGTGTGTTCAATATGTT